>NW_025334724.1:0-364024 GCF_014858855.1 Bufo gargarizans | reverse complement strand
GCTGATTTTCCCTGTTGCTAATGCCCTACTGCCACTTCAATTACCCCTACTGCCATTACCATTACCGCTATACCCTACCTCTAATACTTCACACACACAAGCACAAACACACAAACACACACATCTACTGCCTTGTCTGTTCTATGCTGTGATGCTACTGCTGCCACTTCTATTGTAGTCACATGCCACTATTACACTACTCTTTCCATATCCACAATGTACTGCTGCTGCTCCCAATTGAAAAGGATAGTTTTTTCAGGCTTGTTCAGAACAAGCCACTCTTTCTTCTGACAATAACCACTTATGCAGGCATTCTTCCCCCGTTAAGACATAATTTTTGGACGTTTGTGCAGAACAATCCACTCTTTCTTCTCACATTAACATGTGTGTATAAATAGGGACAGGAATCTGCCCCCATTGAGGCATAATATTTGGACTCTTGGTCCCAACAACCCACAGTTTTGTCCTATAATGCCTTGTGTGTTTAAACACCATCTACTCCCTGATAATGGTCATTACAATAAAGCATAACAAATGCAATGATGCAGTGTGTTTGTAAAAATGTTTTATAACAACGTCAAACATGCATTTACCTATATATATATACACACACACAGTTGCAAGAAAAAGTATGTGAACCTTTTGGAATTATATGGATTTCTGCACAAATTAGTCATAAAATGTGATCTGATCTTCATCTAAGTCACAACAATAGACAATCACAGTCTGCATAAACTAATAACACACAAATAATTAAATGTTATCATGTTTTTATTGAACACACCATGTAAACATTCACAGTGCAGGTGGAAAAAAGTGAGGTGTCAGCCAACTGGAGTCCAGTCAATGAGATGAGATTGAAGGTGTTGGTTACAGCTGCCCTGCCCTGTAAAAAACACACACTAGTTCTGGGTTTGCTTTTCACAAGAAGCATTGCCTGATGTGAATGATGCCTCGCCCAAAAGAGCTCTCAGAAGACCTACGATTAAGAATTGTTGACTTGCATAAAGCTGGAAAGAGTTATAAAAGTTTTCTCCAAAAGCCTTGCTTTTCATCAGTCCACGGTAAGACAAATTGTCTATAAATGGAGAAAGTTCAGCACTGCTGCTACTCTCCCTAGGAGTCCAGCAGGGCCTGCACGGAGTGTCCATTAACAACAACATCACACACCGGAGGGTTGTCCGCCGCCAGCAGGGGGTCAGCTATATACACCGGTTGGGCATAAAAAGAGGACCGGGTTCGGATGCCCTAGGGCAGTTGGATGCCACATGTCCCCAGTCCTGACAATGCCAACATCTGATCCTCGCAGCCTCCCTCCTCCCCAGGGTATTCCTCCCACGGACTGGAGATCCACTCCCCTCCTTATGTGGTGGGATCCCTTTTTCAGGATCCCGGGTCGGCAACGGGGGCTGACGTGACTTCGGTAGTACCGCTGAGTCCCGCACCAAATCCTGAGTGGCCATATACCTCTCCACCAGGCTAACCAGTTGTTCCAGGTTGCCTGGATCGCCTTGTCCCACCCAGCGCTGTATGGCTCTCGGGAGGGTACGCATGAACCTGTCGACCACGACCCTTTCAACCATCTGAGAAGTGCTCAATATTTCAGGCTGAAGCCATTTTTTTACTAGGTGAAGTAAGTCATAGGCTTGTGACCGGGCGGGTCGGGACTCGGCAAACACCCACTGATACACCCTGTGCGCTCGCACATAGGTGTTTACCCCCAACCTGGCCAACACCTCAGTTTTTAGCCTCTCATAGTCCTTGGCCTCATCGCAGCTGAGGTCAAAATAGGCCTTTTGTGCGTCCCCCACCAGAAAAGGCGCCACCACCTCGGCCCACTGCTCCAACGGCAGCCTCTCTTGCTCCGCGGTTCTTTCGAATACCATCAGGAATGCCTCTATATCATCTCCCGGACCCATTTTCCTCAGGGCGGATCGGACTTTGTCCCTGGCGGTAGACACAGTCGGGGTTGTCGCAGTTGAAACTCCTTGCAGGGATGTTCGCACCGACTCTTGCATGGCTACCAGCTGCTGCATTAGGAGATTGTTTGTTTGCTGCTGTGCACACATAGCCTCATCATGTCTTTCCTTCTGAGCCTGCAATGCCTGTTGCTGCTGTACATTACTCTGAATCAGGTGCTTAATGGCCTCCTCCATCTTGTCAGGAACCATAAAACTTGCAGGCCTGATATATGACATGCAGTCCAACACAACTTTTGCCTCAGGCCTGCCTCACTGCAGGAATGCCCGCTCCAAGCCACCAATTGTGGGGATGTGCTCGTGGTAGGCTACGGTAGCGGCGGCAGTATTGAGGCAATCATAGACAGTCTTTGTGATACACTGTGACTTTATTCACACCAACGGCATAACAGGCAATGTGCAGACCACACAGGTGCATATCCACATAGTGCATAAAACAAAAGTCCTTCCATAGAAAATAAACAGCAGGTTTGAGTCACCTTGTTTTGGACAGACCACAGCAGTTCTGCAGGCTTCTAGGCTATCTGCCTTTGTCTCCCTCAGGCCAGAGCCCCTTCGGCTTGTAGCACCACAGGTCCCAGGGCTATCCTTCAATGTGTGCTGCGCCCAGACTCTCCTTCACCAGCACTCACTCTGTCTGTGGAAATCTCCAGCACAGCAAGACACACCCCACCCCCATCATCAGCAGGCTGGGTTCTTAAAGGCCCAGCTCCACCAAAAACCTGGGCTGGCCGTGGGGAACAGTAAGAACCGGCCCGGACACGCTGCGCCAGCAGCATTCGCCGCTGTAACCGCAATGATCCGGTTCTTACTCCACCGAGGCCAGAACCTCTGGTGGCACGTATCGTCCGTCCATTATTATTCCGGGGACTCTCCTACAATATATATATATATATATATATATATATATATATATATATATAAATTGTAGGGATTATCTCTTATTCGGGGGTCATTCTCACAGAATTATCTTCATAACAACTGGGTTTTAGGTCCAAACAGTGCGATTTGACACTCTTCACACACAGCATGGCATAAAACACCTGGCCGTCTAGGCACTACCTAAACATAATAAACATTGTATCCCTAACTCGGCTATACAATAGCATTGACACATGGAACCAGGTGCAGCTTACCCAAGACATACAGTCCACCAGCCCTCAGGCTGCAACAAGTGCAGTACCTTTGGAGGGGGTTGTGGTCTAGCAGTCCTCCTGACTCTGACCTTTCAAAACTTGTTCCTGGGCATCGCTGAGTCCCCAAAAGTCCAGGCTATTGCATAGCCTCGTGGCCCCTCAGCCTTGCCAGGCTGAGACCACACTGACAAGGCTCACCAGGCCTCTGTCTGCACACTCTCCAGAGTGAGACACACCAAATTCCTGCAACCAGATTAAATGGAATCCCTGGACGTGAGCACGCCCTAAGTCCCGGACTGGAGCATGGCAATGTGCTGGGTGGGTGTCTGTTCCCAGTAAAAGCCCACCCCGTACTAGCTGGAACCAGCTATTCTAACTAAATTGGTGTCCACCAGCTAACTTAGTGGCCACCTATCTAGGGGCCCTTACTCCACGAAGGCCGGGCCCCTTGGTGACACGCTCCCGGTGGAAACAACACCCCTTTTATCATGCTTCCCTGGGACTTTACTGCACACCTCAATGTTCACATTGCCACATATCCCCCCCCCTCTGTTCAAACCTGTGGGGGTGAACACATGTACCAACCAGATGCTCGTGATATGGCATTATACTACCATCTTCTGGCTCAACGTTCCCTCTGGAAGAGATGGCCAGCGTCGCAGGCTTCCCTTTATTCTGCCAGATCTAGGCCATCAGAGCTCGGTTTGTCATAAACACTGCCTTCCTACCTAGACTACAGTGTCTAAGGGCCTCCTCTTCGCTGGAGAACTTAGCTTTCTGGCTTGCTTCTTTTCCAGATTTCTTCTTAGGGCCACAACCTTTAACTTCCGCAACCTTTACAGCCGCGTTTTCCACGGAGAGCTCCCGCCTCCTCCTTTTGTTGGAGATCCGGCTGGTCATTTTTAAACAACCCTTTAGCCGCTCTAATGTTACCTGGTGTTCACACTCACTTTGTTTCTTTATTCTATCAACAGATTCCACTTCTCTTTTTTCTTTAGTCCCCACAGGGGTTGCCTCAGGTTTGGTTTCAGCATAAGAGTCCTCTGCTTCTTCAGTGGCTCTCCCCACTTCGGCAGACCTCTCTTCAGCCTTATCCTTGGTCTCTGGAACATCTGAAGATTTCTCCCACTCCAACTCATCGGCCTTAGCTTCTTCAGCCTTTGAGTCTCCTTTAGAGTCTTCATTCACTTTGTTACCTTTCTCATCCTTCTCAGACACGGCATCGTATCCTTCCAATCTGAACTCCTCCTCTTTCTCATTTTCCACCTGCTGCTCGAGAGCACGCTTAGATTTCTCTAACTCATAGACGTTTTTCCCGACGACATCTTTTGAGCTCATGAAATTTTCCATCTCTGATCTGAGTTGCCTGTTCAGCCTCTCAAATTTATCTCACTCCTCAAGTGCTTTTTCAAGGGCTCTAGCCAAGGAGAGGGCCTTGGTCTCCTTCTATCGAGCATTAGCCTCTGCTCGGTCATGTTCTTCGGCATATCGAGCCAATATATATTTCTCTTCAACCAAGAGCTGGTCAAACTTCTTCTGTTTCTTCTCCAATCTAGACACAGTTTGTCTCTGGTGGTCCAGGTCCTCCATCCGATCATACAACTCTTGATCAAATTGAGCCAGCCTGGCTTCCAAATGTCTTTTTTAAGACCTCATCAACCAGCTCATCCCTTTCCTGCTCTGCATGACGTCTGGATCGCTCAGAAGCTGCAAGTTCCTCTTAAAGTTGGAGAATTTCTGCAGCGTCCCACTCAGTACACTTGGGAACTGCAAATTTATTGCTTCATTGTCATTGCTGAATTGCGTGTCATTTTGCATTACATCACCTGTTGCATCCCTGTTCAAAGGCTGGTCAAGTGTGCTTTATACATCCCACCACTAGATGGGGATAGCACCACTCTGGGACATCTAGCCCAGCTCAGGTCTAATCTGTGTTCAGTCTTTTGTTAGTTAGAGAGTGTGCAGATCAAGTCTGCTCAGGAGTAAAGTCTAGTCCAAGAAGGGACAAAGTAGAGAAAGGATTTAAACCAAAGGATAATAGCCACTAGCCAGGCATCAAAGACCTTTGGGAATCCAGGTGAAGAATTCTTTAGCCACAGGCAACCTCACCAAAGTACACTGGATTTAAAAGGGATCAGAGACAAAGTAACCTACCAGTAAGACCTATACTGAACCACAGCCTGAGTTAGGACCTAGCCAAGGCCTATTAACAGTGGATCAACAGAATTCCTCTATATACCAAGAGACTGTATTTCTGTCTGGATGTTTATGCTGCAACTAAAACCAGCTACAGTAAAAGTTGTGAGTTTTATCCACTGTCTACCTCATTCTTAATACTACCATTACAACTGGTTGTACCACCATAAACGGTACTGGCGTCACGACAAATGCCACCAAGGGACCTAGCCGCCACGAGCACCCTAAACACCGCCATCATCAAGGGCACCTCAACCTCCATCTTGGCTGGTGCTCCCCTACCACAGAGTGTGCCCCGGAAGGTTTTGTGCTTTCTTCCTTATCACTGTGCTGCCGGCCCAGGGAGGCTTTCTGCTAACCATGAGTGAACCGATGAATAGGGTTGAGCGAACCCGAACTGTAAAGTTCGGGTTCGTACCGAACTTTAGGTTTTTTGGACCTCGGACCCGAACATTTCCGTAAAAGTTCGGGTTTGGTGTTCGGCGCTTTTTTGGCACTTTTTGAAAGGCTGCACAGCAGCCAATCAACAAGCATCATACTACTTGCCCCAAGAGGCCATCACAGCCATGCCTACTAATGGCATGGCTGTGATTGGCCAGAGCAGCATGTGACCCAGGCTCTATATAGGCTTGAGTTACGTAGCGCTGCACATCACTCTGCTGTTACAAGTGTAGGGAGAGGATGCTGCTGGACTTGTGATTTCAGGGAGAGAATAGGAGAGAATCTAACTCAGCGATCTACCTAGAAATAGTTGTGTGGGTGCAGGACACAATCATTTTACCCTGCCCTGAGGCCATTGACCAAAAAAAATAAAAAATTTTATAATTCTGTTAGTTAGGTGGGTGGCAGCGGCGGCCATTTTATGCAAGCTCAGTGCACCAGCACTGCATCTGAGCTTTTGGGACATTGCAAATTACAATTTCTTTGGCAAACTACAACATCTGGATTAGTCAGTGTGCAATTTAAGGTAGAAATACACCCATCATTGTCTGTTGTTTGAAAAACACACAATTTTTTTTTTTTTTTTAAACTGCATTTTCCAGATCTGCAAGTGTTAAATTCAAGTTTAATATATACATCTTTCATATTTCTGTTACCAAAAAAAAAAACAATTTTGGCAATCTACAACATCTTGGTTAGTCACTGTGCAATTTTAGTTAGAAATGCAACCATCATTTTCTGGGGTTTGAATTTTCAGGCCTTGCAGCATCAGCACGTGTGAAATTACAGGCTTATATACTGCTGTCAAATTCAGTTGTTAAGCAAACATTCCTTTGGAAACAAAAATTTTAGTTGGCAGATGTCATTATGAGATACACCCTTAATACATTTGGGTTACAATCAGAAACTTTAAATACCGCCATTTGGTGCACCAATATTGAATTCAGGCCTACACTGGTTCAGGCAGTGTAAGATACCCACTCTACCTACAGGGGTTTGAATCAGGCATTTGAAATACAGCCATTTGAAATACAGCCATTTAGGGCAAAGAAATATTCAATTCAGGCCTACACTTGTTCAGGCCCTGTTTGATACCCCCTCTACATACAGGGGTTTCAATCAGGGATTTGAAATACAGCCATTTAGGGCAAAAAAATATTTACTTCAGGCCTACACTGGTTCAGGCCCTGTGAGATACTCCCTCTACATACAGGGGTTTCATTCAGGGATTTAAAATACAGCCATTTTAAATATATATTTGCACAAAATGGCTATATTTACTTCAGGTCTACACTTGTTCAGGCCCTGTGAGATACCCCCTCTACTTACAGGGGTTTGAATCAGGGATTTTAAATACAGCCATTTAGGGCAAAGAAATATTTACTTCAGGCCTACAATGGTTCAGGCCCTGTGAGATACTCCCTCTACATACAGGGGTTTGATTCAGGGATTTGAAATAAAGCCTTTTGAAATACAGCCATTTTGTGCAAAGATATATTTACTTCAGGCCTACACTGGTTCAGGCCGAGTGAGATACCCCCTCTACATACAGGGGTTTAAATCAGGGATTTGAAATACAGTCATTTAAAATACAGCCATTTAGAGGAAAGAAATATTTACTTCAGGCCTAAACTGGTTCAGGCCCTGTGAGATACCCCCTCTACATACAGGGGTTTGAATCAGGTAAATCAAAATACAGCCATTTGAAATACAGCAATTTAGGGCAAAGAAATATTTTCTTCAGGCCTACACTGGTTCAGGCCCTGTGAGATACTTCCTCTACATACAGGGGTTTGATTCAGGGATTTGAAATACAGCCATTTTGTGCAAATCTATATTTACTTTAGGCCTACACTGGTTCAGACAGTGTGAGATACCCCCTCTACATACAGGGGTTTGAATCAGGGATTTAAAATACAGCCATTTGAAATACAGCCATTTAGGGCAAATAAATATTTACTTCAGGCCTACACTGGTTGAGGTCCTGTAAGATACTCCCTCTACATACAGGGGTTTGAATCAGGGATTTGAAATACAACCATTTGAATACAGCAATTTTGTGCAAAGATATATTTACTTCAGGCCTACACTGGTTCAGGCCGAGTGAGCTACCCCCTCTACATACAGGGGTTTGAATCAGGGATTTGAAATACAGTCATTTAAGATACAGCCATTTAGAGGAAAGAAATATTTACTTCAGGCCTAAACTGGTTCAGGCCCTGTGAGATACCCCCTCTACATACAGGGGTTTGAATCAGGTAAATCAAAATACAGCCATTTGAAATACAGCCATTTAGGGCAAAGAAATATTTTCTTCAGGCCTACACTGGTTCAGGCCCTGTGAGATACTTCTTTTACATGCAGGGGTTTTATTTAGGGATTTGAAATACAGCCATTTAGGGCAAATACATATTTTCTTCAGGCCTACACTGGTTCAGGCCCTGCAAGATACTCCCTCTACATGCAGGGGTTTTATTTAGGGATTTGAAATACAGCCATTTTGTGCAAATATATATTTACTTCAGGCCTACACTGGTTCAGTCCCTGTGATATACCCCTCTACATACACGGGTTTGAATCAGGGATTTGAAATACAGCCATTTGAAATACAGCCATTTTGTGCAAAGATATATTTACTTCAGGCCTACACTGGTTCAGGCCCTGTGAGATACCCCCTCTACATTCAGGGGTTTGAATCAGGGATTTGAAATACAGCCATTTGAAATACAGCCATTTAGGGCAAAGAAATATTTACTTCAGGCCTACACTGATTCAGGCCCTATGAGATACTCACTCTTCATACAGGGGTTTGATTAAGGGATTTCAAATACAGCCATTTGAAATACAGCCATTTTGTGCAAAGATATATTTACTTCAGGCCTACACTGGTTCAGAACGTGAGAGATACCCCCTCTACATACAGGAGTTTGAATCAGGCATTTGAAATACAGCCATTTGAAAAATATCTTTGCACAAAATGGCTGTATTTACTTCAGGCCTACACTGGTTCAGGTCCTGTGAGATACCCCCTCTACATACAGGGGTTTGAATCAGGGATTTGAAATACAGCCATTTGAAATACAGCCATTTTGTGGAAAGAAATATTTACTTCAGGCCTACACTAGTTCAGGCCCTGTGATATACCCCCTCTACATACAGGGGTTTGATTCAGGGATTTGAAATACAGCCATTTGTAATACAGCCATTTTGTGCATAGATATATTTACTTCAGGCCTACACTGGTTCAGGCCATGCGAGATACCCCCTCTACATACAGGGGTTTGAAACAGGGATTTTAAATAGGAGTCATTTGAAATACAGCCATTTAGGGCAAAGAAATATTTACTTCAGGCCTAAACTGGTTACAGGCCCTGTGAGATACCCCGTCTACATACAGGGGTTTGAATCAGGGATTTGAAATACAGCCAATTGGAATACAGCCATTTAGAGCAAAGAAATATTTACTTCAGGCCTACACTGGTTCAGGCCCTTTGAGATACTTCCTCTACATACAGGGGTTTGATTCAGGGATTTGAAATACAGCCATTTGAAATACAGCCATTTTGTGCAAAGATATATTTACTCCAGGCCTACACTGATTTAGGCCCTATGAGATACCCCCTCTACATACAGGGGTTTGAATCAGGGATTTAAAATACAGCCATTTGAAATACAGCCATTTAGGGCAAAGATATATTTACTTCAGGCCTACACTGGTTCAGACCCTGTGAGATACTCCCTCTACATGCAGGGGTTTTATTTAGGGATTTGAAATACAGCCATTTGAAATACAGCCATTTTGTGCAAAGATATATTTACTTCAGGCCTACACTGGTTCAGGCCCTGTGATATACCCCTCTACATACAGGGGTTTGAATCAGGCATTTGAAAAACAGCCATTTGAAAAATATATTTGCACAAAATGGCTGTATTTACTTCCGGCCTACACTGGTTCAAGCTCTGTGAGATACCCCCTCCACATTCAGGGGTTTAAATCAGGGATTTGAAATACAGCCATTTAGGTCAAATAAATGTTTACTTCAGGCCTACACTGGTTCAGGCCCTGTGAGATACTCGCTCTACATACAGGGGTTTGATTCAGGGATTTGAAATATAGCCATTTGAAATACAGCCATTTTGTGCAAAGAAATATTTACTTCAGGCCTAAACTGGCTACAGGCCCTGTGAGATACCCCCATTACATACAGGGGTTTGAATCAGGGATTTGAAATACAGCCATTTGAAATACAGCCATTTAGAGCAAAGAAATATTTACTTCAGGCCTACACTGGTTCAGGCCCTGTGAGATACTCGCTCTACATACAGGGGTTTGATTCAGGGATTTGAAATATAGCCATTTGAAATACAGCCATTTTGTGCAAAGATATATTTTCTTCAGGCCTACACTGGTTCAGGCCCTGTGAGATACCCCCTCTACATACAGGGGTTTGAATCAGGGATTTGAAATACAGCCATTTGAAATACAGCCATTTAGGGCAAAGAAATAATTACTTCAGGCCTAAACTGGCTACAGGCACTGTGAGATACCCCCTTTACATACAGGGGTTTGAATCAGGGATTTGAAATACAGCCATTTGAAATACAGCCATTTTGTGCAAAGATATATTTACTTCATGCCTACACTGGTTCAGGCCCTGTGATATACCCCTCTACATACAGGGGTTTGAATCAGGCATTTGAAAAACAGCCATTTGAAAAATATATTTGCACAAAATGGCTGTATTTACTTCAGGCCTACACTGGTTCAAGCTCTGTGAGATACGCCCTCCACATTCAGGGGTTTGAATCAGGGATTTGAAATACAGCCATTTAGGTCAAATAAATATTTACTTCAGGCCTACACTGGTTCAGGCCCTGTGAGATACTCGCTCTACATACAGGGGTTTGATTCAGGGATTTGAAATACAGCCATTTGAAATACAGCCATTTAGGGCAAAGAAATAATTACTTCAGGCCTAAACTGGCTACAGGCACTGTGAGATACCCCCTTTACATACAGGGGTTTGAATCAGGGATTTGAAATACAGCCATTTGAAATACAGCCATTTAGAGCAAAGAAATATTTACTTCAGGCCTACACTGGTTCAGGTTTTGTGAGATACTCACTCTACATACGGGGGTTTTATTTAGGGATTTGAAATGCAGCCATTTGAAATACAGCTATTTTGTGCAAAGATATATTTTCTTCAGGCCTACACTGGTTCAGGCCCTGTGAGATACTTCCTCTACATACAGGGGTTTGATTCAGGGATTTGAAATACAGCCATTTGAAATACAGCCATTTTGTGCAAATATATATTTACTTCAGGCCTACACTGATTTAGGCCCTGTGAGATACCCCCTCCACATACAGGGGTTTGAATCAGGGATTTGAAATACAGTGATTTGAAATACAGACATTTTTTGCAAAGATATATTTACTTCAGGCCTTCACTGGTTCAGACCGTGTGAGATACTCCCTCTACATACAGGGGTTTGAATCAGGAATTTGAAATACAGCCATTTGAAATACAGCCATTTAGGGCAAATAAATATTTACTACACTGGTTCAGGCCCTGTGAGATACTACCTCTACATACAGGGGTTTGATTCAGGAATTTAAAATACAGCCATTTGAAATACAGCCATTTAGGGCAAAGATATATTTACTTCAGGCCTACACTGGTTCAGACCCTGTGAGATACTCCCTCTACATACAGGGGTTTTATTTAGGGATTTGAAATGCAGCCATTTGAAATACAGCCATTTTGTGCAAATATATATTTACTTCAGACCTACACTGGTTCAGGCCCTGTGATATACCCCTCTACATACAGGGGTTTGAATCAGGTATTTGAAATACAGCCATTTGAAAAATATATTTGCACAAAATGGCTGTATTTACTTCAGGCCTACACTGGTTCAAGCCCTGTGAGATACCCCCTCCACATTCAGGGGTTTGAATCAGGGATTTAAAATACAGCCATTTGAAATACAGCCATTTAGGGCAAAGAAATATTTACTTCAGGCCTACACTGGTTCAGGCCCTGTGATATACCCCCTCTACATACAGGGGTTTGATTCAGGGATTTGAAATACAGCTATTTAGGGCAAATAAATATTTACTTCAGGCCTACTCTGGTTCAGGCCCTGTGAGATGCCCCCTCTGCATACAGGGGTTTGAATCAGGCATTTGAAATACAGTCATTTAAAATACAGCCATTTTGTGCAAATAAATATTTAATTTAGGCCTACACTGGTGTAGACTGTGTGAGATATACCCTTTACATACTGTCGTTCTATTCTACTATTATTTAAACAACCATTTAGGGCAAGATCCTATATTCGAAAAATATAAGGAGAGCGTCAAAAAAGGGACATGGCCCTGGTCGTGGTGCTGCTGGTGGAGCTCCTGTTGCAGGGTCCGGACATGGTCGATCTGTGCCAGCTACACGCACAAGTGAAACCCCTTTCTCAGGTGCGAGTAGGCGACAAAACCTGCAGCGGTATTTGGTCAGGCCTAATGCTGCTCTACGAATGGTGAGGCCTGAACAAGTACAGGCGATAGTAGATTGGGTTGCTGACATTGGATACAGTTCCTTCACATTGTCTCCCACCCAGTCTCCTGCTGAAAGTCCACAGCAGGCACCTGCAGCCGATGTCCATCAGTCTTTCACCTCATCCCGTTGCAAATCAGCCAAGCAGTCTGAGCCCCAAGTCATGCAGCAGTCTCTTCTGCTTTTTGATGACTCTGTTAGCAGGGTTTCCCAGGGCCATCCACCTAGCCCTGCCCCAGAAGTGGAAGAGATTAAGTGCACCGATGCCCAACCACTTATCTTTCAAGATCTGGAGTGACAGTGCCACATCGTACCCCCCAAAAAAGAGGATCTGCCAGCAACACCAACACCTGGGTCACCAAGCATCTCCACAATGTCCCACGGAAGCGTTCAGCTCTCCATATCCCAAACGCTGGAGGGGAAAAGGAAGTACCCCTCTACCCACCCACGATCCCTAGCCCTGAATGCCAGAATTTCTAAATTACTGGCCTTTGAAATGCTGTCATTCCGTCTGGTGGAGACAGATAGTTTTAAATGCCTTATAGCGGTGGCTGTCCCACAGTACGTCGTGCCCAGCAGCCACTACTTTCCAAAGCGAGCCATCCCTTCCCTGCACAGCCAAGTAGGGGACAAAATCAGGTGTGCACTGCGCAACGCCATCTGTGGCAAGGTGCACCTGACTATGCATACGTGGACTAGTAAGCACGGTCAGGGCCGTTATATCTCCATAACAGCACACTGGGTAAATGCAGTGGCGGCTGGGCCTGAGGCGGATAGCAGTTTGGCGCATGTCCTTCCACCACCGAGGATTGCAGGGCACTTCAGTTTGCCTCCTGTTGCTTCTTCCTCCTCCTCTGCCCCCTGTAACTTGCAACTTCTGGGTCTCCAAATTGGGCACATGGCCTGAGCTTGCCCTTTACCCCTTGGAGGTGCTGGCCTGAACGTGTGTTTAGCATGACTGGAGGGGGTTATCACAGGTTATATTTCCCAATGTTTTGGGGTGTACCCTAATTTTAAAAATAAAATTTAAAACCAAAAACTAGTGTAGGCTACCTCCTCCTCCACCGCCGCTTCCACCTACACCGCCACATCCACCACCTCCTCAACCCCCTACTCCATATGGACCTCGTCCTCCTAGATCAAGATTAATTTATTTTTTATTTTTACGTATTTTATGTTATTTAAAGTCATTTTCCTCTCCACATTTGTTTGCAGAGCACTTGTCATGCTCTTAACCACATTTTGACGCAATTTGCAGCCCTCTAGCCCTTTCCATTACATTTTTAGAGCCATTTTTAGAGCCAGTTTCCGAAATTCGGCCAAACCCGTCGAACCCGAACATCCAGGTGTCCGCTCAACTCTACCGATGAACTGTATTACTATTCCCCCTCATGGGCCCACCGTGCACCTCATGTGTCACCCCTGCGGTTCTGGCATACCACATTTCCGCTTCTATTTGTGACTCTAGATCCTTCAGTTCATTCATTCTGAGTCTCTTCAGCTATCTGCAGTTGCTCTACGAGAACCACTAGTCCCTTCTCTAGTGTATCTAGGGACTGTGCAAAGCAAGCAAAAACATCTTCAAGTTTGTAGCTGTACTGACCTGTCAGGTCATCTACCCCTGCCTGGGTATGGGTCTGAGACACTAGGCTGCCGTCTCCCCACTCAGCTCTCGTCACGTCAGGAATAACTGTCATCTGGTCGCTAATAGTAACCACCTCAGTTTCGCAGGGTATTGACATGGCAGCCTCCCTCTCTGAGTTGCTATCGGTCACAGCACATATGTCCCATATACTGCTCATGTCATTATTAACACTGACCTCTAGGGGCACAGATGAGCTAATTTCCACCTGGGACATTTTATAAATCATAGGTACCTGTGGAAACTGCATATCCACCTCTGGCTCGTGGGGTACACCCCTCAGCATTGCCACAGTTTCCTGCACATTCACTACAGTGGGTTAACTCTGTGCTCTCAACACTTCTGCAGCTTTAATAATTTTACCCACAGGGGGCGCTATTCCCCTGATGACACCCTGCAGCGGAAAAAGCATGTCATTATTATGACATATTTCACATGACTTCATATTTTCATTATGCATTTCGGCAAACATTGTACCATCACTTTGCACCTTCTCAGCTCCACTGTTTCTAATGGTCCCTTCCTTTAAAGGGCTAGGTATCAGTTCTGCGGGAGTTACGTGACCGACCGCAGAAGTGTTTCTACCCCACAAATCACAGAACAACCTTCTCTCATGTACGGGCGAATTTACGGCAGCAAGTCCATCCGTCCCAGCTGTCACTATAGCCTCACACTCAGTGAGAACTACCTGACAGTCCTCATTAACCGCATGTCTGTCCAGCATATTTATCACTTTATTAATTTCATGTTTCCATATTGTGCTACCTCTTACCCGGGCCATCAAAGGGTCTCTAATTATCGCCACCCCATGCCTAGCGTTGGTCACGGGCATTTTGGGCAACACAACAACCTTCTCCCCTGCAAAGTCCTGTGAGGGAGCAACCGCTACAGGCTTACCCGCCTGTTCAGACCCTGCATTTTCTCTAATGTCACACACTTCCGAGACAGTTCTTCGCCTCAGGGATTTATCACTCACCATCCCAGCAGGTATCCCCTGCCGCCGGCTCACTGTTACTGGGTCTGTCACATAATTAATAACAGGAACGATCTTACCCAGCAATGTCACGGGTTCGGCAGTCCCAGGAGCCAAAGATCCTCCAGGATCCTCCATTACAAAATCACCTGCAGCCTCCTGACTGCAGTGGCTGCTACGAGAAATGCTGTGACTCCATCCTCCTTCCAGATGTGGAGTCACACTCTTGAGAGACCTGTCCTTGGGATCTCCAGCCGCAGAATAGGAGCCACTTGCTCCGCTCCATAACTGCTGGTCAGCCGCACGCTGTGGTTGTTGGTTGCCCTTAGCAACAGCCTTGCAGATCCTTGGCACATCCTTTCTAGGACTCTGTCTCCACTGGTAGGGAACACTCAACCTCCTGAGAGCCGAACCGCTCCCCCCTCTTTATCTTCCAGATGGTTGCCCTTGGCAGCGGCATATCTTCGCTTATCCCCCGATAGTCCCGGCACACCACCAACCTCTTGGAACTTTGTACAGGGTCCATACAGCGTTGAGCACCCTTTTCTCAGTACCAGCTGCAACTGTGCCTCCAAAGCCTCTCGCTCTGCATCAAATTCCACCAATTCATTTTTAGTGTAGCCAATCGCTATGGCCATTTCTTCTTCCTGCTGTATGCGCCAGCGCCGACTCTTGCCCGAGACCCATGGTAGCAGGAAAAACTTTCAGTCACAAGCCCACTTTTGCTGGGATACTGGCCCTTTAATTTACTGCAGTTTTACTTGCACCACAACAGAATAGCTCACACTCTTATGAGTAGCACCTGCTCCACTAGACAAAAAAAAAGGCTTCCGGCCCTTTAACTCCACACACGCCAAAAACAGCTTTTAGCAGCACCTGCAGTCTCATCGTTGCCCCTAGCAACCGACCATTGCCCTTCTCTTATGGACAACTTTCCCGCCTCCTCCACCATATTTAGGGATCGTCTCTTATTCAGGGGTAATTCTCACAGAATTATCTTCATAACCACTGCGACAATTTGACACTCTTCATACACAGCATGGCATAAAACAAAAGCCTGCCCATCTGGGCTCTACCTAAACATAATAAACATTGTATCCCTAACTCGGCTATATGATAGCATTCACACATGGAACCAGGTGCGGCTTACCCCAGACATACAGTCCACCAGCCCTCAGGCTGTAACAAGTACAGTACCTTTGGAGGGGGTTGTTGTCTAGCAGTCCTCCTGTCACTGACCTTTCAACACTTGTTCCCGGGCATCACTGACTCCCCAAAAGTCCAGGCTATTGCATAGCCTCGTGGCCCCTCAGCCTCGCCTCGCTGAGACCACACTGACAGAGCCTCACCAGGCCTCTGTCTGCACACTCTCCAGAGTGAGACACACCCAATTCCAGCAACCAGATTAAATGGAATCCCTGGACGTGAGCACGCCCTAAGTCCCGGACTGGAGCATGGGGAACAGGCACCCACGCAGCACATTGCCTGTTCCCAATAAAAGCCCGACCCAGACTAGCTGGAACCAGCTATTCTAACTATATTTTTTTCTGGTTTGCCTCACTGATTAGTGGTTTTCTTACGGCTACACAACTGTTCAGTCACAATCCCTTGAGTTCCCTTTGAATTGTGCGTGTGGAAATGCTCTTACTTTCTACTGTTGTTTTTCTTCGATTTGATTTCACCAAACGTTTAAGTGATCGCCGATCATGATCATTCAGGATTGTTTTCCCCGACACAATTCTTCCTTGAATAAGATGGGTCCCTACTATCCTTCCAGTTTTTAATAATACGTTGGACAGTTCTTAACCCAATTTTAGTAGTCTCCTTAGATTTTTTCTCTGCTTGATGCATGCCAATGATTTGACCCTTCTCAAACACACTAACATCTTTTCCACGACCACGAGATGTGTCTTTCTACATGGTTGTTTAAGAAATGAGAAGCAACTCATTGCACCATTTGGGGTTAAATAACATTGCCAGCTCAAAGATAATCACCCATGCAGCAATTATCTAATAGGAGGCTCATACCTATTTTCTTAGTTAAATCCAGGTGTTGACTTTTTTTTGGGGAGAGGCAGTGTATATATACACTCACCTAAAGAATTATTAGGAACACCTGTTCTATTTCTCATTAATGTGATTATCTAGTCAACCAATCACATGGCAGTTGCTTCAATGCATGTAGGGTTGTGGTCCTGGTCAAGACAATCTCCTGAACTCCAAACTGAATGTCAGAATGGGAAAGAAAGGTGATTTAAGCAATTTTGAGCGTGGCATGGTTGTTGGTGCCAGACGGGCCGGTCTGAGTATTTTACAATCTGCTCAGTTGCTGGGATTTTCACGCACAACCATTTCTAGGGTTTACAAAGAATGGTGTGAAAAGGGAAAAACATCCAGTATGCGGCAGTCCTGTGAGCAAAGCATTTGTGAAGCCACAACACGCACAACCTTGAGGCGGATGGGCTACAACAGCAGAAGACCCCACCGGGTACCACTCATCTCCACTACAAATAGGAAAAAGGCAACAATTTGCACAAGCTCACCAAAATTGGACTGTTGAAGACTGGAAAAATGTTGCCTGGTCTGATGAGTCTCGATTTCTGTTGAGACACTGAAATGGTAGAGTCTGAATTTGGCCATCCCTCATGACCATCATGTACCCATCCTCTGATGGCTACTTCCAGCAGGATAATTTCAAATTGGTTTCTTGAACATGACAATGAGTTCACTGTACTAAAATGGCCCCCACAGTCACCAGATCTAAACCCAATAGAGCATCTTTGGGATGTGGTGGAACGGGAGCTTCGTGCCCTGGATTGTGCATCCCTCAAATCTCCATCAACTGCAAGATGCTATCCTATCAATATGGGCCAACATTTCTAATGCTATCAGCAGCTTGTTGAATCAATGCCACGTAGAATTAAGGCAGTTCTGAAGGCAAAAGGGGGTCCAACACCGTATTAGTATGGTGTTCCTAATAATTCTTTAGGTGAGTGTATGTATATATATATATATATATATATATATATATACTCCTGTGTCACTCTGACATTTTTTGCTATTGCTGTCTGCATTCAGGAGCTTAAAAGGGGGAGAGCAAACATTTTCAGATAAAATATTTTCATAAAAAAACATGAGTCCTAGGAGACTAGACGGTGTTATATATTAATTTTCTGACAAAATCTTTTCATAAAAATACATGAGTCCTAGGAGACTAGAGGGTATATATATCAATTTTCAGGCCAAATGGATCAACTTTGATTCACAACGAATCGATTAGGATCCAAATCTAAGTTTTTGAAACATTTTTTTTTATTAAACACACAGCGAATTTCAAGGTGTGCTCATCTTTAATCTGTTATTACTTGCACATCTAAGGCTTTATTCACACAGTGTTCAGTCAGTGATTTTTATCAGTCATTATGAGCCAAAACCAGATGTGGGTCCAAAACACGGAGCAGGTGCAAATCTTTCCATTATACCAAATCTCTATTTACGCTCTGCTCCTGGTTTGGCTCACAATCACTGATGGAAATCACTGACCAAAACACTGATGTGTGAATAATGCCTAAATAGTAATTACAAATATTTGTAGTCTGAAATATTTTGCATGTATAAAACCTAATGGCAAATGAATACATGAAGGCTGTTTATGAGAACAACTTATCTGAGATGGTATTCAGTTATTTTTAACACTATTCTTTCCAGGGTTCAGTGTATGCAGAGAAATGATCTGATGTGTCTTACCTTAGTGGATTAGTAACACACAGCCTGACATCCAAACACGGAGAGAGAAATGGATACACAAAACAACAGAAGATTTGTAAGGAAAAGAACCACAATAACAAAGGTTCCACCCCCCTATAAGAATAAATGAGAATGAACAAATATTATTAATGGAATGCATATCAATTAAAATAATAATAAGTTACTCTGGTTTTGTAACATATAACACATCATGAAGACATTAACATTTTGTATTGTCAGAGATCTATCTATCTTTGGGTAAAAATGCTATAACAGGTACTGATGGGTGCTGCCTCCTTTATTATGCAGGTAGTGTAATGATATCACTGAACCACCTGTATGATTCTGAGGTAGCTAGGCAACTGTTGCATTTCCTTTTATTAAAAGCAACAGTAGCACACAAATCGGTAATTATGGCCTGGGGGGGCCAACAATGAATTTAGCCTCCTTCATCAATAGTATAGTTTTCCTGCCCCTTCAGTCTTGCTCACCAGTGTCTCTTGACCCCTGTGGTTCAGCAGTCAATCAAACAGAGACTACTCTAGGAGGCAGCTGCCTAGTGGTTCCATGCAGCGGAGTCCAGATCCCTTTATGGAAAAGGGGACTGCCAGGATAACTCCCTTAGGAGTAGTTAAATCCGTTTGGTTGACACAGTAGTTCCACACTCGCTTTCTAACATTGTGGTGACATTCTGTGGTCTCTAAAGACTGTATGCAACTCATGTCAAGCTCTTTAACTCCAAGCCAGCATTAGTAATCTTATAGTGTCAGTGACATATGTATATGGCTATGGAAAAATGCATGGCTGCTGGTGGCAATAAACAGACCATTTACAAATAAACAGTACTCTATGATTTTTTATATTATGTTAAAAAGTATGGTTTGACAAATGTTGGCACATCACACATCCTACTGATCACATGACCTATGTGATCTGCTTTCTTCAGCTTTCCTGTTTTCAAATTCGACCCAAATTTTGGAAAATTTTAGTTGAATTAGACTAATTTACCATTGATTCGCTCATCTCGTTCCCTAAATAAATTCCCACTCCATACAAGACTTTAAAGTGTAAGTACTGTTTGGGTTTATTTTTAATATTGTGTAGAGACACAGATTTTAAACATTTTTCTAATGTACTTTATTAGGGAATGATAATTCTGTGTAATAGAAATCACTGTGTAAAGAGTCTTATTTGTAAAGCTTTAACAGCGCTACTAAGGAGAGTCTGTGTTCAGTTTGCAGAAGACGCCTAGGTGTAACATACAAAGGCTTCCAGCCACCTCTTGTCACTACCTCAGTCCCTGACTATGGACCCTGTCCATCACCCTGCCTATCTAACTTGGTACACACAGGCATCTTTAGTGCTCAATAAAACGCTGAAGACTGAAGAGACTCTTCTTAGAAATGCACAGTTACAGCTTTGATAGGAGACTCTAAACTGAAAGTTTAATCCCAGAACTCTAAATAAATTCGGATCTCAGACCAGAGTCTAAAATTAATCCAGACTCCAGCCCTCTAAATAAATTCAGACTACAGAACAGACCCACAAAATTAGGTCAGACCTCAGACTTCTAAATACATTCAGACCCTAGACCAAGTATGACCATGCCCAGAAGCAAAGAGGAGTGAAGACTGGTAAGTGACGATGTAGGACATTCTGTACCAACTCATGATTGCTGCTCCCAATTACTGCTAGCATATACAAAACATAAATGCTGAGGCCTGTGATTGACTGCAATGGTCATGTGTCATCGCTCCTAAAAAAGACTGGGCGGGGATTTAACAGGTGAATAGTTTTACCATTTAACTCTCGGACAACTACTTTAAGTGTTGTATTTGATTTGGATCACTTATGCAAATCAAATCCAATAAATAACAGCCAGCGATAGGTCCCATTGAGTCCATGTTCCCTGTAGCAGCCGATCTGGTAGTAGTGAGCATATGTAATTTTATTGGTGGCCAACTTACAACCATTCTGAAATTTTCCAGTACTACTGGATGGTCTGTCCAGCCCTACTACATACATTCTATAGTGCTATACAAGCTTAATTATCTGACTGTCAGAATGGCAAGTCAATGGTTGTGATCCAGGGAATCGGCGCTCTATTTAAATCCCCTCCTGGCCATACACAATTGCCAGTGATAGTCTTGTTTGGCTCTCTAGCTAGGTTCCTTGTTCCCTGTTCCTGCATTTGCATACTGAATCCTCTGTGCTTCTCACCTCGGCTTGTCTTCTGACCACCATTTGTCTCTTGTTTAGTAATGCGAAACCTGTCTGGTTCTGACCCGTTTCTGTATGACTCGGCCTTGGTGTTTGTTTTGTTTGTTGGTGCTTGCCTGTCTCTGCACTTATTTAGAGTAGGGACTGTGTCCAGTTGCAGTTCTGCCAAGTAGGACCTATACTGCAAGAAGGTAGGGAAAGCTGGCTGGGTTCTAGGTTAGGGCACATTGTCCTTGTCTGTCCTTTCCTACAGGTGTTACATTATTACCGGCCCCAATTTTTTTTTTCTGGGTGACCTACTCAGATATGGACTCCATATATGGCAACATTGGCCAATCAGATGAGGGGTATTGCCTAATTGTTTTTTTTAACAGTCTGTGTAAGCTTTAAACTTTATTTGCATCTTAGGCGACACGCATCGGGTACGGAAGCAATGGGTGCTTCAAGGGGACCCTCAGAAGTGGGCGTTCTCGCTATGGAACAACTTTCCTGGACTATTTTCCACTTTCAGCCTTTTGCATGATGAGCCAGGTAGGGCAGCTTACGGTGAAAGTCAGCTTCTTTTCTTACTTCAAGTCAAACAACCAGTGGAAAATTATTGCCTCAATTCCAAAGTGGTGTACTGCCTCTGGCTGGAATGATCCAGCCCTTAGGTCACAGTTTAGACTGGGTCATTCTCATACTCTGAAAGACCTCTTAGTTAGTCATCCTATACCAGGGTCCCTAGATGAGGCTATGTCTTTAGCTATTTGACTTAACAGAAGTCTTAGGGAATGTAAGTAGGAAAAGTTTGTCCTTATCCATCCTTCTTCTTTTCCCTCTGTTCCTCAAGCCTATGTATCCAAGGCGTCAGTGGAGTCTGAGGAGCACATGCAAGTGGGTACCATGTCTTCTCAGCAACAGAAGCAACACCACCTGAAGAATGGCCTTTGTTTCCACTGCGGCAGTCCTGCACATCAACTATGATCCTGTCCTTCTAGACCGAAGGTGGAAAACATTAGCATCTGAGTGATGTTTGGGGAGGTCACTCAGATGCACAGATATTTCCTGAAAAGACTGATAGGATTCTACTGCCTGTTAATCTGACTTCTCAAGAAAGGTCTGTTTCTGTTTTTTGTGGATTCAGGGCCTGCAGCTAATTATGTTAATTTACATTTTGTGCTAGCCTTGGGTCTTTTAGTATCTAAACTACCTTAACCCCTTCTGGTTTCTGGGGTGGATACTACTTCCTTAGATGGAGGGTTTATTGAGTATAAAAGTTTTCCTGATGAAGCTGAGGCGAAACACGCATCAGGGTTCTAGCCTGCCCTGTGTCCGTTGTCTCTGCCCTCCATCATGTCTTTGGGTATGTTTGTTTTTCCAGCAGGTACCTGTGGGCGAGTTTTTTGCTTATAGCCTCCATATTGATGGCTTGGTGTATAGGAACTTATCTACCTGAACACTTCAGATAGATATTGTGCAACCTGCTTTGTCACTATTTATACATTATTTAGGGCCCTACACCTTTACAGACTTGCCTCAGGGTTATGCAGTGGAGTGAGGATCACAGTTACTCGTAGTTGTTTTGTACCAGATACTATTTACTTGTAAATCACCCCACTGCATATTGCACATACACCTTACATGTGTTCCATCTGTTTGGCGGGCTATTGAGACACCGGTGGGGAGACTACTGCATCCAGGTTGTTTGCTGACTTTTTCCAAATTAATTCTGTGTAATAATGTCTCATATCTGTGAATTTTGATTAATTTATGACTAGAGTTGAGCGAACACCTGGATGTTCGGGTTCGAAAAGTTCGGCCGAACTTCCCGGAAATGTTCGGGTTCGGGATCTGAACTTGACCCGAACTTCGCCCCGAACCCGAACCCCATTGAAGTCAAAGGAGACCCAAACTTTTCGGCAATAAAAAGGCTGTAAAACAGCCCAGGAAAGGGCTAGAGGGCTGCAAAAGGTAAATCCCCTGCTAACAAATGTGGATATGGAAATGAATCGAAATAAAAATAAAATAAATAAAAATTAACCAATATCCATTGGAGAGAGGTCCCATAGCAGAGAATCAGGCTTCATGTCACCCACCACTGGAACAGGCCACTGTCAGATATTTAGGCCCCGGCACCCAGACAGAGGAGAGAGGTCCCATTGCAGAGAATCAGGCTTCATGTCATAGCAGAGAATCGGGCTTCACGTCACCCACCACTGGAGCAGGCCATTGTCAGATATTTAGGCCCCGGCACCCAGACAGAAGAGAGAGGTCCCATAGCAGAGAATCAGGCTTCATGTCATAGCAGAGAATCAGGCTTCATGTCATAGCAGAGAATCAGGCTTCATGTCATAGCAGAGAATCAGGCTTCACGTCACCCACCACTGGAACAGGCCATTGTCAGATATTTAGGCCCCGACACCCAGACAGAGGAGAGAGGTCCCATTGCAGAAAATCAGGCTTCATGTCATAACAGAGAATCAGGCTTCACGTCACCCACCATTGGAACAGGCCATTGTCAGATATTTAGGCCCCGGCACCCAGACAGAAGAGAGAGGTCCCATAGCAGAAAATCAGGCTTCATGT
Source organism: Bufo gargarizans (assembly GCF_014858855.1). Taxonomy (NCBI): domain Eukaryota; kingdom Metazoa; phylum Chordata; class Amphibia; order Anura; family Bufonidae; genus Bufo; species Bufo gargarizans. The sequence continues at coordinate 340,565 of NW_025334724.1, read as the reverse complement.
CATAGCAGAGAATCAGGCTTCATGTCACCCACCACTGGAACAGGCCATTGTCAGATATTTTTAGGCCCCGGCACCCAGACAGAAGAGAGAGGTACCATAGAAGAGATTCAGGCTTAATGTCATAGCAGAGAATCAGGCTTCATGTCACCCAACACTGGAACAGGCCACTGTAAGATATTTTTAGGCCCCAGCACCCAGACAGAGGAGAGAGGTTCCATAGCAGAGAATCAGGCTTCATGTCATAGCAGAGAATCATGCTTCATGTCACCCAAAACTGGAACAGGCCACTGTCAGATATTTTTAGGCCCCGGCACCCAGACAGAGGAGAGAGGTCCCATAGCAGAGAATCAGGCTTAATGTCATAGCAGAGAATCAGGCTTCATGTCACCCAACACTGGAACAGGCCACTGAAAGATATTTTTAGGCCCCAGCACCCAGACAGCGGAGAGAGGTTCCATAGCAGAGAATCAGGCTTCATGTCATAGCAGAGAATCATGCTTCATGTCACCCACCATTGGAACAGGCCATTGCAGGATATTTAGGCCCTGGCACCCAGACAGAAGAGAGAGGTCCCATAGCAGAGAATCAGGTTTCATGTCATAGCAGAGAATCAGGCTTCATGTCATAGCAGAGAATCAGGCTTAATGTCACCCAACACTGGAACAGGCCACTGTCAGATATTTTTAGGCCCCGGCACCCAGACAGAAGAGAGAGGATCCATAGCAGAGAATCAGGCTTCATGTCATAGCAGAGAATCATGCTTCATGTCACCCAACACTGGAACAGGCCACTAAAAGATATTTTTAGGCCCCAGCACCCAGACAGCGGAGAGAGGTTCCATAGCAGAGAATCAGGCTTCATGTCATAGCAGAGAATCATGCTTCATGTCACCCACCATTGGAACAGGCCATTGCAGGATATTTAGGCCCTGGCACCCAGACAGAAGAGAGAGGTCCCATAGCAGAGAATCAGGCTTCATGTCATAGCAGAGAATCAGGCTTCACGTCACCCACTATTGGAACAGGCCATTGTCAGATATTTTTAGGCCCCGGCACCCAGACAGAGGAGAGAGGTCCCATTGCAGAGAATCAGGCTTCATGTCATAGCAGAGACTCAGGCTTCACGTCACCCACAATTGGAATTGGCCATTGTCAGATATTTAGGCCCCGGCACCCAAACAGAAGAGAGAGGTCCCATAGCAAAGAATCAGGCTTTATGTCATAGCAGAGAATAAGGCTTCATGTCACCCACCACTGGAACAGGCTACTGTCAGAGATTTTTAGGCCCCGATACCCAGACAGAGGAGAGAGGTCCCATAGCAGAGAATCAGGCTTCATGTCATAGCAAAGAATCAGGCTTCATGTCACCCACCACTGGAACATGCCATTGTCAGATATTTTTAGGCCCCGGCACCCAGACAGAGGAGAGAGGTCCCATAGCAGAGAATCAGGCTTCATGTCATAGCAGAGAAATAGGGCTTCATGTCACCCGACACTGGAACAGGCAACTGTCAGATATTTTTAGGCCCCGGCACCCAGACAGAGGAGAGGTTCATTCAACTTTGGGTTGCCCCGCAATATAATGGTAAATTGAAAATAAAAAGAGGATTGAATGAGAAAGTGCCCTGGAGTACAATAATATATGGTTAAGGGGAGGTAGTTATACATTTCTAATCTGCACAAGGGATGGACAGGTCCTGTGGGATCCATGCCTGGTTCATTTTTGTGAACGTCAGCTTGTCCACATTGGCTATAGACAGGCGGCTGCGTTTGTCTGTAATGACGCCCCCTGCCGTGCTGAATACACGTTCAGACAAAACGCTGGCAGCCGGGCAGGCCAGCACCTCCAAGGCATAAAAGGCTAGCTCTTGCCACGTGGACAATTTGGAGACCCAGAAGTTGAATGGGGCCGAACCATCAGTCAGTACGTGGAGGGGTGTGCACACGTACTATTCCACCATGTTAGTGAAATGTTGCCTCCTGCTAACACATTCCGTATCAGGTGGTGGTGCAGTTAGCTGTGGCATGTTGACAAAACTTTTCCACATCTCTGCCATGCTAACCCTGCCCTCAGAGGAGCTGGCCATGAAACAGCTGCGTTGGCGACCTCTTGCTCCTACTCTGCCTTCGCCTTGGGCTTCCACTTGTTCCCCTGTGACATTTGGGAATGCTCTCAGTAGCTCGTCTACCAATGCGCGCATCTTCCTATCACGCTCCAGTGCAGGAAGTAAGGTGGGCACATTGTCTTTGTACCGGGGATCCAGCAGGGTGGCAATCCAGTAGTCCGCACACGTTAAAATGTGGGCAACTCTGCTGTCGTTGCGCAGGCACTGCAGCATGTAGTCGCTCATGTGTGCCAGGCTGCCCAGAGGTAAGGACAAGCTGTCCTCTGTGGGAGGCGTATCGTCATCGTCCTGCGTTTCCCCCAGCCACGCACCAGTGATGGGCCCGAGCTTCGTTGGGTGCCACCCCGCTGTGAACATGCTTCATCCTCATCCTCCTCCACCTCATCCTCCTCGTCCTCCAGTAGTGGGCCCTGGATGGCCACATTTGTACCTGGCCTCTGCTGTTGCAAAAAACCTCCCTCTGAGTCACTTCGTAGAGACTGGCCTGAAAGTGCTAAAAATGACCCCTTTTCCTCCTTCTCCTGGGCCACCTCCTCTTCCATCATCGCCCTAAGTAATTTCTCAAGGAGACATAGAAGTGGTATTGTAACGCTGATAACGGCGTCATCGCCACTGGCCATGTTGGTGGAGTACTCGAAACAGCGCAACAGGGCACACAGGTCTCGCATGGAGTACCAGTCATTGGTGGTGAAGTGGTGCTGTTCCGCAGTGCGACTGACCCGTACAGGCTGCAGCTGAAACTCCACTATGGCCTGCTGCTGCTCGCACAGTCTGTCCAGCATGTGCAAGGTGGAGTTCCACCTGGTGGGCACATCGCATATGAGGCGGTGAGCAGGAAGGCCGAAGTTACGCTGTAGCGCAGACAGGCGAGCAGTGGCAGGATGTGAACGCCGGAAGCGCAAACAGACGGCCCACACTTTATGCAGCAGCTCTGACATGTCGGGGTAGTTGTGAATGAACTTCTGCACCACCAAATTCAGCACATGCGCCAGGCAAGGGATGTGCGTCAAACTGGCTAGTCCCAGAGCCGCAACGAGATTTCGCCCATTATCGCACACCACCAGGCCGGGCTTGAGGCTGACCAGCAGCAACCACTCGTCGGTCTGTTGTTCTATACCCCGCCACAACTCCTGTGCGGTGTGGGGCCTGTCCCCCAAACATATGAGTTTCAGAATGGCCTGCTGACGTTTACCCCGGGCTGTCCTGAAGTTGGTGGTGAAGGTGTGTGGCTGACTGGATGAGCAGGTGGAAGAAGAGGAGGAGGAAGCCGAGTAGGAGGAGGAGGCAACAGGAGGCAAAGAATGTTGCCCTGCGATCCCGGGGGCCCAGCCGCCACTACATTTACCCAGTGTGCAGTTAGGGAGATATAGCATCCCTGGCCGTGCTTACTGGTCCACGTATCTGTGGATAGGTGGACCTTGCCACAGACGGCGTTGCGCAGTGCACACTTGATTTTATCGGATACTTGGTTGTGCAGGGAAGGCACGGCTCTCTTGGAGAAGTAGTGCCGGCTGGGAACAACATACTGTGGGACAGCAAGCGGCGACATGAGCTGTTTGAAGCTGTCTGTGTCCACCAGCCTAAATGACAGCATTTCATAGGCCAGTAGTTTAGAAATGCTGGCATTCAGGGCCAGGGATCGAGGGTGGCTAGGTGGGAATTTACGCTTTCTCTCAAATGTTTGTGAGATGGAGAGCTGAACGCTGCCGTGTGACATGGTTGAGATGCTTGGTGACGGAGGTGGTGGTGGTGTTGGTGGTACATCCCCTGTTTGCTGGGCGGCAGGTGCCAACGTTCCTCCAGAGGCGGAGGAAGAGGCCGAGGCGGCAGCAGCAGAAGAGGCCGAGGCGGCAGCAGCAGAAGAGGTAGCAGGGGGCGCCTGAGTGACTTCCTTGGTTTTAAGGTGTTTACTCCACTGCAGTTCATGCTTTGCATGCAGGTGTCTGGTCATGCAGGTTGTGCTCAGGTTCAGAACGTTAATGCCTTGCTTCAGGCTCTCTGGGGTGCTAGGTCCCAGATGGCGGCGGTCAGTAGCAGGCGGAGTCTCTTGGCGGCGGGTGTTCTGCTTTTGCCCACTGCTCCCTCTTTTGCTACGCTGTTGGCTCGGTCTCACCACTGCCTCTTCCTCCGTACTGTGAAAGTCAGTGGCACGACCTTCATTCCATGTGGGGTCTAGGACCTCATCGTCCCCTGCATCGTCTTCCACCCAGTCTTGATCCCTGACCTCCTGTTCAGTCTGCACACTGCAGAAAGACGCAGCAGTTGGCACCTGTGTTTCGTCATCATCAGAGACATGCTGAGGTGGAATTCCCATGTCCTCATCATCAGGAAACATAAGTGGTTGTGCGTCAGTGCATTCTATGTCTTTCACCGCTGGGGAAGGGCTAGGTGGATGCCCTTGGGAAACCCTGCCAGCGGAGTCTTCAAACAGCATAAGAGACTGCTGCATAACTTGAGGCTCAGACAGTTTCCCTGGTATGCATGGGGGTGATGTGACAGACTGATGGGGTTGGTTTTCAGGTGCCATCTGTGCGCTTTCTGCAGAAGACTGGGTGGGAGATAATGTGAACGTGCTGGATCCACTGTCGGCCACCCAATTGACTAATGCCTGTACCTGCTCAGGCCTTACCATCCTTAGAACGGCATTGGGCCCCACCATATATCGCTGTAAATTCTGGCGGCTACTGGGACCTGAGGTAGTTGGTACACTAGGACGTGTGGATGTGGCAGAACGGCCACGTCCTCTCCCAGCACCAGAGGGTCCGCTAACACCACCACGACCATGTCCACGTCCGCGTCCCTTACTAGATGTTTTCCTCATTGTTATCATTCACCACAACAACAAAAATATTATTTGGCCCAATGTATTGTATTCAAATTCAGCTGAATATAAATTTGAGGCCTATTATTTGGCTGGGTGACCGGTATAGATTTACTGACAGAATTAGACTTGGAAATGCACAGTAGCTTGTGTGTGAAGTTATTCTGAATGACCCTATGTGCACCTTGAATATTATATACCCTTTTAGGGATAGATTTCAAATAGCTCTGATACAGCAGAAACCACTAAATTAGGAAATTGCTAAATTGGGAATTGTTTTTCAACCCAGAACAAAAAATGTGCTTTGACGGACACTAAATAACTTGCCCAGCCCGAACAGTACAGCGGTAACGACAGATTTAGCAGGGTATAAATTTGAGGCCTAGTATTTAGGCGCTGGGTGACCGGTATGGATTTACTGACATAATTAGACTTGGAAATGCACAGTAGCTTGTGTGTGAAGTTATTCTGAATGACCCTATGTGCACCTTGAATATTATATACCCTTTTAGGGATAGATTTCAAATAGCTCTGATACAGCAGAAACCACTAAATTAGGAAATTGCTAAATTGGGAATTGTTTTTCAACCCAGAACAAAAAATGTGCTTTGACGGACACTAAATAACTTGCCCAGCCAGAACAGTACAGCGTTAACGACAGATTTAGCGGGATATAAATTTGAGGCCTAGTATTTAGGCGCTGGGTGACCGGTATGGATTTACTGACAGAATTAGACTTTTAAATGCACAGTAGCGTGTGTGTGAAGTTATTCTGAATGACCCTATGTGCACCTTGAATATTATATACCCTTTTAGGGATAGATTTCAAATAGCTCTGATACAGCAGAAACCACTAAATTATGAAATTGCTAAATTGGGAATTGTATTTCAACCCAGAACAAAAAATGTGCTTTGACGGACACTAAATAACTTGCCCAGCCAGAACAGTACAGCGGTAACGACAGATTTAGCGGGATATAAATTTGAGGCCTAGTATTTAGGCGCTGGGTGACCGGTATGTATTTACTGACAGAATTAGACTGGGATATGGCCAAAAAATAACCACACTATTGCTGGTTAAATGCACTTGGTGTGACAGCTTGACCAACCACACTACTGAGGGTTAAATGCACTTGGTGACAGGCGCAGCTTGCCCCTGATGTAGTATATGGCCAAAAAATGAATAGACTATTGCTGGTTAAATGCACTTGGTGTGACAGCTTGACCAACCACACTACTGAGGGTTATATGCACTTGGTGACAGGCGCAGCTTGCCCCTGATGTAGTATATGGCCAAAAAATGAACAGACTATTGCTGGTTAAATGCACTTGGTGTGACAGCTTGACCAACCACACTACTGAGGGTTAAATGCACTTGGTGACGGGCGAAGCTTGCCCCTGATGTAGTATATGGCCAAAAAATAAACAGACTATTGCTGGTTAAATGCACTTGGTGTGACAGCTTCACCCTGATGTAGGCTTTAGCCAAAAAACAACCACACCATTGAGGGTTAAATGCACTTGGTCGCCAGCACCACAAGACACAAAATGGCCGCCGATCACCCCAGAAAAAAGTGACTGTCAAACGGTCTGGGCAGCCTAAAAACAGTGAGCAATTGAGTATCAGCAGCTCAATGACCCACAGCTGCAGATCGATCAATTAATCAAGTCCTTTGGAGGAGTTAATCTGCCTAATCTTGCCCTACTGTCGCAGCCGCAACCTCTTTCTATGCTGATCAGAGCAGAGTGACGGCCGGCGCTATGTGACTCCAGCTTAAATAGAGGCTGGGTCAAATGGTGCTCTGGCCAATCACAGCCATGCCAATAGTAGGCATGGCTGTGACGGCCTCTTGGGGCAAGTAGTATGACGCTTGTTGATTGGCTGCTTTGCAGCCTTTCAAAAAGCGCCAAGAAAGCGTCAAAAAGCGCCAAGAAAGCGACGAACACCGAACCCGAACCCGGACTTTTACGAAAATGTCCGGGTTCGGGTCCGTGTCACGGACACCCCAAAATTCGGTACGAACCCGAACTATACAGTTCGAGTTCGCTCATCCCTAATCACCACCTTACTATACAGAGTCCCACAATGCCTATCTTCCATATCCTCCTTCTACTCCTCTCGCTTTCTTAAAGGATAACTGTCGTATTATTATTTTTTGGAGTATTGGATTGTGGTAATTAATATCACTTTGGTGACCCTATTTCAACTTTTCACTGTGTATTCAATTTCCCCTTAATTCCACATTATTGTTCCCTGTACTGCTATTTGTACCTGTGCTTAAAATAGGGTTGCTAGGCATGGTCCGTCTGTCTGTTGATAGACGGAGCACGCAGCGTGCAGGGTCACATTACTGACAGCCAGGGACTGTAAGTAAATGATTAAAGCCAGGTCCTCCCCAGCATCTGATAACAGTGCATAGGCTGTGTGTACTTCTCCCTGTCTCTGCGCTTGGCAGACGCTCCCTCACTCAGCAGAGCTGGAGAAGTAGAGTTGAAGCAGCGCAGACCAGGGAAGGGAGATCTGACATCTGCTCAGTGTATAAATAAAAGCAACATGTGGTAAGAGGACCCCTTTGTGCTGCAGGAGATTAACCCTTTAGGGGGTAGAGCTCTGGTTACTGACACTTTTGGGGGGCTATTGTTAATGGCTAGTGCATGTGAGGAGCTCAATGCATTGTGGGTAGTGAGGGCAGGTGGGATTAGCCTCAGGGTGAGGGCAGTAGCGGCCATCTTAACTGAATAGTGAAATTGCAGTTTTATGCAGACTGGTTGCTAAGGGCTGAATCTTATTAATATGGGGTAAGTCAGTCTAATAGTAACTGATTCTGGAATATCATGTTATTAGTAACTACATATATGAAAATTGAAATTAGGGTCTAAATGTGACAGTTATCCTTTAAACGTAACATGGATAAAACAGAATTTAGCATCTTTCCCCCATCTTGGTCAACCACACCAACAGACCTATCTATCATGATCAATGGCTGCCTTGGAGTGACCTTGGATTCTACCCTCTTTTTCAGACCACACATCCAAGGCCTTTCCACCACCTGCCTCCTCCAACTCAAAAATATCTCTCGCATTCCGCGCATTTCTCAATCATGAGTCTACAAAAATGCTAGTACATGCCCTCATCATCTCCCGCCTAGTTTACTGCAACATCCTCCTCTGTGGCCTTCCATCTAGCACTCTTGCACCCCTCCAATCTATCCTCAACTCTGCTGCCCGACTAATCCACTTATCCCACAGTTACTCCTCTGCTTCTCCCCTCTGCCAATCCCTTCACTGGCTCCCCATTGCCCAGCGACTTCAGTTCAAAATTCTAACAAATACGTATAAAGCCGTCCATAAACTGTCCCCTCCCTACATCTCTGAGCTACTTTCCCGATAATCCCCACACATAATCTCCGATCCTCACAAGACCTCCTTCTCTTCTCTCCTCTTATCACCTCTTCCCACAACCACCTCCAAGATTTCTCCCGTGCATACCCCATACTCTGGAACTCGCTACCCCAACATATTAGACTCTCACTTACAGTGGAATCCTTCAAAAGAAACCTGAAAACTCACCTCTTCAGACAAGCCTACAACCAGTGACCCTTCTGCTGCTATACAGCTATGAACAGTTTTACCCTCACCTATTATGTCCTTCCTCCATACCTTGTAGATTGTAAGCCCTCACTGGCAGGGCTCTCTCTACTTCTGTACCAGTCTGTAACTCGCCTTGCTCATGCTCAGTGCAATTGTCTGTATTAGGGTACTTTCACACTTGCATTGCTGGACTCCGGCAGACAGTTCCGTTGTTGGAACTGCCTGCTGGATCCGGCAATCTGTATGCAAACAGAAACCATTTGTAGACGGATCCAGATGCGGATCCATCTCACAAATGCATTGCAATACCGGATCTGGATCGCCGGTGTCATCTGGAAAAAACGGATTCGTATTTATATTTTTACATTTTTAAAGGTCTGCGCATGCGCAGACTGGAAGACCGGATTCGTCAATGGGGCAATTTTAATGCGGCACTAATACATTCCTATGGAAAAAAATGCCGGATCCAGCATGCCGGCAAGTGTTCAGGATTTTTGTCCGGAGAAAAAAATGCAGCATGCTGTGGTTTTTTTCTCCATCCAAATACCGTAAAATGACTGAACTAAAGACATCCTGATGCATCCTAAACGGATTGCTTTCCATTCAGAATGCATTAGGATAAAACTAGGATGGAACTCTGGAAAACTTTGACGCAAGTGTGAAAGTACCCTTATGTATGTACCCCACTTATCATATGTATAGCGCCATGGAATGAATGGTGCTTTAATAATTAATAATAATTAGTGTTGAGCGTGAATATTCGAATAGCGAATATTTATCGTGAATATCGCCACTTCGAGAATTTGTAAATATATAGAATGTAGTGATATATATTCGTTAAATCAAATATTCATCTTTTTTTTTCCATCTGAACACATGATTCCTCCCTTTTTCTTGCTTTTGGGCTAATGAGAAGGAAGCAATGTCAAGTTCACAACAATCAGTAATATGTAGTCAGACCTGCTAAAATGTGAAGTTGCATGTAGTGCGAAAAAATGTTCTAATCACTACCGATTAGCGCAATCACAAATATATTGGAGAACTTGACTCTATCTGCATATAAAGCTGTTATAATGTTCTGCTCTGCCAACCATTTTCTCCAGTCTCAGTAAACTTCTAACAGCTTGGAAAATGTAGAAAAAGTGACCCACACCTGTATTTCGCGTTACAAATTCACATTTTGCGATTTTTACATTGCCGATTTTTCACATTTAATTAAATTATCTCGAATTCTCAAATTCCTGAACATATGACAGTATTCAACAGAATATGGGTCCATTCACATGTCCGCAAAAGGGTCCGCACCCGTTCCGCAATTTTGCGGAACGGTTGCGGACCCATTCATTCTCTATGGGCCCGGACGTGAAGCGGAGAGCGCGCTATGTTGAAGCAGAGAGCACACTATGTGCTCTCCACTTCCGCATTTGCCCCGAACTTCCGGTCCGCAGCTCCGCAAAAGATAGAACATGTCCTATTCTTGTCCGCAGCTGCGGACAAGAATAGGCATTTATATAGCGGGTGCCGGCCGGGTGTGTTGCGGATCCGCAATTTGCGTGAATGGACCCTATACGTGAAATATTGCGAATTCGAATATAGTCCCTCCCTCATCACTAATAATAATAATAAAAATAGGAAATATACAAACAGCATTGCACAGCCCGCTATGCTATTTCTGTAACTCCGGTTAGTTGGCAAGTATGTATACAGCTGGATATTCTGATCTCAGACTTGAATGGTGTTATAAAGTTGCAAATTATACAACCTGGCATATTTTTTTGCTTCTTTCCTAAAGTGGCAAGAAAAGAGGATGGGGCTTTACCATAGGGGATTGCTGAATTTACTATAATTTCCATCAGAAACTGGCATACATGATACCTCATATCTACTCCAGCCTAGCTGGCATATTTTATGTTCAGAGATTCCATTCAAAGTTCAGAGTTTTGGGATTTTTGGGGTTGGAGTAGTTTTGTATGAACTAAAGGCCCCCCCACACATTAGTCTATTTTCTTGACAGTTTCAGACAACAATCTAATGAGCTCAGGGATAGTGGGAGTGAGCTCCCAAATATCCCTGACCTCCCCCCAATGATATCACACAAATGCTCGGCTCAACTGAGTATGTATGTGTATACAGGAGTTGAGAGGGAAGTCCAGAGAGATAGTTATTCAGCTGACAGCTACTGAATGCTTATGGTCACCTATAAGCAAAATTGACTCATATACAGTAGCAAAGCTTCAAAGTAAGTCAAATTGCAGTAATTTAACACCATCTTGTGGATGATTATGCATTTACATTTTAAAAGCGGCTGGAAAAAAATCCTGACAATACTAAAAATCCAACCATAGCCCATCTAACTAATAACAGTCCATATTCTGGAAGATTTAGAGAGGAAAAGGGTCAATCTGGAAAACAGGTGGAGTGTCTTAGAATGACCACTGAACAAAAACTGCATCTCAAACTACAACATAAAATTTGTTTGTGATTACAGCCTAAAATAAGAATTTCATATAATGATGATTAATTCCATTGAAGTAACAACAGTTTCAATTAAACTAGCCACTAGATAAAGAGTGTGTGACATGAATGCTACAATACTTACATTTGCGCCTTTAATAAATACAAGAAATATAGATAAAGTATTAATAGTATTTAAATCCACACAGGTCACAACAAAGCCAATGAAGCTCAAGATTGCAGTGATGATGTTAAAAGCCAGGGAACATTTTACCTGTAAAAGCAGAGTAGTTAGTGCCGTCAGATTTGCCAATACTCTTAAGCCGGGTTCACATTAACATTTATTTTTCTGTTCTCCTGATCCGTCAGAAGAACAGAAAAATAAACAAAGAAACGGATCCTGTACTTTAAGCATCTGTTTTGCTCAGTTGTACACATTTTGCATCCGTTTTAGCCATTTCTGTCTGAGATCCATTATTTTAGACAGAAAAAGGTCCTGCATGAAGGATCCGTTTTCTTGTTTATTCTTCTGTTCTTCTGACAGATCAGAAGAATGTAAAAATAAACAGTGATGTGAATCCGGCACATTTAGGCTACTTTCACACTTGTGGCCGGGCGGATCCGACAGGCTGTTCACCATGTCGGATCCGTCCTGCCGCTATTTCACCGTGCCGCCGGACCGCCGCTCCGTCCCCATTGACTATAATATGGATTGGGGTGGAGCTCCGGCGCAGCACGGCGGTGCACGGCGAAAGCCGCCGGACTAAAAAGTCCTGCATGTCCGGGGAAATAGCAGAAGAACGGATCCGACATGGTGAACAGCCTGTCGGATCTGTCCTGCCGCAAGTGTGAAAGTAGCCTTATTAAAGCTGTATATCAGTTTTCTGGTTCACAAAAGTTAAAATTTTTCTGCAAACAGCATTTTGCTAAAAAATGTAATACTTTTTGAGACTTTCGACTTAGCTGAATGGGGTGAGGTCTCCATGCTCCAACACATTTACCACAATTTACACAAAAAAATGTATGTAAATTATAACTGAAATTGGTATACACTAGAGATGAGCAAATCAATTTTAAACTAATCGGATTTGATTCCAATTTTGAATTTTTGCTGATTTGATTCGGCCAAATTTTGTAGGGGGGTGATTAATAAAAAAGTTTTTTTAAAAGGGAGAAACAACAAAGAATATGATACACAAATGTGTAGGCCAGTTAGAGCAAATTCAGGCTGATTCAGCTGAATCAAACCCAAATCAAATTTTGAGTGATTTGCTTATTTCTAGTCTTTAGTAAATGTGCCCTTTTTTGTTAAGATACAGCTATACTGGAAAATTTAGAAAAAGGGGTAAGAAGGAACAATATAGCTCATAACTCTAGAACAAGCTATTTTTCTCTGATACGAGTCAATAAACATCCCTCAAAGAGAAGTCCTTTCCCAGCTAATTTATATTTTCAGTTTGAATACTGACTTGGCATTTTGAGTAATTTCTCTTTGAAGAAGGTTTTGACTAGATAGTTACATGAGTTATGTAACAGTAAGGCCTCCTGCACACGTGTGCACTCCAAAATGCAGGCCGCAATGCACGAACACCATCCGAGGGGCAGCCGCAGCGGATCGCGGACCCATTCACTTTAATGGGTCCGCAATCCGGCCGTTCCGCAAAAAGATAGGACATGTTCTATCTTTTCGCGGAATGGAAGTACGGGACGAAACCCCACAGAAGCACTCCGTAGTGCTCCCGTAGGGTTCCTTACGTGCTTCCATTCCGCATCATTCCGCATCTCCGGATTTAAGGACCCATTGAAGCGAACGGCGCTCGTGTATTGCGGATCCGCAAACGTGGCCGCAATACGGCAACGGGAAGCACACGTTTGTGTGCAGGAGGCCTAAGGCAGGAACACCCAATACTGATTGCTGTAGGAAACAGTTTATTTAAAACTTCTCACTCCTCGTTTTTAGTCAAATATAAGTTGAGTACATAAATTTAAATTTTTGCTGAGTACATAAAGTAAAAAACATGCTGAGTACACATGAATTAAAAACCAAAAATAAATAAACTACACATTTAATAAAATCATGGATAACGAAATCCCCCCAAGACAAAAAAGAAGGTTATGAAAATATACGGTTATTTCATATATGCTGGATACATGATAGAACACTATCTATGTTACTTGTGTGTATCGTATATAGGAGCCAATAAAAAGTGATGTAAAGCTGACTCACATATGCTTCACACAGATCAAATACATGAATACTCAGTCCTCAAGATATCCTCAGAGTCCAGATATGTTGGTCTTGTATACATATATATGTATGTATGTATATTCCAGCAAGATATATATAGAAGAAGAAAATGGCATCCAAAACATCTCCAAGGAAATATAATATCCTACAGGATTAAACCAAGTAGCTACCGGCTGTATACTAAATGTTCAATGTTTAGATAGCATTCAAATCACATTATTATGATAGCAGTTTCATTTGATGGTCCAATTGTTTGTTTTTAGCTATCAGACCTGCGGATAAATAATATATGCCTCAGCTGAGGCTCTTACCCCACTCCTGTATGTGGTGTCTTCTTATTTGGGGTGGATGCCAGAGAGCCGTATATGCCACAGTGTTTCTGTATCTCTGCACGCTGTTTGGAGAGATCACGTGATCCAACCATGTGATCGCACGGGAGGTCAGGTGATTAGTGTTCCATGCTCAATCCTCGGTGCACAGAGGATAAGCTGTAGAAGTATAGCTATTTTAGTAAAATGTCTTTGTGCTTTACTTGGTCCAGACCTGGCAATTTCTAGCTGGATGACACAGAATAACGGCAAATGCGTTTCAGGGCTTCTTGCTCCTTCATTGGTGGCTACTGATGAAGGAGCAAGAAGCCCGAAACGCGTTTGGTGCTATTCTGGGTCATCCAGCTAGAAATTGCCAGGTCCGGACCAAGTAAAGCACACAGACATTTTACTATAAAAGCCATTTTCTTCTTCTATATATATCTTGCTGGAATATACATACATATATATGTATACAAGACCAACATATCTGGACCCCTTTACCGGTGTAACACACCAGAGTTGTGTTGCGAAACTCTTTTACCCCACCACAATCTGTTAAAAGCATTTACGTTGTCATCTAGTGTAATTTCACATCATATTCTCGCAAATGTGCATTGTAAGCCTTGTTACATGTATATTGCTGTAATTTTCATGTTCACCAGTAGGTGGCAGCAATGTGTTAGCAAGGAATTAGAGACAGTTTAGTGTTTCTGAGCTGGAATAGTTTAATCCAGTTCAGCTCCCCCTCTGTGAGCAAAGTGGGTTGCTCCCATATCCTGCCTCATGGGGAGAGAAGGAAGTTAGTGTTAGTGTGCCAGCCACCCCTGCTAGGGGAAGGCTGTGAGTGTAGGAGCTCCCAGATATAGGGATCCAAAGCCAGGATCTTGTCTCGGCTGAGACAATTGATCATCATCCCCAGCCTGAGCCTTGCAGCCTCAGCTGCAAGAAGCAAGCAGACGACTCCAGAATTCCAGGAAGAAGCATGCCCTGAGACAATAGCTGTGAGTATCGTCCAGAGACCCAGGAGAAGCCATATGCCTCCTTAGCTAGTCAGTCCCCAAGACAGCAGAAGATAGTCAGTGCAGAAGCCAAATTCCTGCCACATTACAGAGCTACTAAGCAGACATCCTTTTCCTGCAAAAGCTCCAGGCACATGATAGAGCAAAAGATAATTTCCTGCCACACATTGCCAATACCTGCTGGGACCAAAGACTAATGCTGTACCTTGCTCGGATGAAAACTGCCACTAGTAAAGACAAGTTTGAACTTTACCCAAGGTCTGGATCTCAATTACTGCTTCAAATTCCTCTATTACTACTACTAGCAACACACTCATTTTATTGCAAGTGAGCCAGGATCCAGGAGTCCAGCCGTACCCAGGTAGGAGACACCATTGACACTATTACTGCTACCATACAGAGACATTGCACCACTCTGGCATTCCTAACCTGGTACGTGAGTTACAACACCTTAAAGGGCCCTGTGTTAGTACCCTGCGCACGCTGCAATTGGCGTCACGAACAAAACTATAAACTATCACTTACACCTGACCCAGCCATTGCATATTATTGGCGTCAGAGTGCATACATCCGGTGGCTCTATTGCACTGGCTCCTTTATACGATACACACAACTAACATAGATAGTGTTCTATCATGTATCCAGCATATATGAAATAACCGTATATTTTCATAACCTTCTTTTTTGTCTTGGGGGATTTTGTTATCCATGATTTTATTAAATGTGTAGTTTATTTATTTTTGGTTTTAAATTCATATTTACTCAGCATGATTTTTACTCTATGTACTCAGCAAAAATTTTAATGTATCTACTTAGCTTATATTTGACTAAAAACGAGGAGTGAGAAGTTTTAAATAAACTGTTTCCTACAGCAATCAGTATTGGGTGTTCCTGCCTTACTGGTATGCAAACATTTTCAAATTTTTGGATTCTGGGTGAACCAAACAAGACAGAGAACCCTTTAATATCCATTTTTTCTAGTGTGAGCTCCCTCAATCAGTATTTTTTACTATGAGTTATGTTACACCAGTGGTCCTTACGTAACAGTACCCTTATGCTCCTGGAGGACACGGCCACCAGGATACTCACTAAAATTTTGCTTCTTCTGTGCCTTTGCAATGGGCATTACCATCGTAATCCTGATGCCGCTACAATAGGCCTATGCAGCATGTTATTTCCTGCAGGCAGCCTTTCCTCCTAAGGCAGGCATGCATGTTTCTCTAACCCTCTTAAAGGGCAAACGCATGCACGTCTCCATCTGTCCCCAGCCTATGGCAGTCTACATTTGGATCAGATCTAGCTAGTCCCTGCAAAAGTGCATAGTACTGTTTGTTTGCCCAACCTCTGCATGTTAACCAGAGCTAATCCTTTGCTGCCTAGTCTGTTACTTGTTTGTGCACTGTGCTGCCCCCCCCCCCCCCCGACCTTTGGATTATTTATTGGATTGTACTAATGTTGCCTGCCCTGACCTTGGCTCCTAACTATGGTCCCTATATTGCTTGATCCCTTGGTGCTCAGTACCCAGTGGGTCAGAAGTCACTGAACAGAGACTAATGCAAAAGGTAGCAGCCTCGTGGTTCCCCTGCGGCAGAGTTTAGATCTCTGTATATGGGCTCATTCATACAGCCGTATGTTTTGTTCCGCACTCGTTCTGCATTCTTGCAGAACGGGTGTAGATCCATTCATTTCAATGGGCCACAAAAAATGTCCTATTTTTGTCAGCATTTGCAAAGAAGAATAGGCATTTTCTATAAGAGGACAGACATTTGGTGTCTGCAAATTGCGGAAAGCACACAGGCCGGTATCCATGAATGAGCCCTATGGGTTAAAGGACCAAGGGGGTCACTTAGATAACGCCTTTAGGGGTAGCCCAAACAAAATCTGTTCAGTGGCACAATGGATCCTCATATACATCTGGTACAAGTTAAAAGCAAGATTTTTTTTCAAAGGTTATGTATTGAGCTCTGCACCTATTGTATGTACAGTTGCAATAAAAAGTATGTGAACCCTTTGGAATGATATGGATTTCTGCACAAATTGGTCATAAAATGTGATCTGATCTTCATATAAGTCACAACAATAGACAATAACAGTCTGATTAAACTAATAACACACAAATAATTAAATGTTACCATGTTTTTATTGAACACACCATGTAAAACATTCACAGTGCAGCAGGAAAAAAGTATGCAAACCCCTAGACTAATGACTAGAGTTGAGCGGACACCTGGATGTTCGGGTTCGAGAAGTTCGGCCAAACTTCCCGGAAATGTTCGGGTTCGGGATCCGAACCCGATCCGAACTTCGTCCCGAACCCGAACCCCATTGAAGTCAATGGGGACCCGAACTTTTCGGCACTAAAAAGGCTGTAAAACAGCCCAGGAAAGAGCTAGAAGGCTGCAAAAGGCAGCAACATGTAGGCAAATCCCTTGCAAACAAATGTGGATAGGGAAATGAATAAAAATAAAATAAATAAAAATTAACCAATATCAATTGGAGAGAGGTCCCATAGCAGAGAATCAGGCTTCACGTCAGCCACCACTGCAACAGTCCATTGGCATATATTTAGGCCCAGGCACCCAGGCAGAGGAGAGAGGTCCCGTAACAGAGAATCTGGCTTCATGTCAGCAGAGAATCAGTCTGCATGTCATAGCAGAGAATCAGGCTTCACGTCAGCCACCAGTGCAACAGTCCATTGGCATATATTTAGGCCCAGCACCCAGGCAGAGGAAAGAGGTCCCGTAACAGAGAATCTGTCTTCATGTCAGCAGAGAATCAGTCTGCATGTCATAGCAGAGAATCAGGCTTCACGTCAGCCACCACTGCACCAGTCCATTGGCATATATTTAAGCCCAGGCACCCAGGCAGAGGAGAGAGGTCCCGTAACAGAGAATCTGGCTTCATGTCAGCAGAGAATTAGTCTGCATGTCATAGCAGAGAATCAGGCTTCACGTCACCCAACATTGGAACAGTCCATTGGCATATATTTAGGCCCAGCACCCAGGCAGAGGAGAGAGGTCCCGTAACAGAGAATCTGGCTTCATGTCAGCAGAGAATCAGTCTGCATGTCATAGCAGAGAATCAGGCTTCACGTCAGCCACCACTGCAACAGTCCATTGGCATATATTTAGGCCCAGCACCCAGGCAGAGGAGAGAGGTCCCGTAACAGAGAATCTGTCTTCATGTCAGCAGAGAATCAGTCTGCATGTCATAGCAGAGAATCAGGCTTCACGTCAGCCACCACTGCACCAGTCCATTGGCATATATTTAAGCCCAGGCACCCAGGCAGAGGAGAGAGGTCCCGTAACAGAGAATCTGGCTTCATGTCAGCAGAGAATTAGTCTGCATGTCATAGCAGAGAATCAGGCTTCACGTCACCCAACATTGGAACAGTCCATTGGCATATATTTAGGCCCAGCACCCAGGCAGAGGAGAGAGGTCCCGTAACAGAGAATCTGGCTTCATGTCAGCAGAGAATCAGTCTGCATGTCATAGCAGAGAATCAGGCTTCACGTCAGCCACCACTGCAACAGTCCATTGGCATATATTTAGGCCCAGCACCCAGGCAGAGGAGAGAGGTCCCGTAACAGAGAATCTGTCTTCATGTCAGCAGAGAATCAGTCTGCATGTCATAGCAGAGAATCAGGCTTCACGTCAGCCACCACTGCACCAGTCCATTGGCATATATTTAAGCCCAGGCACCCAGGCAGAGGAGAGAGGTCCCGTAACAGAGAATCTGGCTTCATGTCAGCAGAGAATTAGTCTGCATGTCATAGCAGAGAATCAGGCTTCACGTCACCCAACATTGGAACAGTCCATTGGCATATATTTAGGCCCAGCACCCAGGCAGAGGAGAGAGGTCCTGTAACAGAGAATCTGGCTTCATGTCAGCAGAGAATCAGTCTGCATATCAAAGCAGAGAATCAGGCTTCACGTCAGCCACCACTGTAACAGTCCATTGTCATATATTTAGGCCCAGCACCCAGGCAGAGGAGAGAGGTCCCGTAACAGAGAATCTGGCTTCATGTCAGCAGAGAATCAGTCTGCATGTCATAGCAGAGAATCACGCTTCACGTCAGCCACCACTGTAACAGTCCATTGTCATATATTTAGGCCCAGCAACCAGGCAGAGGAGAGAGGTCCCGTAACAGAGAATCTGGCTTCATGTCAGCAGAGAATCAGTCTGCATGTCATAGCAGAGAATCAGGCTTCACGTCAGCCACCACTGTAACAGTCCATTGTCATATATTTAGGCCCAGCAACCAGGCAGAGGAGAGAGGTCCCGTAACAGAGAATCTGTCTTCATGTCAGCAGAGAATCAGTCTGCATGTCATAGCAGAGAATCAGGCTTCACGTCAGTCACCACTGCAACAGTCCATTGTCAGATATTTAGGCCCAGCACCCAGGCAGAGGAGAGAGGTCCCGTAACAGAGAATTGGCTTCATGTCAGCAAAGAATCAGTCTGCATGTCATAGCAGAGAATCAGGCTTCACGTCACCCAACATTGGAACAGTCCATTGGCATATATTTAGGCCCCGGCACCCAGACAGAGGAGAGGTTCATTCAACTTTGGGTAGCCTCGCAATATAATGGTAAAATGAAAATAAAAATAGGATTGAATGAGGAAGTGCCCTGGAGTACAATAATATATGGTTAAGGGGAGGTAGTTAATGTCTAATCTGCACAAGGGATGGACAGGTCCTGTGGGATCCATGCCTGGTTCATTTTTATGAACGTTAGCTTGTCCACATTGGCTGTAGACAGGCAGCTGCGTTTGTCTGTAATGACGCCCCCTGCCGTGCTGAATACACATTCAGACAAAACGCTGGCCGCCGGGCAGGCCAGCACCTCCAAGGCATAAAAGACTAGCTCTGGCCACGTGGACAATTTAGAGACCCAAAAGTTGAAAGGGGCCGAACCATCAGTCAGTACGTGGAGGGGTGTGCACACGTACTGTTCCACCATGTTAGTGAAATGTTGCCTCCTGCTAACATGTTGCGTATCAGGTGGTGGTGCAGTTAGCTGTGGCGTGTTGACAAAACTTTTCCACATCTCTGCCATGCTAACCCTGCCCTCAGAGGAGCTGGCCGTGACACAGCTGCCTTGGCGACCTCTTGCTCCTACTCTGCCTTGGCCTTGGGCTTCCATTTGTTCCCCTGTGACATTTGGGAATGCTCTCAGTAGCGCGTCTACCAACGTGCGCTTGTACTCGCGCATCTTCCTATCACGCTCCAGTGCAGGAAGTAAGGTGGGCACATTGTCTTTGTACCGTGGATCCAGCAGGGTGGCAACCCAGTAGTCCGCACACGTTAAAATGTGGGCAACTCTGCTGTCGTTGCGCAGGCACTGCAGCATGTAGTCGCTCATGTGTGCCAGGCTGCTCAGGGGTAAGGACAAGCTGTCCTCTGTGGGAGGCGTATCGTCATCGTCCTGCCTTTCCCCCCAGCCACGCACCAGTGATGGGCCCGAGCTGCGTTGGGTGCCACCCCGCAGTGACCATACTTCATCCTCATCCTCCTCCACCTCCTCCTCATCCTCATCCTCGTCCTCCTCGTCCTCCAGTAGTGGGCCCTGGCTGGCCACATTTGTACCTGGCCTCTGCTGTTGCAAAAAAACTCCCTCTGAGTCACTTCGAAGAGACTGGCCTGAAAGTGCTAAAAATGACCCCTCTTCCTCCTCCTCCTCCTCCTGGGCCACCTCCTCTTCCATCATCGCCCTAAGTGTTTTCTCAAGGAGACCATGTTGGTGGAGTACTCGAAACAGTACAACAGGGCACACAGGTCTCGCATGGAGGCCCAGTCATTGGTGGTGAAGTGGTGCTGTTCCGCAGTGCGACTGACCCGTGCGTGCTGCAGCTGAAACTCCACTATGGCCTGCTGCTGCTCGCACAGTCTGTCCAGCATGTGCAAGGTGGAGTTCCACCTGGTGGGCATGTCGCATATGAGGTGGTGAGCGTGAAGGCCGAAGTTACGCTGTAGCGCAGACAGGCGAGCAGCGGCAGGATGTGAACGCCGGAAGCGCGAACAGAGGGCCCGCACTTTATGCAGCAGCTCTGACATGTCGGGGTAGTTGTGAATGAACTTCTGCACCACCAAATTCCGCACATGCGCCAGGCAAGGGATGTGCGTTAAACCGGCTAGAGCTGCAACGAGATTTCGCCCATTATCGCACACCACCAGGCCGGGCTTGAGGCTCACCGGCAGCAACCACTCATCGGTCTGTTGTTCTATACCCCGCCAAAACTCCTGTGCGGTGTGGGGCCTGTCCCCCAAACATATGAGTTTCAGAATGGCCTGCTGACGTTTACCTCGGGCTGTGCTGATGTTGGTGGTGGAGGTGTGTGGCTGACTGGATGAGCAGGTGGAAGAAGAGGAGGAGGAAGCCGAGAAGGAGGAGGTGGCAACAGGAGGCAAAGAATGTTGCCCTGCGATCCTTAGCGGTGGAAGGACGTGCGCCAAACAGCTCTCCGCCTGGGGCCCAGCTGCCACTACATTTACCCAGTGTGCAGTTAGGGAGATATAGCATCCCTGGCCGTGCTTACTGGTCCACGTATCTGTGGTTAGGTGGACCTTGCTACAGATGGCGTTGCGCAGTGCACACTTGATTTTATCGGATACTTGGTTGTGCAGGGAAGGCACGGCTCTCTTGGAGAAGTAGTGGCGGCTGGGAACAACATAATGTGGGACATCAAGCGACATGAGCTGTTTGAAGCTGTCTGTGTCCACCAGCCTAAATGACAGCATTTCATAGGCCAGTAGTTTAGAAATGCTGGCATACATGGCCAGGGATCGAGGGTGGCTAGGTGGGAATTTATGCTTTCTCTCAAATGTTTGTGAGATGGAGAGCTGAACGCTGCCGTGTGACATGGTTGAGATGCTTGGTGACGGAGGTGGTGGTGTTGGTGGTACATCCCCTGTTTGCTGGGCGGCAGGTGCCAACGTTCCTCCAGAGGCGGAGGAAGAGGCCGAGGCGGCAGCAGCAGAAGAGGTAGCAGGGGGAGCCTGAGTGACTTCCTTGTTTTTAAGGTGTTTACTCCACTGCAGTTCATACTTTGCATGCAGGTGCCTGGTCATGCAGGTTGTGCTAAGGTTCAGAACGTTAATGCCTCGCTTCAGGCTTTGATGGCACAGCGTGCAAGCCACTCGGGTCTTGTCGTCAGCACATTGTTTGAAGAAGTGCCATGCCAGGGAACTCCTTGAAGCTGCCTTTGGGGTGCTCGGTCCCAGATGGCGGCGGTCAGTAGCAGGCGGAGTCTCTTGGCGGCGGGTGTTCTGCTTTTGCCCACTGCTCCCTCTTTTGCTACGCTGTTGGCTTGGTCTCACCACTGCCTCTTCCTCCGAACTGTGAAAGTCAGTGGCACGACCTTTATTCCATGTGGGGTCTAGGACCTCATCGTCCCCAGCATCGTCTTCCACCCAGTCTTGATCCCTGACCTCCTGTTCAGTCTGCACACTGCAGAAAGACGCAGCAGTTGGCACCTGTGTTTCGTCAACATTAGAGACATGCTGAGGTGGTATTCCCATGTCCTCATCATCAGGAGAAATAAGTGGTTGTGCGTCAGTGCATTGTATGTCTTCAACCGCTGGGGAAGGGCTAGGTGGATGCCCTTGAAAAACCCTGCCAGCGGAGTCTTCAAACAGCATAAGAGACTGCTGCATAACTTGCGGCTCAGACAGTTTCCCTGGTATGCATGGGGGTGATGTGACAGACTGATGGGCTTGGTTTTCAGGCGCCATCTGTGTGCTTTCTGCAGAAGACTGGGTGGGAGATAATGTGAACGTGCTGGATCCACTGTCGGCCACCCAATTGACTAATGCCTGTACCTGCTCAGGCCTTACCATCCTTAGAACGGCATTGGGCCCCACCAAATATCGCTGTAAATTCTGGCGGCTACTGGGACCTGAGGTAGTTGGTACACTAGGACGTGTGGCTGTGGCAGAACGGCCATGTCCTCTCCCAGCACCAGAGGGTCCACTAACACCACCACGACCATGTCCGCGTCCCTTACTAGATGTTTTCCTCATTGTTACCGTTCACCACAATAAGAAAAATATTATTTGGCCCAATGTATTGAATTCAAATTCAGGCCTTTTTTTACAGACACCTAACACTATCTGGCTATCTATTTAGGTACCGTATTACACTAATACAGGCACAGCAGTAACGACAGATTTAGCTGGATATAAATTTGAGGCCTATTATTTAGGCGCTGGGTGACAGCTATAGGTTTACTGACAGAATTAGACTTGGAAATGCACAGTAGCGTGTGTGTGAAGTTATTCAGAATGACCCTATGTGCACCTTGAATCTTATATACCCTTTTAGGGATAGAGTTAAAATAGCTCTGATACAGAAGAAACCACTAAATTAGGAAATTGCTAAATTGGGAATTGTATTTCCACCCAGAACAAAAACTGTGCTTTGACGGACACTAAATAACTTGACCAGCCACAGCAGTAACGACAGATTTAGCTGTATATAAATTTGAGGCCTATTATTTAGTCCCTGGGTGACAGGTATACGTTTACTGACAGAGTTAGACTTGGAAATGCACAGTAGCGTGTGTGTGAAGTTATTCAGAAAGACCCTATGTGCACCTTGATTCTTATATACCCTTTTAGGGATAGATTTAAAATAGCTCTGATACAGCAGAAACCACTAAATTAGGAAATTGCTTAATTGGGAATTGTATTTTAACCCAGAACAAAAACTGTGCTTTGACAGACACTAAATAACTTGACCAGCCACAGCAGTAACGACAGATTTAGCTGGATATAAATTTGAGGCCTATTATTTAGGCGCTGGGTGACAGGTATACGTTTACTGACAGAATTAGACTGGGATATGGCCAAAAAATAACCACACTATTGATGGTTAAATGCATTTGGTGTGACAGCTTGACCAACCACAATATTGAGGGTTAAATGCACTTGGTGACAGGCTCAGCTTGCCCCTGATGTAGTATATGGCCAAAAATTAACCAGACTTTTGATGGTTAAATGCACTTGGTGTGACAGCTTGACCCTGATTTAGGATTTAGCCACAAAACAACCACACCATTGAGGGTTAAATGCACTTGGTGACAGCTTGCCCCTGATGTAGTATATGGCCAAAAAATAACCAGACTTTTGATGGTTAAATCCACTTGGTGTGACAGCTTGACCCTGATGTAGGATTTAGCCAAAAAACAACCACACCATTGAGGGTTAAATGCACTTGGTGTGACAGCTTGACCCTGATGTAGGATTTAGCCAAAAAACAACCACACCATTGAGGTTTAAATGCACTTGGTGACAGCTTGCCCCTGATGTAGTATTTGGCCAAAAAATAACCAGACTATTGATGGTTAAATGCACTTTGGTGTGACAGCTTGACCCTGATTTAGGATTTAGCCAAAAAACAACCACACCATTGAGGGTTAAATGCACTTGGTGACAGCTTGCCCCTGATGTAGTATATGGCCAAAAAATAACCAGACTATTGATGGTTAAATGCACTTGGTGTGACAGCTTGACCCTGATGTAGGATTTAGCCAAAAAACAACCACACCATTGAGGGTTAAATGCACTTGGTGGCAGCTTGTGCTGGCGCGCCGCAAGACACAAAATGGCCGCTGATCACCCGCCGATCAAAAAAGTGACTTAAAAACGCTCTGTGCAGCCTAAAAACAGTGAGCAATTCAATAACAGCAGTTCAATCATCCACAGCTGCAGATCGATCTCTGAATGAAGTCCTTTGGAGGAGTTAATCACTGCCTAATCTCGCCCTAACGTCGCAGCTGCAACCTCTCCCTATGCTGATCAGAGCAGAGTGACGGGCGGCGCTATGTGACTCCAGCTTAAATAGAGGCTGGGTCACATGCTGCACTGGCCAATCACAGCCATGCCAATAGAAGGCATGGCTGTGACGGCCTCTTGGGGCAAGTAGTATGACGCTTGTTGATTGGCTGCTTTGCAGCCTTTCAAAAAGCGCCAAGAAAGCGACGAACACCGAACCCGAACCCGGACTTTTACGAAAATGTCCGGGTTCGGGTCAGTGTCACGGACACCCCAAAATTCGGTACGAACCCGAACTATACAGTTCGGGTTCACTCATCCCTACTAATGACATCTCCAAGAGCTAATTGGAGTGAGGTGTCAGCCAACTGGAGTCCAATCAATGAGATGAGATTGGAGGTGTTGGTTACAGCTGCCCTGCCCTATAAAAACACACACCAGTTCTGGGTTTGCTTTTCACAAGAAGCATTGCCTGATGTGAATGATGCCCCGCACAAAAGAGCTCTCAGAAGACCTACGATTAAGAATTGTTGACTTGCATAAAGCTGCAAAAGGTTATAAAAGTATCTCCAAAAGCCTTGCTGTTCATCAGTCCACGGTAAAACAAATTGTCTATAAATGCAGAAAGTTCAGCACTGCTGCTACTCTCCCTAGGAGTGGCCATCCTGTAAAGATGACTGCAAGACAACCGCACAGACTGCTCAATGAGGTGAAGAAGAATCCTAGAGTGTCAGATAAAGACTTACATAAGTCTCTTGTGTATGCTAACATCCCTGTTAGCGAATCTACGATACGTAAAATACTAAACAAGAATGTATTTAATGGGAGGATACCACATAGGAAGCCACTGCTGTCCCAAAAAAATATTGCTGCGCGTTTACAGTTTGCATAAGAGCACCTGGATGTTCCACAGCAGTACTGGAAAAATATTCTGTGGACAGATGAAACCAAAGTTGAGTTGTTTGGAAGAAACACACAACACTATGTGTGGAGAAAAAGAGGCACAGCACACCAACATGAAAACCTCATCCCAACTGTGAAGTATTGTGGAGGGGGCATCATGGTTTGGGGCTGCTTTGCTGCCTGGACGGATTGCTATCATTGAAAGAAAAATGAATTCCCAAGTTTATCAAGACATTTTGCACGAGAACTTAAGGCCATCTGTCCACAGCTGAAGCTCAACAGAAGATGTGTGTTGCAACAGGACAACAACCCAAAGCATAGAAGTAAATCAACAATAGAGATGACCCGAACTATTCGCCGGCGAACAGTTCCCAGCGAACATCGATGTTCGGTCCGCCCCCTATACGTCATCATTGAGCAAACTTTGACCCTGTACCTCACAGTCAGCAGACACATTCCAGCCAATCAGCAGCATACCCTTCCTCCCAGACCCTCCCACCTCCTATAAAAAAGCAAGGACAGCATCCATTTTAGATTCATTAGGAAGATGCAGTGTTAGTGAGGGCAGGGACAGTGCAGCTGCTTCTGATTTATTAGGGAAATCGATAGCTAGGCTAGTGTATTCAGTGTCCACTCCAATCCTGAAAGAATCATCTGATCTGCTGTAAGGACAGCGTCCTGACAGCCCCCCCAAAAGCCCTTTTCAGGGCTAGTACATCAGTCTGCTTTTTTTTTTTTTCTCTCTGTAATCTAATTGCAGTTGCCTGCCAGCGTGTGTGTCAGGCCCACAGCGTGTACTGTGCCCACTACTGCCAGTGCCCAGTGCCACCACTCATATTTGGTGTCACAGTAGGAAAAAAAATTACAGGCAGAGGCAGGCCACCCTGCAGGGGCCGTCGTGGTCGTGGTGCTGTGATTTCCTTTGGCCCTAGAATAATGCCCAGTGTTCAGAGGCCACGTACCCTAAACTCGAAAAGTTCTGAGGACATAGTTGACTGGCTAACACAGGACACCCAATCTTCTACAGCTTCCACTCGGAACCTTGAAGCTCCATCCTCCTCCAGCTTAGCTTCGGGCAACTCTCAAGTTACGACTCGCCCGTCTGCCACCACCACCAACACTAGCACCACAGCTGCTTCACTTGATCTGTCAGAGGAGTTATTTACACATCAGTTAAAAGAAATGAGTGATGTGCAACCATTATTGCCAGAGGATGTAGATAACAGGGATATGTCTCAGTCAGGCAGAATTACACACATGGACGTACGGTGTGATGATGATTATGTTGTACCCGCTGCTGCTTCCTTTGCTGAGTTGTCAGATACAAGTGAAGCGGTTGATGATGACGATGTGTCCGTGGATGTCACGTAGGTACCCGCTGGTAAAGAAGAAGAACATGGGGAAAGTTCAAATGGGGAGACAGAGAGGAGGAAGAGACGAGTGGGAAGCAGGGGGAGGTCGTCACAAGGAACTAGTGGCACAGTCAGACAGCATGTATCGGCACCCGGGGTCAGCCAGACAGCACGCCAATCAACGCATGCTGTTGCCACCACCAGAATGCCGTCATTGTTAAGCTCAGCAGTGTGGCATTTTTTTGTGTGTCTGCCTCTGCAAAGCTCAGCAGTGTGGCATTTTTTTGTGTGTCTGTCATTTGCAACTTGTGCCAAAAGAAACGGAGTCGTAGGAAGTCCAACACCCACCTAGGTACAACTGCTTTGCGAAGGCACATGATCTCACATCAGAAACGCCTATGGGATCAACACAAAATGAGTACAAGCAGCACACAAACTCAAATCCACCATCCTCCTCCTGGTCCAGCATCTTCAGCCACGTCAACCACTGCTGTCCTCCTTGCCCCCTCTCAACCATCCGCCACTCCGCCTCTCACCTTCAGCAATTCCTGCTCATCTGCCCACAGTCAGGTGTCTGTCAAGGAAATGTTTGAGCGTAAGAAGCCAATGTCACAGAGTCACCCCCTTGCCCGGCGTCTGACAGCTGGCTTGTCGGAACTCTTAGCCTGCCAGATTTTACCATACAAGCTGGTGGAGTCTGAGGCCTTCAAAAAATTTTACCTATTGGGACACCGCAGTGGAAGGTAACCGGACGATTTTTTTTTCACAAAAGGCAATCCCCAACCTGTACTCTGTTGTGGAAAAGAAAGTCATGGCATGTCTGGCACACAGTGTTGGGGCAAGGGTCCATCTGACCACTGATACCTGGTATGCAAAGCACGGTCAGGGCAGATATATCACGTACACTGGGCATTGGGTAAACCTAGCGTGGCTCTTCAGAGGAGTTGGTGACACCGCCACTACTTGCAGGCAGGCCTGCTGCCAACTCCTCTACTCCTCCTACTCCATCCTCTTCGCTAACCTCCTCGGCTGAGTCCTCTTCTGCTGCTGCGTCTTGCTCCACATCAACTGCACCCCCTCAGCTCCCCAGGGGCTATTCCACATCCCTGATACGACAGTGTCACGCTGTCTTGGGGTTGACTTGCCTGAAAGCAGAAAGTCACACCGGACCAGCACTCCTGTCCACCCTGAATGCACAGGTGGATCAGTGGCTGACTCCGCACCAACTGGAGATCGGCAAAGTTGTGTGTGACAACGGAAGCAATTTGTTTGCAGCATTGAATTTGGGCAAGTTGACACATGTGCCGTGCATGGCACATGTGTTGAATCTGATCGTACAACACTTTGTGCAGAAGTACCCAGGCTTACAGGACGTCCTCAAGCAGGCCAGGAAGGTGTGTGGCCATTTCAGGCGTTCCTACACAGCCATGGCGCACTTTTCAGATATTCAGCGGCGAAACAACATGCCAGTGAGGCGCTTGATTTGCGACAGCCTGACACGTTGGAATTCAACACTCCTAATGTTCGACCGCCTGCTGTAACAAGAAAAAGCCGTCAACGAGTATTTGTATGACCGGGGCAGCCTCTGCAGAGCTGGGAATTTTTTTGCCACGTTACTGGACGCTCATGCGCAATGCCTGTAGGCTCATGCGTCCTTTTGAGGAGGTGACAAACCTAGTCAGTCGCACCGAAGGCACCATCAGCGACCTCATCCCATTTGTTTTCTTCCTGGAGCGTGCCCTGCGAAGAGTGCTGGATCAGGCCGTAGATGAGCGTGAAGAGGAAGAGTTGTGGTCACCATCACCACCAGAAACAGCCTTATCAGCATCGCTTGTTGGACTTGTGGCAACGCTGGTTGAGGAAGAGGACTCAGAGGAGGAATGTGGCTTTGAGGAGGAGGAAGACCAACCACAGCAGGCATTCCAGGGTGCTCGTTGTCACCTATCTGGTACCCGTGGTGTTGTACGTGGCTGGGGGGAAGAACAGACCTTCAATGAGATCAGTGAGGACGAAGAACGGGACATGAGTAGCTCGGCATCCAACCTTGTGCAAATGGGGTCTTTCATGCTGTCATGCCTGTTGAGGGACCCTCGTATAAAAAGGCTGAAGGAGAACAACCTGTACTGGGTGGCCACGCTACTAGACCCCCTGTATAAGCAGAAAGTGCCTGACATGTTACCGAATTACCAGAAGTCGGAAAGGATGCAGCAGTTCCAAAACAAGTTAAAAAGTATGCTTTACACATCGTATAAAGGTGATGTCACAGCACAACGGGAATCTAACAGGGGAAGAGATTAAAGTAATACTCCTCCTACCACGACCACGCCGGCAAGGACAGGACACTTTACAGACGTGTTGTTGATGGAGGACATGCTGGAGCTTTTTAAGTCCTACTCATCGCCACAGCCCTTCGGGGTCCATCCTCAGAGAACGACTCGACTGACAGGCAGCAGACTACCTCGCCTTAACTGCAGATATCGACACTTTGAGGAGCGATGAACCCCTTGACTACTGGGTGTGCAGGCTTGAACTGTGGCCTGAGCTATCCCAATTTGCGATAGAACTTCTGGCCTGCCCCGCTTCAAGTGTCCTGTCAGAAAGGACCTTCAGCGCAGCAGGAGGTATTGTCACTGAGAAGAGAAGTCGTCTAGGTCAAAAAAGTCTAGATTACCTCACCTTTATTAAGATGAATGAGGCATGGATCCCGAAGGGACTGACAGTGGGGGATGCATTTGACTAAAAAAGGCCTGATGAGATGCCTTGGACTATAAAATGGTCCACGCGCTGCTGTATTTAATCTCTGCATGCCGGATGACTTGCGTGACTTCTCGGCCACCAACTAGGGTTCAAGCCGCAATGTTTTAGTGCACTTTCTGCCTGGAAAACATAAATTTTTCCGGCCGCTGCTACAGCAGCGGCTGCAAGAATACCTACTTTTTCAGGCATGTGTACATGCCTAATTTTTCTAGCCTCTGGTGCTGCACTGTTGCCTCAAAAACAAAACAAAAAAAAGGCACATACATGTGTCAATTCCCCTTTGGGATCGTTACCTTGTTGTGGTGAAGGGGCTTGCGTATCACAATGAACCGATCACCTCTATGAGTGTGTTGGCAATGGCAATGTTGGCACATTCCAAATGAGATAATTCATTGTGAACAGAGCAAAAACGATCGGCTGGATAATTTTGCATAGAAAAAACATTAATTTTCTTTGTGATCATCTAAGGTGATCATTAAAGCCTACTAGGCCAACAATGGGCCCACACTGCAGAATTATTGTTTTCTGGGTCACTTAACTGTCACTGAACTACCTCAGCACGACCATAGGCTTTGAAAAACCGCCATTGACTGCAATCTCCCAAACGTGCGCACGAGCACAGTCATCACTACACCAAGATTGACACATAGAGGAATAAAATTTATGTCATGAGTATGTCAACTATTGACAACTCTTTGCGGTTGTCTAAACTCTATTCCATACATGTCCCCTGATAGGGGACATAACAGGGATTAAACTGATAGGAATAGTACTACTTAACATACCACTCATATCGGGTAGCACAGTACATTGCACGGCGCACGCGCAGTGCCCCAAATTGGAAGTAAGAGGACCGACCAAGCATCTTTTTCCATCTCCCGGTTCCTAAAATCTATTCCATACACCACACCGGCCCCTGATAGGGGACAAAACAGAGATTAAACTGGTAAGAACAGATTTTTTTTTATAAAAAAAAAGAGGACAGCCTCTGCGGATCTGGGTATTTTTGGGCCGCGTTACTGCACGCTCATGCACAATGGCTGTAGGCTCATGTGTGCTTTTTCGGAGGTGACAAACCTGGTCAGTCAAACCAAAGGCAACATCATCGACCTCATCCCGTATGCGTTTTTTCTGGAGCGTGCCCTGCAAAGAGTGCTGGATCAGGCCATAGATAGGCATGAAGAGGAAGAGTTGTGGTCACCATCACCACCAGAAGCAGCCTTGTCGTCATTGATTGCTGGACCTGAGGCAACGCAGAGAGAGGAGTCTGAAGAAGAGGAGTCAGAGGAGGAAGGTAGCTTTGAGGAGGTGAAAGACCAACCACAGCAGGCGTCCTAGGGGACTTGTTGTCACCTTTCGGGGACCCTTGGTGTTGTACGTGGCTGGGTGGAGGAAGAGACCTTCAATGACATCAGTGAAGACAAGAAACGGGACATAAATAAAAAATGGAAGTGGGGCACTCTCTATAAGTAAAGGGATCTTTTATTGAACATAAATTAAGTAATTTAATACATATAAGAAATCGAAAAATTTGACAATGATATAAAATTCGACAATGTTCTAAAATTTAACAAAGGGTATAATATTGCACACTGATATGAGTTTGGCAGAAAATGCTGGTGATGAGGTTTAGAATAATAAAATCGACATGAATAAAATCAACATGAATAAGATCCCAATATACGAATAGTTAAAACCCCAAAATGTGGATATTCGATGTTTTCGAATATTGTGCTGTTCACTGATAGTAATTAGAGTTGAGCGAACACCTGGATGTTCGGGTTCGAGAAGTTCGGCCGAACATCCCGGAAATGTTCGGGTTCGGGATCCGAACCCGATCCGAACTTCGTCCCGAACCCGAACCCCATTGAAGTCAATGGGGACCCGAACTTTTCGGCACTAAAAAGGCTGTAAAACAGCCCAGGAAAGAGCTAGAGGGCTGCAAAAGGCAGCAACATGTAGGTAAATCCCCTGCAAACAAATGTGGATAGGGAAATGAATTAAAATAAAAATTAAATAAATAAAAATTAACCAAAATCAATTGGAGAGAGGTTCCATAGCAGAGAATCTGGCTTCCCGTCACCCACCACTGGAACAGTCCATTCTCAGATATTTAGGCCCCGGCACCCAGGCAGAGGAGAGAGGTCCCGTAACAGAGAATCTGTCTTCATGTCAGCAGAGAATTAGTCTGCATGTCATAGCAGAGAATGAGGCTTCACGTCAGCCACCACTGCAACAGTCCATTGGCATATATTTAGGCCCAGCACACACACAGGCAGAGGAGAGAGGTCCCGTAACAGAGAATCTGGCTTCATGTCAGCAGAGAATCAGTCTGCATGTCATAGCAGAGAATGAGGCTTCACGTCAGCCACCACTGCAACAGTCCATTGGCATATATTTAGGCCCAGCACACACACAGGCAGAGGAGAGAGGTCCCGTAACAGAGGATCTGGCTTCATGTCAGCAGAGAATCAGTCTGCATGTCATAGCAGAGAATCAGGCTTCACGTCAGCCACCACTGCAACAGTCCATTGTCATAAATTTAGGCCCAGCACCCAGGCAGAGGAGAGAGGTCCCGTAACAGACAATCTGGCTTCATGTCAGCAGAGAATCAGTCTGCATGTCATAGCAGAGAATCAGGCTTCACGTCAGCCACCACTGCAACAGTCCATTGGCATATATTTAGGCCCAGCACACACACAGGCAGAGGAGAGAGGTCCCGTAACAGAGAATCTGGCTTCATGTCAGCAGAGAATCAGTCTGCATGTCATAGCAGAGAATGAGGCTTCACGTCACCCACCACTGCAACAGTCCATTGGCATATATTTAGGCCTAGCACACAGGCAGAGCAGAGAGGTCCCGTAACAGACAATCTGGCTTCATGTCAGCAGAGAATCAGTCTGCATGTCATAGCAGAGAATCAGGCTTCACGTCAGCCACCACTGCAACAGTCCATTGGCATATATTTAGGCCTAGCACACAGGCAGAGCAGAGAGGTCCCGTAACAGACAATCTGGCTTCATGTCAGCAGAGAATCAGTCTGCATGTCATAGCAGAGAATGAGGCTTCACGTCAGCCACCACTGCAACAGTCCATTGGCATATATTTAGGCCTAGCACACAGGCAGAGCAGAGAGGTCCCGTAACAGAGAATCTGTCTTCATGTCAGCAGAGAATCAGTCTGCATGTCATAGCAGAGAATGAGGCTTCACGTCAGCCACCACTGCAACAGTCCATTGGCATATATTTAGGCCTAGCACACAGGCAGAGGAGAGGTTCATTCAACTTTGGGTAGCCTCGCAATATAATGGTAAAATGAAAATAAAAATAGGATTGAATGAGGAAGTGCCCTGGAGTCCAATAATATATGGTTATGGGGAGGTAGTTAATGTCTAATCTGGACAAGGGACGGACAGGTCCTGTGGGATCCATGCCTGGTTCATTTTTATGAACGTCAGCTTGTCCACTGCAGAAAGACGCAGCAGTTGGCACCTGTGTTTCGTCATCATCAGAGACATGCTGAGGTGGTATTCCCATGTCCTCATCATCAGGAAACATAAGTGGTTGTGCGTCAGTGCATTCTATGTCTTTCACCGCTGGGGAAGGGCTAGGTGGATGCCCTTGGGAAACCCTGCCAGCGGAGTCTTCAAACAGCATAAGAGACTGCTGCATAACTTGAGGCTGAGACAGTTTCCCTGGTATGCATGGGGGTGATGTGACAGACTGATGGGGTTGGTTTTCAGGCGCCATCTGTGCGCTTTCTGCAGAAGACTGGGTGGGAGATAATGTGAACGTGCTGGATCCACTGTCGGCCACCCAATTGACTAATGCCTGTACCTGCTCAGGCCTTACCATCCTTAGAACGGCATTG
This sequence comes from Bufo gargarizans, assembly GCF_014858855.1. NCBI lineage: Eukaryota > Metazoa > Chordata > Amphibia > Anura > Bufonidae > Bufo > Bufo gargarizans. Next base: position 307,338 of record NW_025334724.1, on the reverse strand, counting down.
GGCCCCACCATATATCGCTGTAAATTCTGGCGGCTACTGGGACCTGAGGTAGTTGGTACACTAGGACGTGTGGATGTGGCAGAACGGCCACGTCCTCTCCCAGCACCAGAGGGTCCACTAACACCACCACGACCATGTCCACGTCCGCGTCCCTTACTAGATGTTTTTCTCATTGTTATGGTTCACCACAACAACAAATATATTATTTGGCCCAATGTATTGTATTCAAATTCAGCGGGATATAAATTTGAGGCCTAGTATTTAGGCGCTGGGTGACCGGTATGGATTTAGTGACAGAATTAGACTTGGAAATGCACAGAAGCGTGTGTGTGTGAAGTTATTCTGAATGACCCAATGTGCACCTTGAATATTATATACCCTTTTAGGGATAGATTTCAAATAGCTCTGATATAGCAGAAACCACTAAATTATGAAATTGCTAAATTGGGAATTGTACTTCAACCCAGAACAAAAAATGTGCTTTGACGGACACTAAATATCTTGCCCAGCAACAACAGTACAACGGTGGGTAACGAGAGATTTAGAGGGAATTAAATTTGAGGCCTAGTATTTAGGCGCTGGGTCACCGGTATGGATTTAGTGACAGAATTAGACTTGGAAATACACAGTAGCGGGTGTGTGTGAAGTTATTCTGAATGACCCTATGTGCACCTTCAATATTATATACCCTTTTAGGGATAGATTTCAAATAGCTCTGATATAGCAGAAACCACTAAATTATGAAATTGCTAAATTGGGAATTGTACTTCAACCCAGAACAAAAAATGTGCTTTGACGGACACTAAATATCTTGCCCAGCAACAACAGTACAGCGGTGGGTAACGAGAGATTTAGAGGGAATTAAATTTGAGGCCTAGTATTTAGGCGCTGGGTCACCGGTATGGATTTAGTGACAGAATTAGACTTGGAAATACACAGTAGCGGGTGTGTGTGAAGTTATTCTGAATGACCCTATGTGCACCTTCAATATTATATACCCTTTTTGGGATAGATTTCAAATAGCTCTGATATAGCAGGAACCACTAAATTATGAAATTGCTAAATTGGGAATTGTACTTCAACCCAGAACAAAAAATGTGCTTTGACGGGCACTAAATAACTTTCCCAGCTACAACAGGACAACGGTAACGAGAGATTTAGAGGGATTTAAATTTGAGGCCTAGTATTTAGGCGCTGGGTGACAGGTATGGGTTTAGTGACAGAATTAGACTTGGAAATACACAGTAGCGGGTGTGTGTGAAGTTATTCTGAATGACCCTATGTGCACCTTCAATATTATATACCCTTTTTGGGATAGATTTCAAATAGCTCTGATATAGCAGAAACCACTAAATTATGAAATTGCTAAATTGGGAATTGTACTTCAACCCAGAACAAAAAATGTGCTTTGACGGACACTAAATATCTTGCCCAGCAACAACAGTACAGCGGTGGGTAACGAGAGATTTAGAGGGAATTAAATTTGAGGCCTAGTATTTAGGCGCTGGGTCACCGGTATGGATTTAGTGACAGAATTAGACTTGGAAATACACAGTAGCGGGTGTGTGTGAAGTTATTCTGAATGACCCTATGTGCACCTTCAATATTATATACCCTTTTTGGGATAGATTTCAAATAGCTCTGATATAGCAGGAACCACTAAATTATGAAATTGCTAAATTGGGAATTGTACTTCAACCCAGAACAAAAAATGTGCTTTGACGGGCACTAAATAACTTTCCCAGCTACAACAGGACAACGGTAACGAGAGATTTAGAGGGATTTAAATTTGAGGCCTAGTATTTAGGCGCTGGGTGACAGGTATGGGTTTAGTGACAGAATTAGACTTGGAAATACACAGTAGCGGGTGTGTGTGAAGTTATTCTGAATGACCCTATGTGCACCTTCAATATTATATACCCTTTTTGGGATAGATTTCAAATAGCTCTGATATAGCAGAAACCACTAAATTATGAAATTGCTAAATTGGGAATTGTACTTCAACCCAGAACAAAAAATGTGCTTTGACGGACACTAAATATCTTGCCCAGCAACAACAGTACAGCGGTGGGTAACGAGAGATTTAGAGGGAATTAAATTTGAGGCCTAGTATTTAGGCGCTGGGTCACCGGTATGGATTTAGTGACAGAATTAGACTTGGAAATACACAGTAGCGGGTGTGTGTGAAGTTACTCTGAATGACCCTATGTGCACCTTCAATATTATATACCCTTTTTGGGATAGATTTCAAAGAGCTCTGATATAGCAGGAACCACTAAATTATGAAATTGCTAAATTGGGAATTGTATTTCAACCCAGAACAAGAAATGTGCTTGAACGGACACTAAATAACTCGCCCAGCTACAGCACTAGGGACAGATTTAGCTGGATATAAATTTGAGGCCTAGTATTTAGGCGCTGGGTGACCGGTATGGATTTAGTGACAGAATTAGACTGGGATATGGCCAAAAAATGAACAGACTATTGCTGGTTAAATGCACTTGGTGTGACAGCTTCACCCTGATGTAGGCTTTAGCCAAAAAACAACCACACCATTGAGGGTTAAATGCACTTGGTGACAGGCGCAGCTTGCCCCTGATTTTGTATATGGCCAAAAAATGAACAGACTATTGCTGGTTAAATGCACTTGGTGTGACAGCTTCACCCTGATGTAGGCTTTAGCCAAAAAACAACCACACCATTGAGGGTTAAATGCACTTGGTGACAGGCGCAGCTTGCCCCTGATTTTGTATATGGCCAAAAAATGAACAGACTATTGCTGGTTAAATGCACTTGGTGTGACAGCTTCACCCTGATGTAGGCTTTAGCCAAAAAACAACCACACCATTGAGGGTTAAATGCACTTGGTGACAGGCGCAGCTTGCCCCTGATTTTGTATATGGCCAAAAAATGAACAGACTATTGCTGGTTAAATGCACTTGGTGTGACAGCTTCACCCTGATGTAGGCTTTAGCCAAAAAACAACCACACCATTGAGGGTTAAATGCACTTGGTCGCAGCTTGTGCTGGCGCACCACAAGACACAAAATGGCCGCCGATCACCCCAGAAAAATGAGACTGACAAACGGTCTGTGCAGCCTAAAAACAGTGAGCAATTGAGGATCAGCAGCTCAATGATCCACAGCTGCAGATCGATCAGTTAATCAAGTCCTTTGGAGGAGTTAATCTGCCTAATCTCGCCCTACTGTCGCAGCCGCAACCTCTCCCTACGCTAATCAGAGCAGAGTGACGGGCGGCGCTATGTGACTCCAGCTTAAATAGAGGCTGGGTCACATGGTGCTCTGGCCAATCACAGCCATGCCAATAGTAGGCATGGCTGTGATGGCCTCTTGGGGCAAGTAGTATGACGCTTGTTGATTGGCTGCTTTGCAGCCTTTCAAAAAGCGCCAAGAAAGCGTCACAAAAGCGCGAAGAAAGCGACGAACACCGAACCCGAACCCGGACTTTTACGAAAATGTCCGGGTTCGGGTCCGTGTCACGGACACCCCAAAATTCGGTACGAACCCGAACTATACAGTTCGGGTTCGCTCATCCCTAATAGTAATATATTTTTCCAATGCAAAATTTTGTCTCTTGGAATGATTGCTTGTTGTCGATTATGCTGGTCGGCTTGTAGTCAATCCTCTGGCATATAGATGTAATAATTCGGTGTGAAATATTAGTGATACAAATAATCACTTGCTACCGAATTGTAGCCAGTTCTTTAGTATACATAAATTCTTATGATCGAGAACATAGGCATGTACAGCCTTATACAGTCTATGTCGACTAGATTTCGACTGCTTATGCGCACGGCGGCGTCCCGCTGTATTTAGTGTAGAAAGCGATCGCTTGGATAGGATAGGTAATGTCTTACCGGAGGTCTTGTGCTTGACTGTGGGCCCTCGACTCGGCGTATAATCTTTTGAATCCCGTCTTGCTCCACATCAACTGCACCCCCTCAGCTCCCCAGGTGCTATTCCACATCCCGGATACGAGACCAACGTACGACCGCGGTAGTTCTGTGCTCCAGTTCCTACGTTGGTCTCGTTCAGGTAGCTCTGCAAGCGATCACGACGTCACTTCCAGTCTCGTCAGCTTCCGGCTCCTTCCTACAGCTTGCGGTGCCGCGGACCTCAGGCCACCGGAATTCCCGTTCCAGCTTCATTCGCTTCGCAGTGCTTCTTCGTTATCGGTCATTCCACGGTGCCAGGTTCCAGGTCTCCAGTCCCATCTGAGAAATTAGTCAGGGCTGACTGTTGGTTCGGATCCGTATGAGGAGTTATTTTTTGCAGAATGAACTGTATTTTTTATTGGTTCCATTTTTGTGGTTAAGTCTAAGGATCCCAATCTCAAAAAAAAGTTTGGATTCTAGATCAGCTCTTTAGATATTCCCTATCCACTATAAAAGGGAAATAGGAACAGGGGGATGTCAACCACTGAGGAAGGGGTCATTGTCTTAAATCCCCCCATCAAGAAATAGGATATCGCCAGATTGAGGAGGCCTGGACATGCTCATAAATACAGCGAACTGCTAAAGTGTAAAACTGCTGTCATACAAAAAAGACCAAACCCACGTGGAAGCCAAACATTCTATTGGCGCGAAAATCAAGTTCGTACAAGCAGCCCTTGAGACCGGGATTCGAAAGATTATACGCCGAGTTGAGGGCCCACAGTCAAGCACAAGACCTCCGGTAAGACATTACCTATCCTAGCGATCGCTTTCTACATTAAATACAGCGGGACGCCGCTGTGCGGATAAGCAGTCGAAATCTAGTCGACATAGACTGTATAAGGCTGTACATGCCTATGTTCTCGATCATAAGAATTTATGTATACTAAGGAACTGGCTACAATTCGGTAGCAAGCGATTATTTGTATCACTAATATTTCGCACCGAATTATTACATTTATACGCCAGAGGATCGACTACAAGCCGACCAGCATAATCGACAACAAGCGATTATTCCAAGAGACAAAATTTTGCATTGGAAAAATATATTACTATCAGTGAACAGCACAATATTCGAAAACATCGAATATCCGAATTTTTGGGTTTTAACTATTCGTATATTGGGATCTTATTCATGTTGATTTTATTCATGTCGATTTTATTATTCTAAACCTCATCACCAGCATTTTCTGCCAAACTCATATCAGTTTGCAATATTATACCCTTTGTTAAATTTTAGAACATTGTCGAATTTTATATCATTGTCAAATTTTTCGATTTCTTATATGTATTAAATTACTTAATTTATGTTCAATAAAAGATCCCTTTACTTATAGAGAGTGCCCCACTTCCATTTTTTATTTATTGACCTTTATCAGACTGTGTGTTGTCTGTTAGTGGGAGCACCTCTGTTGGATCTCCACCTCACTCTAGTGTGACATTTCCCTTTATTCAAGAAACGGGACATGGCTAGCTTGGTATCCAACCTTGTGCAAATGGGGAGTTTGCAGTTGTGCAAATGGACTGTTTGCGGTGCGTTAAACAGGGAGTTTGGTCTGTCACTGTAAATCGGGCGTAACCCTTACACTACCTGATTGATACAACATCATACCTGATGTTTTAAAGCACGTTATTCCAAACAATTTAGGAATGTTAGGTGATTTATGCCCTTTATGGATTAAAAGCCGACTCTGCATCAACTACGCAATTTTCCATGGGAGTTTTGCCATGGATCCCTATCCAGCATGCCACAGTCCAGGTGTTAGTCCCCTTGAAACAACTTTTCCATCATTATTGTGGCCAGAAAGAGTCCCTGTGGGTTTTAAAATTCGCCTGCCTATTGAAGTCTATGGCGGTTAGTCCGTTCGCAAACATTTACGGAAATTTGCATTTGCCTTTCGCGAACTGAAAATTTTATGTTCGCAACATCTCTAATCAACAACAGAATGGCTTAGGCCTCTTTCACACTTGCGTTGTCCGGATCCGGCGTGTACTCCACTTTCCGGAATTACACGCTGGATCCGGAAAAACGCAAGTGAACTGAAAGCATTTGAAGATGGATCCGTCTTCAAAATGCGTTCAGTGTTACTATGGCAGCCAGGACGCTATTAAAGTCCTGGTTGCCATAGTAGTAGTGGGGAGCGGGGAAGCGGTATAGTTACAGTCCGTGCGGCTCCCGGGGCGCTCCAGAATGACGTCAGAGCGCCCCATGCGCATGGATGACATGCCATGCGATCACGTGATCCATGCGCTTGGGGCGCCCTGACGTCACTCTGGAGCGCCCCGGGAGCCGCACAGATGGTAAGTATACTGCTCCCCCACTCCCCACTACACTTTACCATGGCTGCCAGGACTTTAGCGTCCCGGCAGCCATGGTAACCATTGAGAAAAAGCTAAACGTCGGATCCGGCAATGCGCCGAAACAACGTTTAGCTTAAGGCCGGATCCAGATCAATGCCTTTCGTTGGGCGTTAATTCCGGATCCGGCCTTGCGGCAAGTGTTCAGGATTTTTGGCCGGAGCAAAAAGCACAGCATGCTGCAGTATTTTCTCCGGCCAAAAAACGTTCCGGTCCGGAACTGAAGACATCCTGATGCATCCTGAACGGATTTCTCTCCATTCAGAATGCATTAGGATAAAATTGATCAGGATTCTTCCGGCATAGAGCCCCGACGACGGAACTCTATGCCGGAAGAAAAGAACGCAAGTGTGAAAGAGCCCTTAAACAGAAGAAAATACGCCTTTTGGAGTGGCCCAGTCAGAGTCCTGACCTCAACCCGATTGAGATGCTGTGGCATGACCTCAAGAAAGCGATACACACCAGACATCCCAAGAATATTGCTGAACTGAAACAGTTCTGTAAAGAGGAATGGTCAAGAATTACTCCTGACTGTTGTGCACGTCTGATCTGCAACTACAGGAAATGTTTGGTTGAAGAAATTGCTGCCAAAGGAGGTTCAACCAGTTATTAAATCCAAGGGTTCACATACTTTTTACACCTGCACTGTGAATGTTTACATGGTATGTTCAATAAAAACATGGTAACATTTAATTCTTTGTGTGTTATTAGTTTAAGCAGACTGTGATTGTCTATTGTTGTGACTTAGATGAAGATCAGATCACATTTTATGACCAATTTGTGCAGAAATCCATATCATTCCAAAGGGTTCACATACTTTTTCTTGCAACTGTATTTCCAAAACTAGTTAGATCTATATGAATGGTCTTTTTGGTCAATTTTGGAAGGGATTATGGTCTCCCTGCCTCCCCAGGGGGTCTTTAGACTCTTTGCATACTTTTGTACATTTTTTGATGAGTTGGTTGCAATATGGAAACATACTTATGTCCATAATGGATTTTGTTAGATTTCCCTAGGTTGTTTTTTTTAATGCTTTTGGAAAATTTGATATAAACTTTTTTTTAAACACCCCCAGATGGAAATCTCTATTGAACACTGCAAATTGAAAGTGATTTAGGTATTCTCCTGCACCAGAGGTCATAAGGGAGTTAATGATAACCTAAATGTACAGAGGGTTCAATATATACACAAAAGCAAATACACCATAGCAGGGAGAGGTAATTATTAGATTGGCTTATATAAAAGATGTCTTCATGGCTTCTAATTTTGGAGTCAGGAGCATAGCTGAAAGCACATAGGCAATGCAAAAATTTAGCTTTGATATTGTGAAAACATATTATCCTGACGTTTGATGAAGGAATCTGCATTAGGCAGATTCCAGAGAATAATACCTACCAGAATGAATACCGTCTACTGTAAAATTTGGTGGAGGAGGGGTAATAGTAAGGGGATGTAGTTCAGTGTTTGGTCTAGTTTCTTTAATTTGAGTGAAAGGTAATGTTACAACTTTGTAACTTTTTCTGTTCAACATGACTATGCACGTATGCATAAATTTTGGTCTATAAAGATATAATTTGATCAGTTCGGAATGGAAGAAATCTAGTGACCTGTATAAAGTTCAGACCACAACCACATAAAATATCCTTTGGGTAAATTGGATCTCAGATGTCAAGTCAGACCTTCTCAACCAACATCTGTGCTGGACCTCACTAATGTTATTTTGGTTAAATGGGAACAAATTCCTACAGACACTCCAAAATCTTGTGGAAATCCTTCAGAATTCATTGTTGCAATGATGACCAGCATCTTATGACATACTGTATATCGATTTGTATAAGCGTTTCGAGGTACTCATATTCCTTAGCCTTAGGGCTCATGCACACCAGCATATGTATTTTCCAGTCCGCAAAACATGTATCCGCAAAAATAACGGATGAAATCCATTGTAACAATGCCTGAGCTTGTCTGCAAAACAGATAAGAATAGGACATGTTCTATTTTTTTGTGAAACGGACATACAACCATATGGAAATGGAATGCATACGGAGTCATTTCCGTTTTTGCTGACCCATTGAAGTGAATGGTTCCGCATACGGACCTGTAGAAAACCGGAAATGGAAAGAAAATATGTGCATGAGCCCTTATAGGGGTGCTTGAACTATACTGTATCTGAAATATTTTTGAAGGACAATAAGATTAGAGTAGAGCGAATCAAAGTATCTGAAGTGGACTTCGATCTGAATTTCAGGGAAAATTTGATTTGCAGATAAGCCGATTTTCCTCATGCTTCCTGGTAATATAGTAACATAGTTTATATGGCTGAAAAATAACATCTGTCCATCCAGTTCAGCATGTTATCATGTAAGTTGATCCAGATGAAGGCAAAAAAACAACTGTGAGGTAGAAGCAAATTTTGCTCACTTTAGGGGATGAAAATCCTTCCCGACTCCAATCAGGCAATCAGAATAACTCCCTGGATCAACGATCTCTCTCTAGTAACTATAACCTGTAATATTATTACACTCCAAAAATACATTCAGGCCCCTCTTGAACTCTTAGTGAGTTCACTATCACCACCACATGGGGCAGAGAGTTCCATAGTCTCACTGCTCTTACAATAAAGTCACTGCTCTTACAGTTCCCCATCATTGCGCCCACTACGTACAAAAATAAAGCTAATTTCTTTAGAAATTTGGAAAAACAACTCCATTATTTCCAATGGTGGTATCTAGTATCTTCTTGCTACAGAAAACAACTTCAAAGCACCATGAGTCATTAATTCTTGATTGCTGAAAATTTGGGCAAAAATGAATTACATTGGCATATAACTATTTCAGGATATTACTTATCTTTTTTTTGCTCCTGCATTATTTTCTAGAAAAGTAACTTCTTGTATAGATACTGAACTAGCTAACTCAAGAAAGTATTCATGTGAATTATTGTTTGTGATGTCTGATATTTGATGAAGTGATGTTTTCTGAACTTTAAGGTCCATAAAAAAAAGTGTATGAAAAGATGCCACCTTTGTAAGACTGAATGGCCTGTCCTGTTGGGCATGTTTTTGGGGGTTACCAATTGTACAAATAATCAGATTTATTACTCATCAGCCACATACCAGATACTGGGTAAGCGTTTTCAGGGAAACATACCAAATTACATTCCAAACATATACCAAACATACCAAACTAATTTCCAATATTAATTAATAACAGCATTGTCATGAACCAAAAAACCTCCAAGAAGCAACAGCAAGGCACTGGGTAAAAATGTATAGGGTGAGTATAAAGTAAATGTTTTTATCTACAAATTATTCCTTTTAAACACCTGTAAAACCACTATAATCTATTGACATCCTTAAGGAGTATTACCACCTTAGACATTTATGTCAAATATCTGATAGATAAGGTCCCATCTCTGGGACCAGCAGTTGTCTCCTGGACTGAGGGCCTTGGCAGCTGTATCCAGGTAGAGAATGAAAAGAGAAGCGGATGTGCATTGCTCTCTATTAATTTCTTTAGGAGTTACCAAAATAGTCAAGCAAGGCTGCCTCACTTGGAGGAATTGGGGTGGTGGACCTTCATTCTAAAGATAATTGTGGCTCCTAGAGGTGGGACCCACATCTATCAGACATTTAAATACAGGTTTATGTTAAGTAATACCTCCCTAGATGTAAGCTAGTAAGCAAAAATCTGAAATTTTGTTAAACTTGTTTATGACTCACCAAACATATATTCGGTGAAGCATGTGCTGCAATTGTGAGGGCTCCAGCAGTTATGTACTATAAAAAAAACACAACAGACATTATAAGTTATAATTAACTGGTGTATCAGTTATATAAATATACTCTATATACTGCATACATTGTGTTACATTTATTCACCCCCAAATTAAAATATATTTTAGCATTTTCCCAAAGTTCTATCTAAATAGTTGAATGCACTTTCTGCTTCTTCTGATACGGGGAATGCCAAACACATTCACGGATCCACTTGAGGTACGTGTTCTGGGGTAGCTCGGAAGCACCAGCAGCTGATTTTGTATAATAAAAACTGTATTTCTTGATCTGCACATTAGTTCTTTGTGGTTGTTTTATTGCTGTAGAATTCATAGTTTTATTTTTTTTCAATCAACAGCATTATTTTTGCCATCATCAAGATACTTTTGATCAAAAACATATCTCCAGCTCCAGATGTTTGTCCACACATATCCACTGATCCTCCACCATGCTAGACTAATGGTTGTAGTGATTCTTCAGCAGACCCATCAGTCAATTAACTGATTTCCATTTACAGTATTTCCTTTTTTTCTTTTTGTTTCTTCTCCACCTTTTAGCAATACTTTCTAGACAGCTTTGTATTCCTTCAGATGAATAGTGCAGAGTTGTCTTCTCACAGTGAAAGCATGGACAGAAAAATGACAGAAACATGGATTTTCTCACATTTGAAGCAACACAAGAGCTTGTTATTATTTTATCTCACCTGCTGTTTATCTAGTGTAGACAGTCTTGGTGGTCAAGCAGATTTTGTATCTATTTTCTCAACCCTTCTTGAACCTATCATGCATCTAATCCAGTTAGCATCATGACAGCTAAATTGTATTACTGCTCTGTCTATCCACTCTGGTATCTCCTTGTTCCAGCTGCACAGACCATTGGCCTTGCTCCCTTCTCCTCCTTCCCGGCAGGCCTGGATGCAAGTTCTTCCATGAACGGCTGTGGCCTGCTTCTCATTGGCTAGGACTCTCTCTTTATAACAGTAACATAATGTCACTGATTTTTGTGATAAAACCTTTTGTTGGGAAGACACTGTAACAGCTTGGTTTTAAGTTTAGGAGAATGAAAGAGCTAGCATACGTTGTGTCATGAAGACGATCCCTACTTGTACGCCCTATTAGGTAGGGTTGCTAACCATCCAGAAATAGATGGATATTTTCTAGTGTCTGTTTATTATTTTTTTGGGCTAGTGGTGTTTGAGCAGGTCCCTGAGACTACAGTTATTATTATTTTACAGCTCAGAGTAAATGTTGGTTTTGCAAATATTGATATTAATTTTGGTCTAGCTCTTCCCTCGCCCTGGTGAGTCCTGTTTAAATGTTTGTGTGTGCACATCTATGTTTGGTCATCTAGGGCCTTTGAAGTTGCCTTCTAGCTAGCCACACCTTGGCAACCCCAGATAACACAGGGCTGGGGTCATGAAACTCAATAATCCATCTATCTATCTATCTATCTATCTATATTCAGATCCTCCACAGTGACGTCAGAGGATGGGGGATGGATATTAAAAGAGAACATTACATAAGGTATGAAAAACCATAGATTGGTGTCATTTCTTGGAGTTCACCGAATTAATGAAGATTTGTCCTGGTTTTCTGCCTGCCCCAGCACCGGAGCCTAAGCCATCAGAGTGTTTCTGGTGTATTTCCTTTTATTTTTAGAAAATGCTGGGCATTATATTTCTGTATGTCTTTTATTCCTATATCTATATATCTATATATATATTGTAAGCATCCAAAGGGTGAGGTTATTGATGGTAGGTATGTGTCACTGAGGTTGCTGCTCTCAGTGATGTAAATCCCGGAGGTAAATGGCAACCAGTGATGTTAGATTGCTGAGTTGGTGGTAGCTGGAATTTGGGTCCGGGATTTAGGATTGACTGAAGAGTTTGCGTGGGAAGGTCAAATATTTCAAAGACCCTTTAGACCCAGGAGATTCAAAAATTATATAATTCAAATAGTCATTTTAAGACGTAACATTTATTGAATTTATTAAGAATAATATAAAACGGGAGAGAAAAGAAAAACTTTAAAATTCCAGGTATAGTAGGACTCTATAGGCAGAGATAAGGGTTACTTCACCCATATATTCTGCTCCCATAACATACATCCATCTATCTTCTACTTGGTATTTTTGCGACACACTTTTTCGCCTTGATGGAGTTTGATATAAGGAGATCACCTATTCAATCGTTTTTAATCATTGATATCCAATTTATATCTTCACATAGCTCTCCACCACTGTAGTCAAGGTTTAGAGGAGTCTGCAGTTACTCCTCACCGTGACGCTAGTCCTACCTAACCTAATCTAAAATCTTAAGGTTAGAGCTCCCCCAACATGTTTCACCACTAAACGTGGCTTCTTCAGGGGATAGTAGCTCCATTCCCCTGAAGAAGCCACGTTTAGTGGTGAAACATGTTGGGGGAGCTCTAACCTTAAGATTTTAGATTAGGTTAGGTAGGACTAGCGTCACGGCGAGGAGTAACTGCAGACTCCTCTAAACCTTGACTACAGTGGTGGAGAGCTATGTGAAGATATAAATCGAATATCAATGATTAAAAACGATTGAATAGGTGATCTCCTTATATCAAACTCCATCAAGGCGAAAAAGTGTGTCGCAAAAATACCAAGTAGAAGATAGATGGATGTATGTTATGGGAGCAGAATATATGGGTGAAGTAACCCTTATCTCTGCCTATAGAGTCCTACTATACCTGAAATTTTAAAGTTTTTCTTTTCTCTCCCGTTTTATATTATTCTTAATAAATTCAATAAATGTTACGTCTTAAAATGACCAGAAACGGGAGCCTATTAGTCTAGGAAACTAGACTATTTGAATTATATAATGCGTGGGAAGGTCACTCCCATACTCCATCTCGGGTGTTACCACCTCACCCAGCTGGAAGCTAATTTAAAAGACTCACTGTCAGTGTGTGGTTGGTGTTGGTCTGCAGAGGACTTAGGAGCATTCATCTCCACAGTGTCCCTGAGAAGGGAAAAGACAAGATTCTGCACAAAGGTGACTCCTGTATTTTTGCCTGTTTAAAATTTGAACTGTTATATGACACATGAGGGCTGAAGATAAGTGCTTTATGTGACTGAACTTTGATGGGCTGAAGCCAAGCCATCCTGTTGGAACAAATTTGAGTTGTGTTTTTTTTTTCCAATAAAACCCTTATGTTGCATCCAATCCTGCCGACTGCCTACCATTTGTACAGCTAACCTCCACATATGGTGTTGGATGGGGGCAAGTGGTTGCTAAGGGTAACGGCTGCATCATTTTTATTTATTTTTTACTCTGTAACCTGCTTATGTCCTGGATAAAGGCTGCTACATTGTTGCCCAGTGAGACTCCTGCCATGGAGGAGCTGGTTAAGCAGTTTGTGCAGGTCAGTGCTGCCCAGCAGGAAACCAACCGTCTGTTGCTGGACCAGATCACAGTCCTGAGAGAGAGTGTGTCAGCTCAGCCAAGGAATATGGAGGAGTTAGCTGGGACTGTGAATGTAAAAAAAGCAGTGCACCGCGCCTTGCAAAAAATGACCCCAGATGACGACATAGAGGCCTATCTGGCGGTGTTTGAAAGGATTGTGGAAAGGGAGAAACTCCCTGTGGCTGAATGGACTGATGTTCTGGCGCCTTATTTGACTGGGGACCCGCAAAAAGCATATTTTGATTTAACGGCAGAGCAGGCCAAAGACTATGATATCCTTAAAGCAGAAATCATGGCCCAGCTGGGAGTCACCTTATCTGTGCGTGCTCGCAGAGTCCATGAATGGCGGTTTGAAGAGAAAAAACCGCCCCGCTCTCAAATGTTTGATTTGTTACACCTTGTGCGCAAGTGGCTACAACCCGAGACACTGAGTCCAGCAGACATTGTCGAACGAATCGTGCTCGACCGCTATGTGAGTGGACTTCCTTGGGACATTCACCACTGGGTTGCTCAAGGAGACCCCAAAACCCTGGATCAATTGGTTTCACTTGTGGAGCGGTTTACGACTACTGAGACCTGTCTGAGGCCTGAAGGTAAACCACAGCAGTTCGTGGGATCATCTGGTGGTTGTCGACAGAGAGCAACCTCCACAGCCATTTCTACCTCTGAGCAGGAGGACCGAGCCAACAGACAAAGCCTGGGTGGCTCACCCCGGGGAAAGAGGTTTTTCATTCCAAGAAAGGTACCCTCCCGTTCTGAAGCCCCCCTCGAAGGCCGACCTGAGGTCCGTTGTTGGAAGTGTCAGCAACCGGGGCATATTGCAGCACACTGTTCCCAGGAGGAGGAGCCAATGGAGTGTGGTGCCACCCGCCGCCTCTCCATGTTTGCTCATCCTGTTTGCAGTGCTACACCACTGCAGGAACCAGGTCCCCAGGAGCGTCAACTCCAGGTAAATGGGGTTAATGTTGTGGCCCTTTTGGACTCGGGTAGCCTGGTCACCCTCTTGTGTGCTGCCGTACCCCATGACCTGGTCATCCCTGAAAGGCGGGTGGGGGTGGTTTGTATCCATGAGGACACTAAGCATTATCCGCTGGCCAAAGTGACTGTAGGGACTGGCTGTGGGACAGTGACCCATCCAGTGGGTGTGGTACCAGACTTATTACATCCATTGATTTTGGGACGTGATTTTCCGTTGTCCTGGGAATTCTGGTCTCATTCCCATTGTAATGATACGCCTGTTGCATGTTCACCGTCTTTCAGCCCAATTCCTTTAGGGGAAGAAGCCCAAACAGATGCTGTAGGGGTGACCAATGAGGTATCAGACAGTTTTCCCCTTGCAGTGTTGGCTGGGGATGAGGGTGAGGAGTCTAACCCTGAGCAGAATGTACCAGACTTGGAAGTGTCACGGGAGAACTTTGGGACTGCTCAGTTACGAGACTCCACCCTAAAACATGCATGGGAAAATGTAACCATACTAAATGAGGTACCTCAGGAGCCTAATGCTGATCAAAGGTTTCCTCATTTTGCTGTCAGTGATAATTTACTGTATCGTGTTACTAAGATGCGTGATGAAATTGTGGAGCAATTGGTGGTACCCATACCTTATAGAAGGATGGTCCTTGATATGGCACACACCCATTTACTTGGGGGTCATCTGGGGACTGATAAAACAAAGGAAATAATCCTGCAAAGGTTCTATTGGACAGGTTGTTACCAAGAGGTTGAAAGGTTTTGTCGGTCCTGCACAACCTGCCAAGTAACAGCTCCTGTGAGTTACTTTCGGTGCCCCTTGGTTCCTCTGCCAATAATTGAGATTCCATTTGACAGAATAGCTATGGATTTGGTGGGGCCGTTAGTTAAGTCTGCCCATGGCCACCAGTATATTTTGGTAGTGCTGGACTATGCCACCAGGTATCCTGAAGCTATTCCGTTGCGGAATACCTCCTCCAAGTGCATTGCTCGGTAGTTGGTTCATATATTTTCCAGAACTGGCCTACCAAAAGAAATACTGACTGACCAGGGTACACCTTTCATGTCCAAAGTTATGAAAGAGCTTTGCAACCTGCTGAAAATTAAGCAGCTAAGAACCTCTGCATATCATCCCCAAACAGATGGCCTCGTAGAGAGGTTCAATAAAGCCTTACAGGGGATGTTGAGAAGGGTGGTAGAAAAGGATGGGAGGGACTGGGATTGTCTGTTGCCATATCTCATGTTCTCCATCCGAGAGGTCCCCCAGTCCTCCACTGGCTTCTCTCCATTTGAGTTATTATATGGGAGACATCCCAGGGGATTGCTGGATATTGCCAAGGAGACTTGGGAGAGTGAGGCTACCCCTTACAGAAGTGTGATAGAACACGTGGCCCAAATGCAAGATCGCATCAGCAGTATTATGCCCATCGTGAGGGAATTTAATCAAACCTTGGAAGGATAGAGAGTCCCTGGTAGCAGCCGCAAAACCCCAAATGGATTGTCACACAGATATTGAAAAGGTTGCAATTGGTGACACTCTGTCCAAACCCCAAAAACAGAAAACCAAGGAGTTTCTACAGCAGAACAGGGATATTTTTACAGACCTGCCAGGCACTACAGATGTCATTCAGCATGATATAGTCACTGACCCCAAGGTAACGATAAACATTAAACCATACAGAATCCCTGAGGCTTGGAGACAAGCGGTCTCTGAGGAGGTAAAGCGTATGCTAGCTCTGCAGGTTATTGAGGAATCCAAAAGTGGGTGGTCCAGCCCCATTGTATTAGTGCCTAAACCAAATGGGACCTGGCGGTTCTGCAATGACTTCCGCTGTCTAAATGAAGTCTCTAAATGCGATTCCTATCCTATGCCCCGGGTGGATGAATTAATTGAAAGGTTGGGACCAGCTAGGTATATTACCACACTTGACCTCACCAAGGGGTACTGGCAGATTCCCCTATCAGAGGAGGCAAAGGAAAAGACTGCCTTCTCCACCCCAGATGGGCTTTTTCAATATACCAGGATGCCCTTTGGGTTACAAGGGGCACCCGCCACTTTCCAGAGAGCAATGGACAGGGTCTTGGGGCCCCATAAGGTGACGATATTGTGGTCTTTAGCACAGACTGGGAATCCCATCTAGGTAAGGTACAGGCCATACTGGATTCCCTCAGGAAAGCTGGCTTTACTGCTAAACCGGAGAAGTGCGCTATTGGGTTGGAGGAGGCTCGCTATCTGGGGTATATTGTAGGTAAGGGCACAAAGACAACTTTTCCAATTTTTTTATACAAAGTTGGCATTTGACCAAGATATTTATCTCACCCAGCATGGGTATATGTAAAATGACACCCCAAAACACATTCCCCAACTTCTCCTGAGTACGGCGATACCACATGTGTGACACTTTTTTGCAGCCAAGGTGGGCAAAGGGGCACATATTCCAAAGTGCACCTTTCGGATTTCCCAGGCCATTTTTTACACATTTTGATTGCAAACTACTTCTCACACATATGGGCCCCTAAATTGCCAGGGCAGTATAACTACGCCACAAGTGACCCTATTTTGGAAAGAAGACACCCCAAGGTATTCCGTGAGGGGCATGGCGAGTTCCTAGAATTTTTTTATTTTTTGTCACAAGTTAGTGGAAAATGATGATTTTGTTTTTCCTTACAAAGTCTCATATTCCACTAACTTGCGACAAAAAATAAAAAATTCTAGGAACTCGCAATGCCCCTCATGGAATACCTCATGGACATTTTTTTTGGGGGCATAAGTTAGCGGAAATTGATTTATTTTTTATTTTTTCTCACACAGTCTCACTTTCCGCTAACTTGGGACAAAAATTTTAATCTTTCATGGACTCAATATGCCCCTCAGCGAATACCTTGGGGTGTCTTCTTTCCAAAATGGGGTCAGTTGTGGGGTGTTTGTACTGCCCTGGCACTGCCCTGGTCTCTGCAATCATTACATGTATGACCAGCATTAGGAGTTTCTGCTATTCTCCTTATATTGAGCATACAGGTAATGAGATTTTTTTTTTCCGTTCAGCCTCTGGGCTGAAAGAAAAAAATGAACGGCACAGATTTCTTCATTCGCATCGATCAATGTGGATGAAAAAATCTCTGCCAAAAAAAAAAAGGAGGGGAAAGGCGTCTGCCAGGACATAGGAGCTCCGCCCAACATCCATATCCACTTAGCTCGTATGCCCTGGCAAACCAGATTTCTCCATTCACATCAATCGATGTGGATGAATAAATCATTGCCGGGATTTTTTATTTTATTTTTTTATATACAAAGTGTTTGCCAAAGCATAGGAACACCGCCTCCTCCTCAGCTCATATGCCTTGGCAAACGTATCTTTTACTGCAGAAGAGAAATCTCGTCTTGCAGCGCCGCATACACCGACTTGCGCGCAATTTAACAGCAGCGCAATGCTTCTGTCAGAATGCACATCAGTGCTGCAGCTAGTTGATCGGTTGGTCCACCTGGAAGGTAAAAAAAAAAAAAAAAACAGGCCGCAACGCAATTATTTTATTAACTTTGGAACAGAACATATAAACTTTAACTTTTTGAACTGAACATTAACCTTTTTGCTTACTGGTGTTTTTTTTTTTTTTTTACCTTTATAGAACAAACCTCTCCTTCCCCATGGGTCAATGTGCAGAGCGCAAATCGCCCAAAGATGTGGCGAAGTGCATGGGCCCTAATAGCCCTGTGTGCCTGTCCTGGTGAGATGTGATCCCTATGCTAGGTGTACCTGTGTGTGGTACTTCCGGAAACACTCCCCTAAGCATAGGGCAGGGTGGTCAGGGGAGTCAGGACAGAAATAGCGGGTGTCACGCCTTATTCCACTCCTGCTACAGACACAACATCTTTTTCGGGGTGACGGTTGGGTTGAGGTACCGGCAACGACATTGCGGAAATGTCGCTCGTGTAGACGGCTAACTACACTGGTGGATGGGGTACAGGAGTTTCTCGATGATCTCTTCCTGAAATTTGAGGAAGGATCGTGTTCTCCCAGCCTTACTGTAGAGAACAAAACTATTATACAGAGCCAATTGAATCAAATATACAGACACCTTCTTATACCAGCGTCTGGTTCTGCGGGAAACTAAATACGGAGACGACATCTGGTCATTGAAGTCCACCCCTCCCATGTGAAGGTTATAGTCGTGGACTGAGAGGGGCTTTTCAATGACACGGGTTGCTCGCTCAATTTGTATTGTCGTGTCTGCGTGAATGGAGGAGAGCATGTAAACGTCACGCTTGTCTCTCCATTTCACCGCGAGCAGTTCTTCGTTACACAAGGCAGCCCTCTCCCCCCTTGCAAGATGAGTGCTAACGAGCCGTTGGGGGAAGCCCGCGCGACTAGTTCGCGCGGTGCCACAGGCGCCAATCTGTTCTAGAAACAAATGCCTGAAGAGGGCCACACTTGTGTAGAAATTCTCCACATAAAGATGGTACCCCTTGCCGAATAAGGGTGACACCAAGTCCCAGACTGTCTTCCCACTACTCCCCAGGTAGTCAGGGCAACCGACCGGCTCCAGGGTCTGATCTTTTCCCTCATAGACACGAAATTTGTGGGTATAGGCTGTGGCCCTTTCACAGAGCTTATACAATTTGACCTCATACCGGGCGCGCTTGCTTGGGATGTATTGTTTGAAGCCAAGGCGCCCGGTAAAATGTATTAGGGACTCGTCTAGGCAGATGTTTTGCTCTGGGGTATACAAATCTGCAAATTTCTGGTTGAAATGGTCTATGAGGGGCCGAATTTTGCGGAGCCGGTCAAAAGCTGGGTGGCCTCTGGGACGGGAGGTGGTGTTGTCGCTAAAGTGCAGGAAACGCAGGATGGCCTCAAAACGTGCCCTGGACATAGCAGCAGAGAACATGGGCATGTGATGAATTGGGTTTGTGGACCAATATGACTAAAAAAATATGACTGCTTTTTAGTTAGACCCATGTTGAGGAGAAGGCCCAGAAAAATTTTAATTTTGGAAACTTGGACTGGTTTCCACCGGAAAGGCTGGGCATAATAGCTTCCCGGGTTGGCGGTTATAGATTGTGTGGTATACCGGTTTGTTTCGGCCACGACTATGTCTAAGAGCTCCGCAGTCAAGAACAGCTCAAAAAATCCCAGGGCCAAACCGATCTGAGCTCCGAACTCCAGACGGGGGCGGTGAAAGGGGGAACTACAGGTGCGGCTGAAGTTGGGGACTGCCAATCAAGGTTTGCCAGCACCTCAGGGATTCTAGGGGGTCTACGGGCCCGTCTTTGTGGTGGCTGCGATGGGGTAACTACTGCATGTGCCACCGTACCAGCTTCAACTGCCCTTCTGGTGCTCGCCACTTCACCAGGTTGTACGGCAGTGCTGGTACTAGGTCCAGGGAGGGCTGCGCTGCTGGTGTATGCCTCACCACGTAATCCAACAGCGCCAGCCCCACTCTGCTGCCCTTGAAGCGGATCCTGCGCAACGTGTGGTCTAGCGACACGGGGCCGGGTACGCCTGGTGCTATCAGGGACCTCAGCCTCCTCGTCCGAACTTTGGGTCAGAGTGCCACTGCTTTCTACAGGTTCATATTCTGACCCGCTAGATTCGTCAGATGCGGGTTCCCATTCCTCATCCGACTGGGTCAGAAGCCTGTAGGCCTCTTCAGAAGAATACCCCCTGTTTGACATTTGGGCAACTAAATTTAGAGGTATTCCCTGAAACTACCCAAGCAAAAAAGCAAGCCTGTCATACAAATGGGAGGCTAGAGAAGTACCGGAGGCCGCTGCGGTTGATAAAAAATATCAAAACAGATTTTTTTTTTATCGCCGCAGCGCGTGTAAAGTGAATGTGCAGTGATCAAAAAAAAAATATTTTGGTCACTGCGGTGGGGCGGGTGTGGGCTAACGCACGTGTGGGCGACCGATCAGGCCTGATCGGGCAAACACTGCGTTTTGGGTGGAGGGCGAACTAAAGTGACACTAATACTATTATACAAGTCCTTCTAAAAAAATTTGCATATTGTGATAAAGTTCATTCTTTTCTGTAATGTACTGATAAACATTAGACTTTCATATATTGTAGATTCATTACAAACAACTGAAGTAGTTCAAGCCTTTTATTGTTTTAATATTGATGATTTTGGCATACAGCTCATGAAAACCCAAAATTCCTATCTAAAAAAATTAGCATATTTCATCCGACCAATAAAAGAAAAGTGTTTTTAATACAAAAAAAATCAACCTTCAAATAATTAGGTTCAGTTATGCACTCAATACTTGGTCGGGAATCCTTTTGCAGAAATGACTGCTTCAATGCGGCGTGGCATGGAGGCAATCAGCCTGTGGCACTGCTGAGGTGTTATGGAGGCCCAGGATGCTTCGATAGCGACCTTAAGCTCATCCAGAGTGTTGGGTCTTGCATCTCTCAAGTTTCTCTTCCCAATATCCCACAGATTCTCTATGGGGTTCAGGTCAGGAGAGTTGGCAGGCCAATTGAGCACAGTAATACCATGGTAAGTAAACCATTTACCAGTGGTTTTGGCACTGTGAGCAGGTGCCAGGTCGTGCTGAAAAATGAAATCTTCATCTCCATAAAGCTTTTCAGCAGATGGAAGCATGAAGTGCTCCAAAATCTCCTGATAGCTAGCTGCATTGACCCTGCCCTTGATAAAACACAGTGGACCAACACCAGCAGGTGACATGGCACCCCAGACCATCACTGACTGTGGGTACTTGACACTGGACTTCAGGCATTTTGGCATTTCCCTCTCCCCTGGCACCTTGATTTCCGAATGACATGCAAAATTTGCTTACATCCAAAAAAAGTACTTTGGACCACTGAGCAACAGTCCAGTGCTGCTTCTCTGTAGCCCAGGTCAGGCGCTTCTGCCGCTGTTTCTGGTTCAAAAGTGGCTTGACCTGGGGAATGCGGCACCTGTAGCCCATTTCCGGCACACGCCTGTACACGGTGGCTCTGGATGTTTCTACTCCAGACTCAGTCCACTGCTTCCGCAGGTCCCCCAAGGTCTGGAATCGGTCCTTCTCCACAATCTTCCTCAGGGTCCGGTCACCTCTTCTCGTTGTGCAGCGTTTTCTGCCACACTTTCTCCTTCCCACAGACTTCCCACTGAGGTGCCTTGATACAGCACTCTGGGAACAGCCTATTCGTTCAGAAATGTCTTTCTGTGTCTTACCCTCTTGCTTGAGGGTGTCAATGATGGCCTTCTGGACAGCAGTCAGGTCGGCAGTCTTACCCATGATTGCGGTTTTGAGTAATGAACCAGGCTGGGAGTTTTTAAAAGCCTCAGGAATCTTTTGCAGGTGTTTAGAGTTAATTAGTTGATTCAGATGATTAGGTTAATAGCTCGTTTAGAGAAAATTTTCATGATATGCTAATTTTTTTAGATAGGAATTTGGGGTTTTCATGAGCTGTATGCCAAAATCATCAATATTAAAACAATAAAGGGCTTGAACTACTTCAGCTGTGTGTAATAAATCTAAAATATATGAAAGTCTAATGTTTATCAGTACATTACAGAAAATAATGAACTTTATCACAATATGCTAATTTTTTTAGAAGGACCTGTAGATCTGACCGTGATCAGTTTTGATCACTTCCAGATACTATAAAAGTACAAATGCTAATTAGCGATACGCTAATCAGCGAATCAGTGACTGCGGTGCGGTGGGCTGGGCGCTAACTGATCCCTAAACTACCTAACCAAGCAGCCTAAACTATCCCTAAAACCTAACAAACAATACCAGTGAAAAAAAAAAGTGACAGTTTACACTGATAACTTTTTTCCTTTCACTAGTGATTGACAGGGGCGATCAAAGGGTTAATTGGGGTGCAGGGGGTGATCTGGGGCTAAAGTGTGGTGTTGGTGCTACTCACTGTGAAGCCTGCTCCTCTGCTGGATCCAACCGACCAAAAGGACCAGCAGAGGAGCAGGGCAGCCATATAACACATCATATTTACTAATATGATGTGTTATCTGGCATTTGATTGGCTTTTTTAAAAATCATCAGCTTGCCAGCCGCGATCATTGGCTGGCAAGCTGATGACGTGACCCCCCTTGAAGAAATGCCGGCCCGCATTGCGCATGCGCCGGCCAGCTAAGCGCGTCATCTCGCGTCTCGCGAGATGACGCGTATATGCGTCAGTCTGCGCAGCGCTGCCGCCTCCGGACCGCGAATCTGCGTTAGGTGGTCCGGAGGCGGTTAACAGACCTCACAAAAGTGAGAAAGTCAGTAATGGTACAGTGGTCTCAAGAGACAGAAAAGGCGTTTCAGGACCTTAAAAAAGCACTGTGCAGTCAGCCTGTGCTGATCGCACCAGACTTCTCAAAAGAGTTTATTGTCCAGACCGATGCCTCAGAGGTTGGGTTAGGGGCAGTAATGTCACAAGAGGTAAATGGGGAAGAACACCCCATCATATATTTGAGTAGAAAACTCACCTCCTGTGAGAGAAACTACTCAATAGTGGAGAGGGAGTGTTTGGCAATAAAGTGGGCCCTCGTGGCTTTGCGTTACTATTTGGCAGGTAGGAAGTTCCGCTTGGCCATCGAGCCAAACCCACACATCACATGAACTCCAGCGAGGGTGATCGCGACAGCTAGTAATCAGGTTATTTTGACCTATATGCATGTATTATGCAAGATAAAGCGATCCAGCACTATTTATAAAATTCACAGACTGTATTGAAGAGAGAAAATGACACCATGTAGCACAACAACTCATGTCTAGCCTACTAGCCTCAAACCCTGTGGTTTTTAATCAAAAGCCCATAGGCATGAATTACTTATAATTCCAAGTGAAGTAGATGAAAGGAAGCATACGGCACTTACTACTGTGCAATTGATTCCTTTATTCTTGACACAAAATCTGAATACAAAAGATCAAGGCTGGGGCGGACGTATTCCTTCACAGAATGCTGAATGGCGACGGCCGCTTTGCGCTGCCGCTCTTCTTCTGGCCACTAACCAACGTCGTTCAGCATTCTGTGAAGGAATGAGTCCGCCCCAGCCTTGATTTCTTGTATTCAGCTTTCGTGTCAAGAATAAAGGAATCAATCGTACAGTGGTGAGTGCTGTCTGCTTCCTTTTATCTACTTCACTTGGAATCTTACGCATTTATATATATATATATATATATATATATATGGACTGAGCACCATGAATGCTGTACATATGACAGAGTACATGGATAGCCATTTTCTGTGTAGGAGACATTGAGTGGTGCCACTCAGTTGCATCATTTTTTTACTATTGGAGATGTATTACTTATCTTCATCATTTATGATGGTTTTCCAATTTGCAAAAATATTGACTCTGAGATTTTTGTATAAGTTATCCAGAGAAAACAAAATTCAGGTCGGCAACAGTGCTATTAGGGCATATGGCCTTCATAGAAGATGGGGTCCCCTGTTCAGGACACCTCTATGAGCCAAGATAGAAAGTCATTGTGTAGAAGCATCTCCTGTTCCATCTGAATTGAGCCTACCGTGTATGACATGGTTGTCCATCATTTAAACAGCTGCCATTTGATATTATAGTTTCCCTTGAGCACCTGCTGCAAAGAAATGCCAGACAGGTCCATGGCTTCCCATGGCAGCTGTTTCCCAGAGGCGGAACTCAAGGCAATTAGTTGATCATCCCAAGTCCTACATGCTGAAATGTGTTGTCTTTGATGGAACAGCCCGTTTTAAGAGGCAGAGAGGTGCATAAAAGACCTGAGAAATTAAATACCGATAGATGTGACATTATACAGTCCTGATCAAAAGTTTAAGACCACTTGAAAAATGGCAAAAAATCATATTTTACATTTTTGGATCTTAACAAGGTTCCAAGTAGAGCTTCAACATGCAACAAGAAGAAATGAGAGTGAGACAAAACATTTTTTGAGCATTCAATAATTGAAAATAACGATTAAACTGAAATAGGCTGTTTTTCAGCTGATCCAAATTTTAGGAGCACATGCCTATAAAAGGCCAAATCTGTGCAAAGATGTGGATTCCTTGTCATTTTCTGTCAGGTAGTCACATGTTGTGATGGCAAAGGCAGAAAAACTCTCACATTTTGAACGTGGTCGGGTTGTTGAATTGCATAAGCAGGGTCTCTCACAGCGCGCCATCGCTGCTGAGGTGGGACGCAGTAATACAATAATTTGGAATTTCTTAAATGATCCTGAGGGTTATGGAACAAAAAAGTCAAGTGGAAGACCCAAAAAAATTTCATCAGCACTGAGCCGGAGGATCCAATTGGCTTTCCATCAAGACACTGGACGATCCTCGACCCAAATTAAGGCCCTTACTGGTGCTGACTGCAGCCCCATAACCCATCAGATGGCATCTGAGACTGAAGGGCTTCAAAAACAAAAAACGTCTTCAAAGACCTCGTCTCCTTGAACGCCACACAACTGCTCATGTGGACTTTGCAAGAGAGATGAGAAAAAAATGTAACCTTGATGGTCCTGATGGTTTCCAACATTACTGGCATGACAAGCAGATCCCACCTCAGATGTTTTCTACGCGCCACAGTGGAGGGGGCGCCATAATGGTCTGGGGTGCTTTTTTCTTCAGTGGAACAATGGAGCTATAGGAAGTGCAGGGGAGTCAAACGGCCGCTGGCTATGTCCAGATGTTGCAGAGAGCATTCCTCATGACTGAGGGCCCTCGTCTGTGTGGTAACGACTGGGTTTTTCAACAGGACAACGCTACAGTACACAATGCCCGCAGGACAAGGGACTTCTTCCAGGAGAATAACATCACTCTTTTGGCCCATACTGCGTGTTCCCCTGATCTAAATCCAATTGAGAACCTTTGGGGATGGATGGCAAGGGAAGTTTACAAAAATTGACAACAGTGCCAGACAGTAAACGGCCTTCGTGCGGCCGTCTTCACCACTTGGAGAAATGTTCCCACTCACGTCATGGAAACGCTTGCATCAAGCATGCCGAAACTAATTTTTGAAGTGATAAACAATAACGGCGCGGCTACTCATTACTGAGTTAATGTTTGGAAGTTGGATTTCTGTTTTGGGGGGTTTAGTTTTTTTTGGAGGTGTGGTCCTAAACTTTTTATTCAGCTGAAAAACAACCTGTTTCAGTTTATTCATTGTTTTTATTAAATTGAATGCTCAAAAAATGTTTTGTCTCACTCCCATTTCTTCTTGTTGCATGTTAAAGCTCTACTTGGAACCTTGTTAAGATCCAGCCATGCTAAATATGATTTTTTTGCCATTTTTCAAGTGGTCTTAAATAGGGATGAGCAAACCCGAACTGTATAGTTCAGGTTCGTACCGAATTTTGGGGTGTCCGTGACACGGACCCGAACATTTTCGTAAAAGTCCGGGTTTGGGTTCGGTGCTTTCTTGGCGCTTTTTGAAAGGCTGTCTATTTAAGCTGGAGTCACGTAGCGCCACACATCACTCTGCTCTGATCAGTGTAGGGATAGGATGCAGCTGCTGCTGTTAGAGCCAGATTAGGCAGTGATTTACTCTTCAAAAACACTTACTGAAGTGATCGATCTACAGCTGTAAATCATTCAACCTCTGCTATTTAATTGCTCACTGTTTTTAGGCTGCCCAGAGCGTTTTTCTGGGGTGATCGGCAGCCATTTTGTGTCTTGTGTTGCGCCAGCACAAGCTGCCACCAAAAACATTTAACCATCAATAGTGGTTTTTTTTTTGCTATATCCTACATCAGGTGCTTGGCTGTGCTTGCTATTTTATTGAGGGGTGAAATACAATTGCCAAAATAGCAGTACCCTAAATCTGGTGTTTCAGCTGTGGCTAGCAAATTATAATACTGTCTGCTGTCTGGCAAAGGATATATGTTTGTTCTGGGTTGAAATACAATTCCCAAGTTAGCTATTCCCTAAATCAGTGGTTTCTGCTGTATCAGGCCAAGTTTAAATCTATCCATAAAAGGGTATATTAGATTGAAGGTGCTGATAGGGTCATCCTCAATAACTTCACACGCTACCGTGCATTTCCAAGTCTAATTCTGTCCGTAAACGTATACCTGTCAACCAGGGCCTAAATACTAGGCCTACAATTTATATTCAGCTAAATCTGTCGTTACTGCTGTGCCTGTATTAGTGTAATACGGTACCTAAATAGATAGTCAGATAGTGTTAGGTGCCTGTAAAAAAAGGCATAATTTGAATTCAATACATTGGGACAAATTATTTTTTTCTTATTGTGGTGAACGGTAACAATGAGGAAAACATCTAGTAAGGGACGAGGACGCGGACATGGTCGTGGTGGTGTTAGTGGACCCTCTGGTGCTGGGAGAGGACGTGGCCGTTCTGCCACAGCCACACGTCCTAGTGTACCAACTACCTCAGGTCCCAGTAGCCGCCATAATTTACAGCGATATTTGGTGGGGCCCAATGCCGTTCTAAGGATGGTAAGGCCTGAGCAGGTACAGGCATTAGTCAATTGGGTGGCCGACAGTGGATCCAGCACGTTCACATTATCTCCCACCCAGTCTTCTGCAGAAAGCGCACAGATGGCGCCTGAAAACCAAGCCCATCAGTCTGTCACATCACCCCCATGCATATCAGGGAAACTGTCTGAGCCTCAAGTTATGCAGCAGTCTCTTATGCTGTTTGAAGACTCTGCTGGCAGGGTTTCCCAAGGGCATCCACCTAGCCCTTCCCCAGCTGTGGAAGACATACAATGCACTGACGCACAACCACTTATGTTTCCTGATGATGAGGATATGGGAATACCACCTCAGCACATCTCTGATGACGAAACACAGGTGCCAACTGCTGCGTCTTTCTGCAGTGTGCAGACTGACCAGGAGGTCAGGGAGAAAGACTGGGTGGAAGACGATGCAGGGGACGATGAGGTCCTAGACCCCACATGGAATGAAGGTCGTGCCACTGACTTTCAGAGTTCGGAGGAAGAGGCAGTGGTGAGACCGAGCCAACAGCGTAGCAAAAGAGGGAGCAGTGGGCAAAAGCAGAACACCCGCCGCCAAGAGAGTCCGTCTGCTACTGGCCACCGCCATCTGGGACCGAGCACCCCAAAGGCAGCTTCAAGGAGTTCCCTGGCGTTGCAGTTCTTCAAACAATGTGCTGACGACAAGACCCGAGTGGTTTGCACGCTGTGCCATCAGAGCCTGAAGCGAGGCATTAACATTCTGAACCTTAGCACAACCTGCATGACCAGGCACCTGCATGCAAAGCATGAACTGCAGTGGAGTAAACACCTTAAAAACAAGGCACTCACTCATTCTCCCCCTGCTACCTCTTCTGCTGCTGCCGCCTCAGCCTCTTCCTCCGCCTCTGGAGGAACGTTGGCACCTGCCGCCCAGCAAACAGAGGATGTACCACCAACACCACCACCTCTGTCACCAAGCATCTCAACCATGTCACACGGCAGCGTTCAGCTCTCCATCTCACAAACATTTGAGAGAAAGCATAAATTCCCACCTAGCCACCCTCGATCCAGCCCTGAATGCCAGCATTTCTAAACTACTGGCCTATGAAATGCTGTCATTCAGGCTGGTGGACACAGACAGCTTTAAACAGCTCATGTCGCTTGCTGTCCCACAGTATGTTGTTCCCAGCCGGCACTACTTCTCCAAAAGAGCCGTGCCTTCCCTGCACAACCAAGTATCCGATAAAATCAAGTGTGCACTGCGCAACGCCATCTGTGGCAAGGTCCACCTAACCACAGATACGTGGACCAGTAAGCACGGCCAGGGACGCTATATCTCCCTAACTGCACACTGGGTAAATGTAGTGGCGGCTGGGCCCCAGGCGGAGAGCTGTTTGGCGCACGTCCTTCCACCGCCAAGGATTGCAGGGCAACATTCTTTGCCTCCTGTTGCCTCCTCCTCCTACTTGGCTTCCTCCTCCACTTCTTCCACCTGCTCATCCAGTCAGCCACTCACCTTCACCACCAACTTCAGCACAGCCCGGGGTAAACGTCAGCAGGCCATTCTGAAACTCATATGTTTGGGGGACAGGCCCCACACCGCACAGGAGTTGTGGCGGGGTATAGAACAACAGACCGACGAGTGGTTGCTGCCGGTGAGCCTCAAGCCCGGCCTGGTGGATTGCAATAATGGACGAAATCTCGTTGCAGCTCTGGGACTAGCCGGTTTGACGCACATCCCTTGCCTGGCGCATGTGCTGAATTTGGTGGTGCAGAAGTTCATTCACAACTACCCCGACATGTCAGAGCTGCTGCATAAAGTGCGGCCCGTCTGTGCGCGCTTCCGGCGTACACATCCCACCTTGCACATGCTGGACAGACTGTGCGAGCAGCAGTAGGCCATAGTGCAGTTTCAGCTGCAGCACGCACGGGTCAGTCGCACTGCGGAACAGCACCACTTCACCACCAATGACTGGGCCTCCATGCAAGACCTGTGTGCACTGTTTCGAGTACTCCACCAACATGGCCAGTGGCGATGACGACGTTATCAGCGTTGCAATACCACTTCTATGTCTCCTTGAGAAAACACTTAGGGCTGTTTCACACAAGCGGATGCCGTGCGTGGCATCCGCTCCGTGAAAGAGTGCAAAGACCCGATGCAGACTGCAGAGGCACGGAGCATTAACATGACTGATAATGCTCTGTGCCTCTCTGTGACCTCTTTACTACGAAATCACAGTGACAACTGTGATTTCGTAGTAAAGAGGTCACAGAGAGGCACGTAGCATTATCAGTCATGTTAAAGCTCCGTGCCTCTGCAGTCCGCATCGGGTCTTTGCACTCTTTCACGGAGCGGATGCCACGCACGGCATCCGCTCTTGTGAAACAGCCCTTAGGGCGATGATGGAAGAGGAGGTGGCCCAGGAGGAGGAGGAGGAGGAGGAGGAGTAAGAGGGGTAATTTTTAGCACTTTCAGGCCAGTCTTTTCGAAGTGACTCAGAGGGAGGTTTTTTGCAACAGCAGAGGCCAGGTACAAATGTGGCCATCCAGGGCCCACTACTGGAGGATGAGGAGGACGAGGATGAGGAGGAGGTAGAGGAGGATGAGGATGAAGCATGTTCACAGCGGGGTGGCACCCAACGCAGCTCGGACCCATCACTGGTGCGTGGCTGGGGGGAAACGCAGGACGATGATGATACGCCTCCCACAGAGGACAGCTTGTCCTTACCTCTGGGCAGCCTGGCACACATGAGCGACTACATGCTGCAGTGCCTGCACAACGACAGCAGAGTTGCCAACATTTTAACGTGTGCCACCCTGCTGGATCCACGGTACAAAGACAATGTGCCCACCTTACTTCCTGCACTGGAGCGTGATAGGAAGATGCGCGAGTACAAGCGCACATTGGTAGACGCGCTACTGAGAGCATTCCCAAATGTCACAGGGGAACAAGTGGAAGCCCAAGGCAAAGGCAGAGGGGGAGCAAGAGGTCGCCAACGCAGCTGTGTCACGGCCAGCTCCTCTGAGGGCAGGGTTAGCATGTGAAGAGGGGGTTTTGGCTTCTTGGAAAATGGAGATTTATGTATATCTCCGTTTTCCATCCCTT
This sequence comes from Bufo gargarizans, assembly GCF_014858855.1. Taxonomy (NCBI): domain Eukaryota; kingdom Metazoa; phylum Chordata; class Amphibia; order Anura; family Bufonidae; genus Bufo; species Bufo gargarizans. The sequence continues at coordinate 277,376 of NW_025334724.1, read as the reverse complement.
CTATTCTATTCCTAGCATGTTGCACTTGTTTCCCATACAACCCGATTATTCTGTGTATAATTACACCTCTTCCAGTACTTCATATACCCCAGGAGCAACACACAACCCTCGCAGATACTTATATATAAAAATAGTTTACTGATAACATAAAGATGACAAAGCAATGGGGACATTATAAAGAGAGATACAGATAACACAATACATAGAGGACACCTCAGTTCCTGCCCACCCTGGATGCTAAGCAAATGTGGCTAATAATGTGTATGTATATACAGTATATCCAGAGTCCACCAATATACAGTCTACTGGATCTACTCTTCTAATCAACTCATATCCAGTACCTGACCATTAGTATATGTACATATAGAGACTCCTGCATAAACAGCATATATCATCTAACTGGTAATGCAATTGCCGACTACAAATATCTATATGTACACATATAAAGTCTACTGGGATATTATACTTATATACATACGCACACATATAACTTAGCTTGCTCCTGAAGTGCTGTTGTTCCAGTGGGTGGCAGGAGGAGAGAGACCCTGCCTTACTCCCAACTTTCACCTATATCTTCCTGTGTCCCAGCCCCCCACCATCGACTCCACCCTGTGACCACCCAAATATCTCCTCCCATCTCTTGGTCAAGAGGATGTTGTTCAACTGCCTTAGATATGCTAACAAGGAACACAATGCTACTGGCCATACTGAATGGGTGAATACCACTGGGTCCAATTATTAGGCATATTTGTGTGGTCATTAGGTGGGGTTCTGGCTGAAAGCCATATTTCCCTTAACAGCATGGCAGAGATGTGGAAAAGCTTTGTCACCACGCCACAGCTAACTGTACCACCACCTGATACGGAACGTGTTAGCAGGAGGCAACATTTCACTAACATGGTGGAACAGTACGTGTGCACACCCCCCACGTACTGACTGATGGTTAGGCCCCATTCAACTTCTGGGTCTCCAAATTGTCCACGTAGCCAGAGCTAGCCTTTTATGCCTTGGAGGTGCTGGCCTGCCTGGCGGCCAGCGTTTTGTCTGAACGTGTATTCAGCATGGCAGGGGGCGTCATTACAGACAAATGCAGCCGCCTGTCTACAGCCAATGTGGACAAGCTGACGTTCATAAAAATGAACCAGGCATGGATCCCACAGGACCTGTCCATCCCTTGTGCAGATTAGACATTTATAACTACCTCCCCTTAACCATATATTATTGTACTCCAGGGCACTTCCTCATTCAATCCTCTTTTTATTTTCATTTTACCATTATATTGCGGGGCAACCCAAAGTTGAATGAACCTCTCCTCTGTCTGGGTGTCGGGGCCTAAATATCTGACAATGGCCTGTTCCAGTGGTGGGTGACATGAAGCCTGATTCTCTGCTATGACATGAAGCCTGATTCTCTGCTATGGTATGAAGCCTGATTCTCTGCTATGGGACCTTTCTCTTCTGTCTGGGTTCCGGGGCCTAAATATCTGACAATGGCCTGTTCCAATGGTGGGTGACGTGAAGCCTGATTCTCTGCTATGACATGAAGCCTGATTCTCTGCAATGGGACCTCTCTCTTCTGTCTGGGTGCCGGGGCCTAAATATCTGACAGTGGCCTGTTCCAGTGGTGGGTGACATGAAGCCTGATTCTCTTCTATGGGACCTCTCTCCAATTGATATTGGTTAATTTTTATTTATTTTATTTTTATTTCGATTAATTTCCATATCCACATTTGTTTGCAGGGGATTTAACTATATTTTGCTGCCTTTCTTGCCCTTTCCTGGGCTGTTTTACAGCCTTTTTAGTGCCGAAAAGTTCGGGTCCCCATTGACTTCAATGGGGTTCGGGGCGAAGTTCAGGTCGAGTTCAGATCCCGAGCCCGAACATTTCCTGGAAGTTCGGCCGAACTTCTCGAACCCGAACATCCAGGTGTTCGCTCAACTCTAGTCTTAAACTTTTGATCAGGACTGTACTTAGTGTTTGAGATTTTTTTTCTACATTTCCAATAAATAGGTGTTTTCTGCTTTTTCTGACTCTGTGGCCCCAATTTTGGACTATTATATACAATAATACATGCGTAGCAATGTAGATAAGGAGTCCAGATCACAATTTTTTATTCTCCTACTGCCCTCATTTCCCCCACTGTCAGTCAGAGCTGTACTGAAATACACAGTCCGGATTGCCGTGCTGTTCTAACATTATAGAGAGGACTCATGTGCTCAGGCACAGCAGTCCTAACCATGTATTTCAATGCAGCTCTAAGTGCTGACAGTGGGGGAAAGGGAGGCTGTAGGGAAAAAAAATTGTGATATGGACTAAATATCTGCAGTACTAATCATTCATTATTCTAGATAATGGTCCAAAATAGGGGTGACTGATTCCTTTTAATTACAATTGTACAATTGAAAAATATATCTCATATGCACAAACATTTTTGTGTATAGATACATTAAGATAATTCACAAGGGTGAACAGGTATGTTAACTTATTAGAGTAAAAAATGTGCAATAACATATAGCAAACTAGTTGTTTTACTTCATAAAGCATACTTTAAACTAGTTATAGTACTTACAAACACGGGGCCCCAGAATGGTATAGCGACTACTACAGAGAGAGCAAATATAGTGTATATACTTGCAATTCCCATAGCAACCTGCAGGACAGCAGTCACAATCAGCACAATCTAAAAACAAAATAATGCATTAATAGAGTTTGGACTCTTTTTTTATTGGTTGCTTACATCTTCATCATTTTCATATGGTTCTTCAGGTTATGTAGAAGAACCTAAAATCATATATTAATTTATTTAGTGTTACTCATGCTGTAAGGGGTCTTGCTTTTCATAGGAAAAACTGTGTTTTTACATAAATTTCAATGTTTAATCTATTGTGCACTGTAGCACTTAGGGACAGGGTCAAAAGCTTTTCAGGATGGGTTTTCCAATATTAATGTAGGAGTTAGCAGGGCTAATGCCCTACAACTGAAGAAGGCTGGGAGGACATGAGATGTGGGTCATCTCAGCATTCACTTGCATTTGAGTCCCATGCTAAATACAACCCTCATTTGAGCTTTGTTTTAGTACTTTTTATAACAGAGTCAACCATTTCTGATTACTGTATGTGTGAGACGTTATGTGTGAGGCTCTCTTTTGAAGTGAATTATACTTCTGAAACAGCCAAGCAAGCTGCCTAACACGTAGATGCAAGTAGTACTCACTCCCAAAGGTTTTGGTTTTCCCATCAAAAAAGTCTGGTGGAAGTTTGATGCAGGCATAAATTGGGGGATGACCCCATGTTGATGAGCTTCATTGGGAATGGTGAACACTGTAGGAATGGTTGTGGAATATTCTCCAGTTCCATGTGATGCCATTATGATACCTTCTTAAAAACATAAAGATGTGGTTATAAGAACAAAGCATTTAGAAAACATGAATGATGTGCTGATGATAAAACCTAGCTCACTAAAGTATATGAGACATGGGCATGAAGAGTACATGTGTGCAATGTATTTTCCCATATTCCTTGTTTCTTCTTCTCTTTGATTCTCTTGCTTACCCATACATCAAAATAATTAATATCTCCTTATATGTTATGCTCTGTTAACATTAGAGTTGGGTCCCTTGGCTTGACAGGATCCATATCATGTTTAACCCCTTCAGGACCCTGCCATTTTTCACCTAAAGGACCAGGCCATTTTTAGCAAATCTAACATGTGTCACTTTATGTGGTGATAACTTTAAAATGCTTTTACTTATCCAGGCCATTCTGAGATTGTTTTCCTGTGACACATTGTACTTCATGACAGTGGTAAATTTGAGTCAAAATATTTCATTTTTATTTATAAAAGAAATACCAAATTTACCAGAAATTTCTAAATTTCAATTTCTCTACTTTTTTTAAATAGATCGTAATTAGGGATGAGCGAACTCGAACTGTATAGTTCGGGTTCGTACCGAATTTTGGGGTGTCCGTGACACGGACCCGAACCCGGACATTTTCGTAAAAGTCCGGGTTCGGGTTCGGTGTTCGTCGCTTTCTTGGCGCTTTTGTGACGCTTTCTTGGCGCTTTTTGAAAGGCTGCAAAGCAGCCAATCAACAAGCGTCATACTACTTGCCCCAAGAGGCCATCACAGCCATGCCTACTATTGGCATGGCTGTGATTGGCCAGAGCACCATGTGACCCAGCCTCTATTTAAGCTGGAGTCACATAGCGCCGCCCGTCACTCTGCTCTGATTAGCGTAGGGAGAGGTTGCGGCTGCGACAGTAGGGCGAGATTAGGCAGATTAACTCCTCCAAAGGACTTGATTAACTGATCGATCTGCAGCTGTGGATCATTGAGCTGCTGATCCTCAATTGCTCACTGTTTTTAGGCTGCACAGACCGTTTGTCAGTCTCATTTTTCTGGGGTGATCGGCGGCCATTTTGTGTCTTGTGGTGCGCCAGCACAAGCTGCGACCAAGTGCATTTAACCCTCAATGGTGTGGTTGTTTTTTGGCTAAAGCCTACATCAGGGTGAAGCTGTCACACCAAGTGCATTTAACCAGCAATAGTCTGTTCATTTTTTGGCCATATACAAAATCAGGGGCAAGCTGCGCCTGTCACCAAGTGCATTTAACCCTCAATGGTGTGGTTGTTTTTTGGCTAAAGCCTACATCAGGGTGAAGCTGTCACACCAAGTGCATTTAACCAGCAATAGTCTGTTCATTTTTTGGCCATATACAAAATCAGGGGCAAGCTGCGCCTGTCACCAAGTGCATTTAACCCTCAATGGTGTGGTTGTTTTTTGGCTAAAGCCTACATCAGGGTGAAGCTGTCACACCAAGTGCATTTAACCAGCAATAGTCTGTTCATTTTTTGGCCATATACAAAATCAGGGGCAAGCTGCGCCTGTCACCAAGTGCATTTAACCCTCAATGGTGTGGTTGTTTTTTGGCTAAAGCCTACATCAGGGTGAAGCTGTCACACCAAGTGCATTTAACCAGCAATAGTCTGTTCATTTTTTGGCCATATCCCAGTCTAATTCTGTCACTAAATCCATACCGGTCACCCAGCGCCTAAATACTAGGCCTCAAATTTATATCCAGCTAAATCTGTCCCTAGTGCTGTAGCTGGGCGAGTTATTTAGTGTCCGTTCAAGCACATTTCTTGTTCTGGGTTGAAATACAATTCTCAATTTAGCAATTTCATAATTTAGTGGTTCCTGCTATATCAGAGCTCTTTGAAATCTATCCCAAAAAGGGTATATAATATTGAAGGTGCACATAGGGTCATTCAGAGTAACTTCACACACACCCGCTACTGTGTATTTCCAAGTCTAATTCTGTCACTAAATCCATACCGGTGACCCAGCGCCTAAATACTAGGCCTCAAATTTAATTCCCTCTAAATCTCTCGTTACCCACCGCTGTACTGTTGTTGCTGGGCAAGATATTTAGTGTCCGTCAAAGCACATTTTTTGTTCTGGGTTGAAGTACAATTCCCAATTTAGCAATTTCATAATTTAGTGGTTTCTGCTATATCAGAGCTATTTGAAATCTATCCCAAAAAGGGTATATAATATTGAAGGTGCACATAGGGTCATTCAGAATAACTTCACACACACCCGCTACTGTGTATTTCCAAGTCTAATTCTGTCACTAAACCCATACCTGTCACCCAGCGCCTAAATACTAGGCCTCAAATTTAAATCCCTCTAAATCTCTCGTTACCGTTGTCCTGTTGTAGCTGGGAAAGTTATTTAGTGCCCGTCAAAGCACATTTTTTGTTCTGGGTTGAAGTACAATTCCCAATTTAGCAATTTCATAATTTAGTGGTTCCTGCTATATCAGAGCTATTTGAAATCTATCCCAAAAAGGGTATATAATATTGAAGGTGCACATAGGGTCATTCAGAATAACTTCACACACACCCGCTACTGTGTATTTCCAAGTCTAATTCTGTCACTAAATCCATACCGGTGACCCAGCGCCTAAATACTAGGCCTCAAATTTAATTCCCTCTAAATCTCTCGTTACCCACCGCTGTACTGTTGTTGCTGGGCAAGATATTTAGTGTCCGTCAAAGCACATTTTTTGTTCTGGGTTGAAGTACAATTCCCAATTTAGCAATTTCATAATTTAGTGGTTTCTGCTATATCAGAGCTATTTGAAATCTATCCCTAAAAGGGTATATAATATTGAAGGTGCACATAGGGTCATTCAGAATAACTTCACACACACCCGCTACTGTGTATTTCCAAGTCTAATTCTGTCACTAAATCCATACCGGTGACCCAGCGCCTAAATACTAGGCCTCAAATTTAATTCCCTCTAAATCTCTCGTTACCCACCGGTGTACTGTTGTTGCTGGGCAAGATATTTAGTGTCCGTCAAAGCACATTTTTTGTTCTGGGTTGAAGTACAATTCCCAATTTAGCAATTTCATAATTTAGTGGTTTCTGCTATATCAGAGCTATTTGAAATCTATCCCTAAAAGGGTATATAATATTGAAGGTGCACATAGGGTCATTCAGAATAACTTCACACACACGCTTCTGTGCATTTCCAAGTCTAATTCTGTCACTAAATCCATACCGGTGACCCAGCGCCTAAATACTAGGCCTCAAATTTAAATCCCTCTAAATCTCTCGTTACCCACCACTGTACTGTTGTTGCTGGGCAAGATATTTAGTGTCCGTCAAAGCACATTTTTTGTTCTGGGTTGAAGTACAATTCCCAATTTAGCAATTTCATAATTTAGTGGTTTCTGCTATATCAGAGCTATTTGAAATCTATCCCTAAAAGGGTATATAATATTGAAGGTGCACATAGGGTCATTCAGAATAACTTCACACACACGCTTCTGTGCATTTCCAAGTCTAATTCTGTCACTAAATCCATACCGGTGACCCAGCGCCTAAATACTAGGCCTCAAATTTAAATCCCTCTAAATCTCTCGTTACCCACCGCTGTACTGTTGTTGCTGGGCAAGATATTTAGTGTCCGTCAAAGCACATTTTTTGTTCTGGGTTGAAGTACAATTCCCAATTTAGCAATTTCATAATTTAGTGGTTTCTGCTATATCAGAGCTATTTGAAATCTATCCCTAAAAGGGTATATAATATTGAAGGTGCACATAGGGTCATTCAGAATAACTTCACACACACGCTTCTGTGCATTTCCAAGTCTAATTCTGTCACTAAATCCATACCGGTGACCCAGCGCCTAAATACTAGGCCTCAAATTTAATTCCCTCTAAATCTCTCGTTACCCACCGCTGTACTGTTGTTGCTGGGCAAGATATTTAGTGTCCGTCAAAGCACATTTTTTGTTCTGGGTTGAAGTACAATTCCCAATTTAGCAATTTCATAATTTAGTGGTTTCTGCTATATCAGAGCTATTTGAAATCTATCCCTAAAAGGGTATATAATATTGAAGGTGCACATAGGGTCATTCAGAATAACTTCACACACACCCGCTACTGTGTATTTCCAAGTCTAATTCTGTCACTAAATCCATACCGGTGACCCAGCGCCTAAATACTAGGCCTCAAATTTAATTCCCTCTAAATCTCTCGTTACCCACCGGTGTACTGTTGTTGCTGGGCAAGATATTTAGTGTCCGTCAAAGCACATTTTTTGTTCTGGGTTGAAGTACAATTCCCAATTTAGCAATTTCATAATTTAGTGGTTTCTGCTATATCAGAGCTATTTGAAATCTATCCCTAAAAGGGTATATAATATTGAAGGTGCACATAGGGTCATTCAGAATAACTTCACACACACGCTTCTGTGCATTTCCAAGTCTAATTCTGTCACTAAATCCATACCGGTGACCCAGCGCCTAAATACTAGGCCTCAAATTTAATTCCCTCTAAATCTCTCGTTACCCACCGCTGTACTGTTGTTGCTGGGCAAGATATTTAGTGTCCGTCAAAGCACATTTTTTGTTCTGGGTTGAAGTACAATTCCCAATTTAGCAATTTCATAATTTAGTGGTTTCTGCTATATCAGAGCTATTTGAAATCTATCCCTAAAAGGGTATATAATATTGAAGGTGCACATAGGGTCATTCAGAATAACTTCACACACACCCGCTACTGTGTATTTCCAAGTCTAATTCTGTCACTAAATCCATACCGGTGACCCAGCGCCTAAATACTAGGCCTCAAATTTAATTCCCTCTAAATCTCTCGTTACCCACCGGTGTACTGTTGTTGCTGGGCAAGATATTTAGTGTCCGTCAAAGCACATTTTTTGTTCTGGGTTGAAGTACAATTCCCAATTTAGCAATTTCATAATTTAGTGGTTTCTGCTATATCAGAGCTATTTGAAATCTATCCCTAAAAGGGTATATAATATTGAAGGTGCACATAGGGTCATTCAGAATAACTTCACACACACGCTTCTGTGCATTTCCAAGTCTAATTCTGTCACTAAATCCATACCGGTGACCCAGCGCCTAAATACTAGGCCTCAAATTTATATCCCGCTGAATTTGAATACAATACATTGGGCCAAATAATATATTTGTTGTTGTGGTGAACCATAACAATGAGAAAAACATCTAGTAAGGGACGCGGACGTGGACATGGTCGTGGTGGTGTTAGTGGACCCTCTGGTGCTGGGAGAGGACGTGGCCGTTCTGCCACATCCACACGTCCTAGTGTACCAACTACCTCAGGTCCCAGTAGCCGCCAGAATTTACAGCGATATATGGTGGGGCCCAATGCCGTTCTAAGGATGGTAAGGCCTGAGCAGGTACAGGCATTAGTCAATTGGGTGGCCGACAGTGGATCCAGCACGTTCACATTATCTCCCACCCAGTCTTCTGCAGAAAGCGCACAGATGGCGCCTGAAAACCAACCCCATCAGTCTGTCACATCACCCCCATGCATACCAGGGAAACTGTCTCAGCCTCAAGTTATGCAGCAGTCTCTTATGCTGTTTGAAGACTCCGCTGGCAGGGTTTCCCAAGGGCATCCACCTAGCCCTTCCCCAGCGGTGAAAGACATAGAATGCACTGACGCACAACCACTTATGTTTCCTGATGATGAGGACATGGGAATACCACCTCAGCATGTCTCTGATGATGACGAAACACAGGTGCCAACTGCTGCGTCTTTCTGCAGTGTGCAGACTGAACAGGAGGTCAGGGATCAAGACTGGGTGGAAGACGATGCAGGGGACGATGAGGTCCTAGACCCCACATGGAATGAAGGTCGTGCCACTGACTTTCACAGTTCGGAGGAAGAGGCAGTGGTGAGACCGAGCCAACAGCGTAGCAAAAGAGGGAGCAGTGGGCAAAAGCAGAACACCCGCCGCCAAGAGACTCCGCCTGCTACTGACCGCCGCCATCTGGGACCGAGCACCCCAAAGGCAGCTTCAAGGAGTTCCCTGGCATGGCACTTCTTCAAACAATGTGCTGACGACAAGACCCGAGTGGTTTGCACGCTGTGCCATCAGAGCCTGAAGCGAGGCATTAACGTTCTGAACCTGAGCACAACCTGCATGACCAGGCACCTGCATGCAAAGCATGAACTGCAGTGGAGTAAACACCTTAAAACCAAGGAAGTCACTCAGGCTCCCCCTGCTACCTCTTCTGCTGCTGCCGCCTCGGCCTATTCTGCTGCTGCCGCCTCGGCCTCTTCCTCCGCCTCTGGAGGAACGTTGGCACCTGCCGCCCAGCAAACAGGGGATGTACCACCAACACCACCACCACCACCTCCGTCACCAAGCGTCTCAACCATGTCACACGCCAGCGTTCAGCTCTCCATCTCACAAACATTTGATAGAAAGCGTAAATTCCCACCTAGCCACCCTCGATCCCTGGCCCTGAATGCCAGCATTTCTAAACTACTGGCCTATGAAATGCTGTCATTTAGGCTGGTGGACACAGACAGCTTCAAACAGCTCATGTCGCTTGCTGTCCCACAGTATGTTGTTCCCAGCCGGCACTACTTCTCCAAGAGAGCCGTGCCTTCCCTGCACAACCAAGTATCCGATAAAATCAAGTGTGCACTGCGCAACGCCATCTGTAGCAAGGTCCACCTAACCACAGATACGTGGACCAGTAAGCACGGCCAGGGACGCTATATCTCCCTAACTGCACACTGGGTAAATGTAGTGGCAGCTGGGCCCCAGGCGGAGAGCTGTTTGGCGCACGTCCTGCCGCCGCCAAGGATCGCAGGGCAACATTCTTTGCCTCCTGTTGCCACCTCCTCCTTCTCGGCTTCCTCCTCCTCTTCTTCCACCTGCTCATCCAGTCAGCCACACACCTTCACCACCAACTTCAGCACAGCCCGGGGTAAACGTCAGCAGGCCATTCTGAAACTCATATGTTTGGGGGACAGGCCCCACACCGCACAGGAGTTGTGGCGGGGTATTGAACAACAGACCGACGAGTGGTTGCTGCCGGTGAGCCTCAAGCCCGGCCTGGTGGTGTGTGATAATGGGCGAAATCTCGTTGCAGCTCTGGGACTAGCCAATTTGACGCACATCCCTTGCTTGGCGCATGTGCTGAATTTGGTGGTGCAGAAGTTCATTCACAACTACCCCGACATGTCAGAGCTGCTGCATAAAGTGCGGGCCGTCTGTTCGCGCTTCCGGCGTTCACATCCTGCCGCTGCTCGCCTGTCTGCGCTACAGCGTAACTTCGGCCTTCCCGCTCACCGCCTCATATGCGACGTGCCCACCAGGTGGAACTCCACCTTGCACATGCTGGACAGACTGTGCGAGCAGCAGCAGGCCATAGTGGAGTTTCAGCTGCAGCACGCACGGGTCAGTCGCACTACAGAACAGCACCACTTCACCACCAATGACTGGGCCTCCATGCGAGACCTGTGTGCCCTGTTGCGCTGTTTCGAGTACTCCACCAACATGGCCAGTGGCGATGACACCGTTATCAGCGTTACAATACCACTTCTATGTCTCCTTGAGAAAACACTTAGGGCGATGATGGAACAGGAGGTGGCCCAGGAGGAGGAGGAGGAGGAGGAAGAGGGGTCATTTTTAGCACTTTCAGGCCAGTCTCTTCGAAGTGACTCAGAGGGAGGTTTTTTGCAACAGCAGAGGCCAGGTACAAATGTGGCCAGCCAGGGCCCACTACTGGAGGACGAGGAGGACGAGGATGAGGAGGAGGTGGAGGAGGATGAGGATGAAGCATGGTCACAGCGGGGTGGCACCCAACGCAGCTCGGGTCCATCACTGGTGCGTGGCTGGGGGGAAAGGCAGGACGATGACGATACGCCTCCCACAGAGGACAGCTTGTCCTTACCCCTGGGCAGCCTGGCACACATGAGCGACTACATGCTGCAGTGCCTGCGCAACGACAGCAGAGTTGCCCACATTTTAACCTGTGCGGACTACTGGGTTGCCACCCTGCTGGATCCACGCTACAAAGACAATGTGCCCACCTTACTTCCTGCACTGGAGCGTGATAGGAAGATGCGCGAGTACAAGCGCACGTTGGTAGACGCGCTACTGAGAGCATTCCCAAATGTCACAGGGGAACAAGTGGAAGCCCAAGGCCAAGGCAGAGGAGGAGCAAGAGGTCGCCAAGGCAGCTGTGTCACGGCCAGCTCCTCTGAGGGCAGGGTTAGCATGGCAGAGATGTGGAAAACTTTTGTCAACACGCCACAGCTAACTGCACCACCACCTGATACGCAACGTGTTAGCAGGAGGCAACATTTCACTAACATGGTGGAACAGTACGTGTGCACACCCCTCCACGTACTGACTGATGGTTCGGCCCCATTCAACTTCTGGGTCTCTAAATTGTCCACGTGGCCAGAGCTAGCCTTTTATGCCTTGGAGGTGCTGGCCTGCCCGGCAGCCAGCGTTTTGTCTGAACGTGTATTCAGCACGGCAGGGGGCGTCATTACAGACAAACGCAGCCGCCTGTCTACAGCCAATGTGGACAAGCTGACGTTCATAAAAATGAACCAGGCATGGATCCCACAGGACCTGTCCGTCCCTTGTCCAGATTAGACATTAACTACCTCCCCATAACCATATATTATTGGACTCCAGGGCACTTCCTCATTCAATCCTATTTTTATTTTCATTTTACCATTATATTGCGATGCTACCCAAAGTTGAATGAACCTCTCCTCTGCCTGTGTGCTAGGCCTAAATATATGCCAATGGACTGTTGCAGTGGTGGCTGACATGAAGCCTGATTCTCTGCTATGACATGCAGACTAATTCTCTGCTGACATGAAGCCAGATTGTCTGTTACGGGACCTCTCTCCTCTGCCTGGGTGCTGGGCCTAAATTTATGACCATGGACTGTTGCAGTGGTGGCTGACGTGAAGCCTGATTCTCTGCTATGACATGCAGACTGATTCTCTGCTGACATGAAGCCAGATCGTCTGTTACGGGACCTCTCTGCTCTGCCTGTGTGCTAGGCCTAAATATATGCCAATGGACTGTTGCAGTGGTGGGTGACGTGAAGCCTCATTCTCTGCTATGACATGCAGACTGATTCTCTGCTGACATGAAGCCAGATTGTCTGTTACGGGACCTCTCTGCTCTGCCTGTGTGCTAGGCCTAAATATATGCCAATGGACTGTTGCAGTGGTGGGTGACGTGAAGCCTCATTCTCTGCTATGACATGCAGACTGATTCTCTGCTGTCATGAAGCCAGATTGTCTGTTACGGGACCTCTCTGCTCTGCCTGTGTGCTAGGCCTAAATATATGCCAATGGACTGTTGCAGTGGTGGGTGACGTGAAGCCTCATTCTCTGCTATGACATGCAGACTGATTCTCTGCTGTCATGAAGCCAGATTGTCTGTTACGGGACCTCTCTGCTCTGCCTGTGTGCTAGGCCTAAATATATGCCAATGGACTGTTGCAGTGGTGGGTGACGTGAAGCCTCATTCTCTGCTATGACATGCAGACTGATTCTCTGCTGACATGAAGCCAGATTGTCTGTTACGGGACCTCTCTGCTCTGCCTGTGTGCTAGGCCTAAATATATGCCAATGGACTGTTGCAGTGGTGGGTGACGTGAAGCCTCATTCTCTGCTATGACATGCAGACTGATTCTCTGCTGTCATGAAGCCAGATTGTCTGTTACGGGACCTCTCTGCTCTGCCTGTGTGCTAGGCCTAAATATATGCCAATGGACTGTTGCAGTGGTGGGTGACGTGAAGCCTCATTCTCTGCTATGACATGCAGACTGATTCTCTGCTGACATGAAGCCAGATTGTCTGTTACGGGACCTCTCTGCTCTGCCTGTGTGCTAGGCCTAAATATATGCCAATGGACTGTTGCAGTGGTGGGTGACGTGAAGCCTCATTCTCTGCTATGACATGCAGACTGATTCTCTGCTGTCATGAAGCCAGATTGTCTGTTACGGGACCTCTCTGCTCTGCCTGTGTGCTAGGCCTAAATATATGCCAATGGACTGTTGCAGTGGTGGGTGACGTGAAGCCTCATTCTCTGCTATGACATGCAGACTGATTCTCTGCTGACATGAAGCCAGATTGTCTGTTACGGGACCTCTCTGCTCTGCCTGTGTGCTAGGCCTAAATATATGCCAATGGACTGTTGCAGTGGTGGGTGACGTGAAGCCTCATTCTCTGCTATGACATGCAGACTGATTCTCTGCTGACATGAAGCCAGATCCTCTGTTACGGGAGCTCTCTCCTCTGCCTGGGTGCTGGGCCTAAATTTATGACAATTGACTGTTGCAGTGGTGGGTGACGTGAAGCCTGATTCTCTGCTATGATATGAAGACTGATTCTCTGCTGACATGAAGCCAGATTGTCTGTTACGGGACCTTTCTCCTCTGCCTGGGTTCTGGGCCTAAATTTATGAAAATTGACTCTTACAGTGGTGGGTGACGTGAAGCCTGATTCTAGGCTATGATATGAAGACTGATTCTCTGCTGACATGAAGCCAGATTGTCTGTTACGGGACCTTTCTCCTCTGCCTGGGTTCTGGGCCTAAATTTATGAAAATTGACTCTTACAGTGGTGGGTGACGTGAAGCCTGATTCTCTGCTATGATATGAAGACTGATTCTCTGCTGACATGAAGCCAGATTCTCTGTTACGGGACCTCTCTCCTCTGCCTGGGTGCTGGGCCTAAATTTATGACAATGGACTGTTGCAGTGGTGGCTGACGTGAAGCCTGATTCTCTGCTATGACATGCAGACTGATTCTCTGCTGTCATGAAGCCAGATTGTCTGTTACGGGACCTCTCTGCTCTGCCTGTGTGCTAGGCCTAAATATATGCCAATGGACTGTTGCAGTGGTGGCTGACGTGAAGCCTCATTCTCTGCTATGACATGCAGACTAATTCTCTGCTGACATGAAGCCAGATTGTCTGTTACGGGACCTCTCTCCTCTGCCTGGGTGCTGGGCCTAAATTTATGACAATGGACTGTTGCAGTGGTGGCTGACGTGAAGCCTGATTCTCTGCTATGACATGCAGACTAATTCTCTGCTGACATGAAGCCAGATTGTCTGTTACGGGACCTCTCTCCTCTGCCTGGGTGCTGGGCCTAAATATATGCCAATGGACTGTTGCAGTGGTGGCTGACGTGAAGCCTCATTCTCTGCTATGACATGCAGACTAATTCTCTGCTGTCATGAAGCCAGATTGTCTGTTACGGGACCTCTCTGCTCTGCCTGTGTGCTAGGCCTAAATATATGCCAATGGACTGTTGCAGTGGTGGGTGACGTGAAGCCTGATTCTCTGCTATGACATGCAGACTGATTCTCTGCTGACATGAAGCCAGATTGTCTGTTACGGGACCTCTCTGCCTCTGCCTGTGTGCTAGGCCTAAATATATGCCAATGGACTGTTGCAGTGGTGGGTGACGTGAAGCCTCATTCTCTGCTATGACATGCAGACTGATTCTCTGCTGACATGAAGCCAGATTCTCTGTTACGGGACCTCTCTCCTCTGCCTGTGTGTGTGCTGGGCCTAAATATATGCCAATGGACTGTTGCAGTGGTGGCTGACGTGAAGCCTCATTCTCTGCTATGACATGCAGACTAATTCTCTGCTGACATGAAGACAGATTCTCTGTTACGGGACCTCCCTCCTCTGCCTGGGTGCTGGGCCTAAATATATGCCAATGGACTGTTGCAGTGGTGGCTGACGTGAAGCCTCATTCTCTGCTATGACATGCAGACTGATTCTCTGCTGACATGAAGCCAGATTCTCTGTTACGGGACCTCTCTCCTCTGCCTGTGTGTGTGCTGGGCCTAAATATATGCCAATGGACTGTTGCAGTGGTGGCTGACGTGAAGCCTCATTCTCTGCTATGACATGCAGACTGATTCTCTGCTGACATGAAGCCAGATTCTCTGTTACGGGACCTCTCTCCTCTGCCTGTGTGTGTGCTGGGCCTAAATATATGCCAATGGACTGTTGCAGTGGTGGCTGACGTGAAGCCTCATTCTCTGCTATGACATGCAGACTAATTCTCTGCTGACATGAAGACAGATTCTCTGTTACGGGACCTCCCTCCTCTGCCTGGGTGCTGGGCCTAAATATATGCCAATGGACTGTTGCAGTGGTGGCTGACGTGAAGCCTCATTCTCTGCTATGACATGCAGACTAATTCTCTGCTGACATGAAGACAGATTCTCTGTTACGGGACCTCTCTCCTCTGCCTGGGTGCCGGGGCCTAAATATCTGAGAATGGACTGTTCCAGTGGTGGGTGACGGGAAGCCAGATTCTCTGCTATGGAACCTCTCTCCAATTGATTTTGGTTAATTTTTATTTATTTAATTTTTATTTTAATTCATTTCCCTATCCACATTTGTTTGCAGGGGATTTACCTACATGTTGCTGCCTTTTGCAGCCCTCTAGCTCTTTCCTGGGCTGTTTTACAGCCTTTTTAGTGCCGAAAAGTTCGGGTCCCCATTGACTTCAATGGGGTTCGGGTTCGGGACGAAGTTCGGATCGGGTTCGGATCCCGAACCCGAACATTTCCGGGATGTTCGGCCGAACTTCTCGAACCCGAACATCCAGGTGTTCGCTCAACTCTAATCGTAATACCTCCAAAACTAGTTATTACTTTACATTCCCGTCTACCTTATGTTTGGATCATTTTGAAAATTACATTTTATTTTTTAGGACGTTAGAAGGCTTAGAAGTTTAGAAACAAATCTTAAAATTTTTAAGAAAATTTTCCAAACCCAGTTTTTTAAGGGCCAGTTCAGTTATGAAGTCACTTTGTAGGACTTACATATTAGAAACCACCCATAAATCACCCCATTTTAGAAGCTACACCCCTCAAGCTATTCAAAATTGATTTTGCAAACTTTGTTAACCCTTGAGGTGTCCCACGAGAATTAAAGGAAAATAGGAATAAAATTTCAAAATTTCACTTTTTTAGTAGATTTTAAATTTTAATCTATTTTTTCTGCAACACATCAAGGGTTAACAGCCAAACAAAACTCAAAATCTATTACCCTGAATCGGGAACTTACAGAAACACCCCATATGTGCTTCAAAACTGATGTATGGGCCCACAGCAGGCTTCAGAGTGGAAGGAGCACCATATGGCTTTTGGAGAGCGGGTTTAGCTGGAATGGTAATTAGGAGCTATGTCACATATGAAGACACCCTGAGGTGGCCCCACAGTGGAAACCCCCAAAAAGTGATGCCATTTTTGGAAACTACACCCCTTAAGGAATCCTTCAAGGTGTGTAGTGAGCACTTTGACCTCAAAGGTGTTTCCTAGAATTAGGAAACACTTGACAGTGAAAAAGAAAATTTTTATTTTTTTCACAAAATAGTTGCTTTACACCCACATTTTTCACTTTCCCAAAGGGTAACAGGACAAAATGCACCCCACATTTTGTTTCCCATCTCCCCCCAATTATGGCAAAACCCTATATGTGCTCAAAAATGATGTATAGGCACACAGCAGGCTTCAGAGTGGAAGGAGCACCATATGGCTTTTGGAAAGCGGATTTAGCTGGAATGGTAATTGGGAGCCATGTCGCATATGAAGACAACCTGTGGTGGCCCTACAGTGGAAACCCCCAAAAAGTAACATTTTGGAAACTACACCACCTAAGGAATCTTTCAAGGTGTGTAGTGATAGTGAGTACATTGACCTCAAAGGTGCTTCCTTGAATTAGGAAACACTTGGCAGTGAAAATGAAAAATTTAATTTTTTTCACAAAATAGTTGCTTTACACTCACAATTTTCACTTTCCCAAAGGGTTACAGGACAAAATGCACCCCACATTTTGTTCCCTATTTCCCCCCGAATATGGCAACACCCCATATGTTCTAAAAAAAATGATATATGGGCACACAGCAGGGCTCTAGAGTCAAACAGCAAAATATGGATTTTGCTGACCTGAATTGGCAGACAATGATTTTAGGTGCCATGTCGCATTTAAAAGATTTCTGAGGTCCCCAGAAATTATAAACCCCAAGAAGTGACCCCATTTTGCAAATACCACCCTGTACAAACATATTAAGGGGTGGAAAGGGCACTTTTGACATAACAGGTGTTTCACAGAAATTAATATGTAGCTGTTGGTGAAAAGGATCTGTAAGCTATGCTGACTAAATCAGTGATATAAGGTGGTAAAACTACAGGGTACATCATGGATTAAATTAAATTAATACTCCATGGATGAGTGGTAGATTATAAAACACTCCTGCATGCACAGGCCAGGTTTTTAGGGCAAGTTTCTCAGTGATAAATGGTGTCTTTCCTTATCCCCCTTTTAGAACACAACATGCATCTTTTTGGGGTCCTTTTCTTCCTTGCTGTCTGGGGGACTTGACCTGGAAAATGTTGCCCTGGTGCAACACAGGCACCATGACTTCCTGAAGTAATGGGACCCTCCCCAGCCTGGCTTTGAAAAATTAGGGCCTTGATAACCACCTCTTGGAACTGAAGGAAAGTTCCTGTGTGGCCTGCAGATTGAAATAGCACGTACGCAGCTTTTTGTACCACAGCCAGCTTTTTGTACCACACTTTCATGTAGGGCTTCAGAAGTTGATCTGAAAGATCCATCTGTCCCATGTGCCTGTTGTAGTCCAGGATGCAAACTGGTTTGGGGGTAGTGGTTGTGGTACCTCGTACAGGAGCAGGGGAGTTGGTGTTATTTTAAATGGGGGTCAATACAAGGACGTCTCTCTTGTCCTTGTACTTAACCACCAGCATGTTCTCATGGAGGAGATCCCTACTTTCACCCATTCTCAATGGTTGCCCCATCAGGGATCTAGGGAGGCCTCTGATTTTTGCACACAATGCCGCAAGCCACAGTACCTCTGGCAGTTAGGGGCATGAATAGGGGTATGCTGGTATAATAGTTATCCACATAGAGGTGGTAACCCTTATCCAGCAGTGGGTTCATTAAGTCCCACACGATCTTCCCACTAACTCCTGGGGGTTCTATCTGGGAATCTTTCCCTTCGTAAATGCAGAACTTGTGAGTGTACCCGGAGCTTGTGGCGAAACCAACCTCGCCACAGTGTTTTGGAGGGGGCTGTTTAAAAGCCTCTTGCCTCAGGATTATGGCCCGTGCTAACTTTTGAACCCCTGAACCTATTCAAGTGAATTTTGGATAGGTTTGTCCCCCAAGTTATACTGTTTAAATTGATGTAAGTTATATGTATGGACAATGTAACCTCACAAAGTTGTAACAATTTATAATAAGTGTAACTTGTCAGCTTGGGAGGAATATGCTGGGTGTGGTTCTATTGTCCCATTGTCCCATTGTGTGTTTAAATGGTGATGTCTGTCCTATTCTCTCCACATGTGTATTGGTGATCTCCCTTTGTCCTGAGAGATAATTGGATTGCCTTCGGTTGTCTCTGGGACAGAGAGGAGGAAACCATGATGCATTGTGGGGATGTGTTGTATCTGTTCTGTGTCGCAGTCTCCCTTCTGGTCCTCTAGGGGGCGGGAATTGTGCGTGTTATAAGGTATTGATTGGTTGGATTTCAAAACCCTGTGGGCAGTACTATGTTTGTTTCTTATGAATAAAAGAGGCTGTACTTGAAGTACAGTCTGACCACTGCTGACCTTCAACACGGAGCCTTGTCTCGTCATTGGGGGGATTCCCTGTATGCTGTTGGAGACTGATTGCCAGGAGTGTAAGCTGACTGATACGCTTTTCCTGTTCGTCTGCTGACAGCTATTCGCGAGGTTCCAGTTTGGAGTGCTATTTTGTATCCAGTTCGGAAGGTTGGTGTTCTGCAGTAGCTGTGCCTGTCTCTCAGAAAGGGGCATATCGCCTAAACGGATTTTAACCCCTTGTCTGCTGAAACGGTCCGTTACAGAGCTACTCTCACAAAGTTTGCATAACTGTATGCCATACTTTGCCCGTTTGCTAGGCAGGTACTGGTGGAATCGAATCCTCCCTTTGAAAAGTAATAGGGACTCATCTACACTGACATTTCTATCTGGGTTGTACACCTCAGCAAACTTGGTGTTAATGTGGTCAATGACAGGCCTAACTTTAAACAGACAGTCAAATGTTGGTTTGTTTAGGGCTGGGCACTGTGCATTGTTGTTGTAGTGTAGGAATTTCCTAATTGACTCAAATTGCTTCCGGGTCATTGTCTAACTGTAAATTGGAGTCTAGCAGAAAATGTCCGAACTTCAATATTGTCTAACATTTGTTTTTTTTTACAATGCCCATATGCAGCACGAATCCCCAAAACTTCATAATCTCTGCTGCACTTACTAGGGTTCAACCTAGGGGTCTAGCGTATGCCGATGTAGGGTTCTGATTAGAGTTGAGCGGACACCTGGATGTTCAGGTTCGGCCGAACTTCACATAAAAGTTTGAGTTCGGGACCCAAACATGACCCGAACTTGACCCCGAACCCCATTGAAGTCAACGGGGACCCGAACTTTTGAGCACTAAAATGGCTGTAAAAATGTAATGGAAAAGCCTAGTGGACTGCAAATGGCATCAAAATGTGGTTGTTTGCAGAGCACTTGCCATGCTCTGCAAACAAATGTGGATTGGGAAATTACTTTAAATAACATAAAATACATAAAAATAAAAAATAAGAATCTTGATCTAGGAGGTCCATATGATCTAGGAGGTCCATATGGAGTAGGAGGTTTAGGAAGCGGTGGATGTGGCGGTGTAGGTGGAAGCGGCGGTGGAGAAGGAGGTAGCCTACACTGCTTTTTGGTTTTAAATTTATAAAAAAAAAAAATTAAATTAGGGTGCACCCTAAAACATTGGGAAATATAACCTGTGATAACCCCCTTCAGTCGTGCTACACACGTTCAGACAATACACTGGCTGTAGGGCAGGCCAGCACCTCCAAGGCGTAAAGGGCTAGCTGAGGCCATGTGCCCAATTTGGAGACCCAGAAGTTGCAGAGGCTGACCCCTGTCAGTCAGTTCGTGTAGGCGTGTGCACACATACTGCCCCACCATGTCACACGTCCCCGTGATGTTCACAATCCAATTTGATATCTGCTCTATCAACTTTCGATGTTCTTTTCTGCGCCTACCATGTTGATCACTGTTAGCGGCGAATCAGGGTTCCACGCCAGAGAGGGAGCATGAGAAAGGGAGACCACATCCAAGGGAGGTCAATGGATGAAATTGTGATCAGGGGGAGGGGGCGAGTGCAGCGGCGTACCTAGTAATCATGGGGCCCCATAGCAAAACTCAGAATTGGTTCCCCCAAAGGGTTAAAATGGCAGAACTGGACCTAGTTCACATCTGTCAGTTTAAGCAATATATTAGCTATATAGTTGACACCAAAATGTGATCACTGCGCTACACATCTACAGAGCAGAAAACGGTTAAAGAAAACTGGTGTAAAGTCGAACTGGCTTAGTTGCCCATAGCAACCAATCAGATTCCTCCTTTCATGTTCTAAAGGAGCTCTCTAAAATTAAAGGTGGAATCTGATTGGTTGCTATGGGCAACTAAGCCAGTTCTACTTTACACCAGTTTGCAGGAGGCCTATTAGGCCTCCTGCACACGAACATGTGCTTCCCGTTGCCGTATTGCGGACCGCATTTGCGGATCCTCAAAACACGGGCGCTGTCGCGTGGCCATTCCGGATCACGGATGCGGACCCTTTCACTTCAATGGGTCCGCAAATCCAGAGATGCGGAATGGTGTGAAACAGAAGCACGTAACAGAACCCTACGGGAGCACTATGGAATACTTCCGTGGGGTTTTGTCCCGTACTTCCGTTCCGCAAAAAGATAGAACACGTCCTATCTTTTTGCAGAACGGCCGGATCGCGGACCTATTAAAGTGAATGGGTCTGTGATCCGCTGCGGCTGCCCCATGGACTGCAGCACGACCAGGGGGTGCACACGTTCGTGTGCAGGAAGCCTTAGAAATACGCTATTCGTAATAGGGCAATGAGGGGCAAAGACTGAATTCCCAGAATTTCAATCATGTGTCTGTGAGTGGTAGAAAGCATATGTAGGCTCCTGTGTAGTCAGTAAGGAGTGTATGTATGTGTGTGTGTGTGTGTGTGTATATGTATATATACAAACCGGATTCAAAAAAAGTTGGGACACTATACAAATCGTGAATAAAAACTGATGCAACTTCTAATATTTTATTCAGAATAGAACATAAATCACGGAACAAAAGTTTAAACTGAGAAAATGTACAATTTTAAGGGAAAAATATGTTGAATCAGAATTTCATGGTGTCAACAAATCCCCAAAAAGTTGGGACAAGGCCATTTTCACCAATGTGTGGCATCTCCCCTTCTTCTTACAACACTCAACAGATGTCTAGGGACCGAGGAGACCAGTTTCTCAAGTTTAGAAATAGGAATGCTCTCCCATTCTTGTCTAATACAGGCCTCTAACTGTTCAATCGTCTTGGGCCTTCTTTGTTGCACCTTCCTCTTTATTATGCACCAAATGTTCTCTATAGGTGAAAGATCTGGACTGCAGACTGGCCATTTCAGTACCCGGACCCTTCTCCTACGCAGCCATGATGTTGTGATTGATGCAGAATGTGGTCTGGCATTATCTTGTTGAAAAATGCAGGGTCTTCTTTAAAAGAGATGACGTCTGGATGGGAGCATATGTTGTTCTAGAACCTGAATATATTTTTCTGCATTGATGGTGCCTTTCCAGACATGCAAGCTGCCCATGCCACACGCACTCATGCAACCCCATACCATCAGAGATGCAGGCTTCTGAACTGAGCGTTGATAACAACTTGGGTTGTCCTTGTCCTCTTTGGTCCGGATGACATGGCGTCCCAGATTTCCAAAAAAAACTTCGAATCGTGACTCGTCTGACCACAGAACAGTCTTCCATTTTTGCCACACTCCATTTTAAATGATCCCTGGCCCAGTGAAAACACCTGAGCTTGTGGATCTTGCTTAGAAATGGCTTCTTCTTTGCACTGTAGAGTTTCAGCTGGCAACAGCGGATGGCACGGTGGATTGTGTTCACTGACAATGGTTTCTGGAAGTATTCCTGAGACCATTCTGTGATTTCCTTTACAGTAGCATTCCTGTTTGTGGTGCAGTGTCGTTTAAGGGCCCGGAGATCACGGGCATCCAGTATGGTTTTACGGCCTTGACCCTTACGCACAGAGAGTATTCTAGATTCTCTGAATCTTCGGATGATGTTATGCACAGTTGATGATGATAGATGCAATTTTTCGCTGGGTAACACCTTTCTGATATTGCTCCACTATCTTTCTGCGCAACATTGTGGGAATTGGTGATCCTCTACCCATCTTGGCTTCTGATAGACACTGCCACTCTGAGAAGCTCTTTTTATACCCAATCATGTTGCCAATTGATCTAATTAGTGTTAATTGGTCTTCCAGCTCTTCGTTATGCTCAAATTTACTTTTTCCAGCCTCTTATTGCTACTTGTCCCAACTTTTTTGGGATTTGTTGACACTGTGAAATTTTGAATCAACGTATTTTTCCTTTAAAATTATACATTTACTCGGATTAAACGTTTGATCAGTCATCTACGTTCTATTGCAAATAAAATATATACATTTGCCATCTCCACATCATTGCATTCAGTTTTTATTCACGATTTGTTTAGTGTCCCAACTTTTTGGGAATCCGGTTTGTATATATATATATATATATATATAAATAAATAATATACACACACACACACACACACACACACAGAGTATATAAAAAAACAAACACACCACTCCTACTAATAACCCTGTCCCTGCTACACATACATGACACATCGAGCCTCAGCCAGCAGACACAGCAGTCACCTATGATTATTGTAGTGAGCTCACTGTCTGCTGGGTCTGTACTGGCTCAGTTTGGTCCCTGGAAGAGTTAATCCCTACCTCTGCGGGTCACTGGTCGGGAGGAGGTCAGAGCAGTGAAGCTCTGCTGAAGTTGCCGGCCTCCCTCTGTAACGGAGCTCGGGGCCATGACCTGAAGCCCGGAGGACAGGTCAGGTCATGGCCCAGAAAATTCAGCTGGTCAATAAGCAGAGCGGGGAACACAGCATCTCCCTGCTTATTGAAAAGCTCAGTATCTTGGGCAGATGGCAGCAGCTGCAGGGGCCCAGGAAGAAGGGAGCTGTGCATTGGGCAGGGTCATTTAGCCTGGCCGGGCCCTTCACACTCCCGGGCCCCATAGCAACTGCCAGTGGGCGAGTGGCAATTGCCCACTGCCGACTCGGGGAGGTAGTGATGATAAATAACAATACAGGACTCTTAAGATGCACTGTTATTGAAATGATTATTAAAACATTATAGGGAATGTCACTGGTATTTAGGATTTGGAAACATTAGGCAGGAGAGGCCCTGCTGACGCTTTGTTGACTCAAGATAACTTCTGCCTGATCGCACGCCCCCTTGATGTCCACGATCCATTTTGGATATTTTCTCTATCAACTTTCGATGTTCTTTTCTGAGCCTACCATGTTGATCACAGTTATCGGCAAATCAGGGTTCCAGGCCGGAGAGGGAGCGTGAGAAAGTGATACCACATCCAAGGGAGGTCAATGGCTGCAATGTGATCAAGCTGAAATGTGGGACAAGTTATTAAAGCAGAAGGATCGAATGAAAGGGCCAAGTAAAGACGAATGTTACATATTGAATTCCCTGTCACCTATGCAGAGCAGGGGGTTTTCATCGCCAGAAATGGTAAAATGTCAACCAAGAATGTAACAGAAAAATTTGTGATATTTAATAGCCTGTCTACTAGGTAGAGCAGGGGTATATCACAGCCAAACATTTGTGAATTTCACCCGAATATGTAACAGACAAATTTGTGAAATGTTACCTGTCTACTAGGTAGAGAAGGGGTATATCACACCCAAAAATTGGTGAATTTCAGCCGAAAATGTAACAGACAAATTAGTGAAATGTTTTTACCTGTCTAATAGGTACAGCTGGGAATTATCACATCCAAAATGTGGTGAATTTCACCAGAAAATGTAACAGACAAATTAGTGAAATGACATCAAATAAAATACGTACAAATAAAAAAAAATTAACTTGATTTATGAGGTGGAGTTCCATATAGAGTAGGAGTTTGAGGAGGCGGTGGACGTAGCAATGTAGGTGGAAGCGGCGGTGGAAGAGGACGGGGTAGCCAACACAGTTTTTTTTTTTTTTATTTTTTTTTATTTATTTATTTGGGTACACTCCAAAAGACTTTAAGTACTGATTAGGGAGGTCAAACCAGGGTAAGATCTGTGCTCCAGATTACCAAAAGTAAAGGCATGATTCAGGAGGTGGGTAATCTAAAATATAACATTTAATGATAATGCAGATAAAACATAAAATAATTCCTAGATAAAGTGTGCAATGACAAACCTTGGGATAGAAAATCTTGGTATACATTAGAGATCACCTAGGTGTCTATCCCAAATGAAAAATACATAAATACACTCAAAAAGTGCACGGCGGCACCAGTAACCAATTGTCCTACCGGTACCGCGAAACAGGATACGGATCGTTCACCCCCGACAATACTCCAGTAGAGGCTTCTTCATGTATGTTGACAAATGAAAAAGTGATGTCAGGCAGTGATACACAAGAGTGCAGGGTCCCTGTAAAGGCCCTATGGCTGACTGACAAATATTTCCCTAATACTAGATATAAGTAGCAGCCTCACCACAGGGCACTCGTCCTTACAAGGACGACCCCGTCCGGAACCTGTCCCTAAAAGATAATACTATATGTCCCTAAAGGATCTAGAAAAAGCTCCCTACACGCATGTTTCACTGCCTGCAAAAAAATGATTTCTTATCAAGCAGTTCATCAGGGGAGATGAGGGAAAGAGCACTAGGGATGGGTATTAAGTAAATCCTCAATCCCTAGAGACCAGCCTGACTAGATTCGTCGGCCAGTAATGGAGGTATGGCCAGATGGTGGACTCCTCCTAGGGCGATCTCTATAGATGGAGAGACTATGGTACATGCAGTTATGCGATGCACAGAAAAACTGCACCTGGGACGCCAACCCCACTGGCGTTCCCACCATATTTAAATAGTTACCTGGCTGCCGCCTCCGCCGCCCACAATGTAAAGAGGCCAATGGGCGCATCCGTGCCGCGCATGCACCCATTGCAGAGATAGGAGCGAGGTTTGAAACGCACAGAAGTGCCCTGGATGCCGGCTCCTTCCTGCGCATGTGCGGCATCGTTTGGTCTCGCGATGCCGCGGCTGCCAGCTGAATTGACAGCAGCGCTCAAGACAGAGGATGATACCACTCTCGCCTGTTAACGCTGTTGGGTGGCAAGGCGATCAGAACTCATCCTGCCACCACAGCGTATTGGCCCACAATCAGATCGTCAGTAAAAACAGTATTAAGGCTACTGGTCTAATATAGACCAAGATTAGATGTTTGGACACTGGCAGAAACTAGTACATTGGTATTATAACTAATGACTATGCTGCTGACACAAGTAAATGGAAAGAGTTATGTACTCGATAATTAAAGAAAAAGTCAGATATAGTTGGAAACCGTATACAGGGTATATATCAATACATAGGCTGGACCTAGATGATTCCATCACACAAAACAGCTAGACCGGCCTGAATGAACAGGGTATCCATCAATACAAAGCTAGACCCAGATGATTCCATCACAGAAAACAGCTAAAATTCAGCTGTTCATTCAAGCCTGTCGGTGCGACTGTCCGTAGGAGGAAGATCCAACGGGCTTCACGCTGTAATATGATCTTGTCCCAGTCACCTCCACGTTTTGGGGGGGGTAACTGCTTCAATACCATTGACTTTAACGACCCGCGGATCACCTTGATGGAAATCACACACATGGCGGGCCACAGCCGTGTCTTGTCGTTTCTCTATGTCAAGGAGATGTTCTCCTACTCGCCTACGTAGCTCACGTTTGGTTTTGCCAATATATTCTTTATCACAAATACACGTGATTTTGTATATTACACCTACCGTTCTACAAGAAAAGAAATCCCTAATATCAAATGTACGTTTGAGATTGTTGCTGAAAAAAGTCTTCCCTGTAGCGATGCTGTCACAGGCCACACAGCCGCTGCACCTGAAGCTGCCTGTAGGCCGACGGCCCAGCCAGGTGTCGGGGGCGGCGGGTGGTGAGAAGTGACTGTGTACTAGCAGATCCTTGAGGCTCTTGCCTCGCCTATATGTGACCTGTGGGTAGTCGGTAGGACATCACTTACGTCAGGGTCCATCAGGAGAATGGGCCAGTGGCGGTCAAGTATCTCTCTTGACTTCTTGGCTGAGCCATCAAATGTGGTTATAAACCATACCTTCCTGTCCACCTCCTGCTTTTTTTTAGGAACTAAAAGTGTGTCTCTGTGGATGTGGGCCGCTCTCTGAAAGGCCTTTTTCAAAACACAGTCGGGATAGCCTCTGGCCAGAAATCTCTGTTGGAGGTCTGCCGCCTGAATTTTGAATTCTTGCTCCTCTGAGCAGTTCCTCCGCAGGCGCAGATACTGCCCATAGGGAATACCTCGCTTCAAGGGCAGTGGATGGCTGCTTTGCCAGTGGAGGACTGAGTTGGTCACTGTAGTTTTTCGTATAGATGCTAGTTGAAAGCTCCCCCCCACATTTCTTGGATATGCATACATATAGAAAAGGAAGTTTTTCTTCATTAATCTCATACGTAAATCGGAGACCGATGGAATTATTATAAAGCGATTCCACAAAAAGTTTGAAGGCTGAATGACTGGCATTCCAAATTATGAGGATATCGTCGATGTACCGGGCCCACAGGGTGAATGGGCCCGGTCATCGACTCCCCTTCTCCAAAGACGGTTATAGCCTCCCACCAGCCCAGGAGCAGGTTTGCGTAGGACGGCGCACATGAACAACCCATCGCCGTGCCCCTGAGCTGGTGGTAGAGGCGACCATCAAACATGAAAAAGTTATGTGTGAGTAAAAACCTAAGTAGCTGGAGGACCAGCTCGTTATGAGCCGCAAACTGTTGTCCTCGCATGCTTAGGTAATACCCTACTGCTCTCAAACCTGCTTCGTGTGTTATTGAGGAATAGAGGGCCTCAACATCCACATTAGCCAGGTAAGAGTGGTCGTCAATGCATACTCCATCTACCCGCTTCAATAGGTCCATAGTATCGCGGGTAAAGGACGGGAGGGCAGTAACAAAGGGCATCAATATCTGATCGATGTAGACCCCTATGTTTTGTCCTATGCTACCAATACCGGCCACGATCGGTCTCCCTTTAAGTGGTTTTAGCCCATGGTGGACCTTAGGGAGGCTATAGAACGTGGCCGCTACTGGGTGTCGAGGATACATAAAATCAAATTCTTCCTGAGAGATAAGATTGTTGGTTTTGCCCACAGGCAAGATGTCCCTTAATTCCACCAAATAGGGGCAGTTGGGTTTGAAGTCAATGTTTGATAACTAGTCTTATCTTTTAGGATCTGTTCACACATGGACTGATAACTCTATTCATGATTACCGTGTTTCCGCCTTTGTCAGACGGTTTTATAACTATAGTAGCGTCCTCTCTCAGGGATTTGATAGCGCTGTGTTCCTCTAAAGAGCAGTTGTTGAATCTGTGTGTTTTCTGCAGTTCCATAAGATCTGCAGTGACTAATTGAAGCGGGTAGATGGAGTATGCATTAACGACCACTCTTACCTCGCTAGTGTGGATGTTGAGGCCCTCTATTCCTCAATACCACACGAAGCAGGTATTAGGGTATTACCTGAGCATGCGAGGACAACAGTTTGCGGCTCATAACGAGCTGGTCCTCCAGCTACTTAGGTTTTTACTCACACATAACTTTTTTATGTTTGACGGTCGCCTCTACCACCAGCTCAGGGGCACGGCGATGGGTTGTTCATGTGTGCTGTCCTACGCAAACCTGCTCCTGGGCTGGTGGGAGGCTACAACCGTCTCTGGAGAAGGGGAGTCGATGACCGGGCCCATTACCCTGTGGGCCCAGTACATTGACGATATCCTTATAATTTGGAATGCCAGTCATTCAGACTTCAGACTTTTTGTGGAATCGCTTAATAATAATTCCATCGGTCTCCGATTTAAATATGAGATTAATGAAGAAAAACTTCCTTTTCTAGATGTATGCATATCCAAGAAATGTGGGGGGGGAGCTTTCAACTAGCATCTATCGAAAAACTACAGCGACCAACTCAGTCCTCCACTGGCAAAGCAGCCATCCGCTGCCCTTGAAGCGAGGTATTCCCTATGGGCAGTATCTGCGCCTGCGGAGGAACTGCTCAGAGGAGCAAGAATTCAAAATTCAGGCGGCAGACCTCCGACAGAGATTTCTGGCCAGAGGCTACCCCGACTGTGTTTTGAAAAAGGCCTTTTTAATTCCAAACATTTTTTATTGAATTTTCATAATTAGAAAGTGAAAACACATGAGATAGCAGTTTACAATTGACATTGTGTGCATGCATATCATCGTATACATTGAACATAGTCATCTCAGCAGAGCATTCACATGAAAATCCAGTATATAGTTGTCAATACAGGCATGCATGTCATAGAAAAATGGCAATTTACAGTTGTCAGTATAGGCATGAATGACGACTTGAAAGAGTAGACCTATGAGGTAACAACTCACAATCGTCAATATAAGTACGGCTGGCGTCTAATACAATATGCAAAATTATCACAGAGACGCCATACTATGAGAATTACGTTTATAATTTTCATTGCAGGCAAACATGACATCTTGTTTGTTTTACGACTTCTACTTGCAGCTGAAGCCAAAAGTGGTATATGCATTGTTATAACACATCAGCCAAAATAGAGAAATAACAAGAAATAAAAAGGGGGGGGGAGGGGGGGAGGAGAGGTAGGGATTGGGGGAAGGTGAATGATTGCAGCCCACGTTTCGGCACCTCCTGAAAAAATTTACCTCACTCTCTAAGACATTGAGGAAGAAGGTGGATAAGCTACCTTAAGTGGATTGGATGCCTCTATATGCTACCCATGGGTCCCACACGTTTTGGAACATATGAGTGGATCTATTCTCCCAACCTGCTATCTGTTCCATTCTATATATATCGTCACATCTAATTTCCCAATTCCCCAATGGAGGGGGGAGTGTTTTCCGCCAATTAACTGCAACTAGTACTCTAGCTGCTGCCAGTAATTGCGTGATGAGGCGTTTGGTAGCTACCGAACATTTTATCTGGTCTAATAAGTTAAGTAAACAGATTTGTGGAGAAGGCTGCAAATCAGTCTTGCATACCTTTGCAATAACTAAGCAGATCTGTTCCCAATACGTTTTGATTATCTCACATTTCCACCATATATGTAGAAAGGTGCCTTTCCCTCTTTCACATGTCCAGCATCTCTCACTTACCTCGGGGTACATTTTATGTAAAACTTCCGGCGTGTAGTACCATCTGGTTAATATTTTAAAATAGTTTTCTTGCAACCGCACGTAAGTTGAAATCTTCGGGGTCAGTGAGAGACACCTATGTAGAGACTTTTGACCTTTATCTAAGCCTAAATCCAATTCCCATTTCTGTAAATAAGGGTTAACATCCGGGCTTGTAAGTTCGAGTATCATAGAGTACAAAGTGGAGATTTTTTTTAACAGGTTCCTGTCTCTGAAGGACTAGTTTCTCAAACCTCGTTGGGTCCGACTTTTTTATAGGTGTAATTAGCTTTAAGTAATCCCTGACATAAGATTTTTGTAGAAAAGATAAACAGGAAACATTTTCCCCTCTATCCCACTCTTTTCTCAACGCGCCCCATTCGTCTAAAACATCCACTATTGGCTTAGTGATAGCTTTAGCCCCTTCTGAGAGAGTTTGTATAAATTGCGGAGATGCATCTTGTAGGATATCCCTCAGTTGTGTCAAGGGGGAGAGTGTAGCAGTGAGAAAGTTATTTTTCATTTTTTGTCTCCATATCCGTGTCGTATTTTTAGTAATGGGATTCCCAATATTTGTTTCATTAACACACTTGTCGTGTAGAAGTAAGGGTCGTATTGAAGATCGACTAATGGCAAACTCAGACTGAATATCAAGTCTATCCCCTTGATAGCGTAGCCACTCCAGACACCTCATCCCCTGAACTGCCAAGTAATATCCATAAAAATCCAGCATCCCCATACCTCCTCGTTTGACGGGTAAAGTAGTGTATTGTTTAGTAAGCCTGGGTTTCTTCTTATTCCATAAAAACTTAGTGAGAGTTGACTCTATTCTGGTAAAAAATGAGCGGGGTATAAAAATGGGTAGGGTTTGAAGAAGGTATAGAACTTTAGGTAATATAATAGTTTTGATAAGTGATCGTCTGCCAAATCATGATGTAAACGGTATCTCCCATGAGTCTAATGTACGTCTAATATCCTTGGAAACGCCTTGATAGTTTTCCTCAAATATCCGAGCAGGATCGGATGTGAGCTTAATGCCCAGAAACTTAAGGCTTGAAGCCGACCATTGATATGGGGTATTGAGCTCCAGTCTTTTCTGCCACTGCGTGTCCAATGTCATATTTAAAACTTGAGACTTTGTGGGGTTAATCAGGAAGTTAGATAAATCCCCAAAAAGATCAAATAAGGATTGTATAGCCATAAAGGCTTCCTCCGGGTTCGAAATCAACACCAGTAAGTCATCAGCAAATGCCGCCAACTGGTGATGAACCCCCTGTAGCTCAATACCCCGTATTCTGTCGTCTTGTCTTATAGCCTGAAATAGGCATTCAACTGTCAGGACAAATAGCAGGGGCGACAAAGGACAACCCTGTCGAGTCCCATTAGAAATTTGCAGAGGGGGAGAGAGCGTACCATTGACTACTACCTTAGCAGATGGCTTGGAATACATGGCCATGATAGCATTAATTAAATCTGCAGGAATTTTAAATTTCGTCAAGGCTTTTTGCATGAACATCCAGTCTATACGGTCAAACGCTTTTTCGGCGTCTGTCCCCAGCAATACCAGAGGCACAGAACGGCTACGTGCGTGATGTATAATGTTGATAAGGCGAACAGTATTCATTCTACCCTCTCTCCCCGCTACAAATCCCACTTACCCGCTCTCCCCGCTATTTATAAGGTTTGGCAATAGTGGTTTTAGACTGATCGGCAGAAGTTTGGCGAACATTTTTAAATCATTATTCAAAAGAGATATGGGTCTATAACTAGCACACATCGTTTCATCTTTTCCTTCTTTAGGTATAATAGTAATGTGAGCCATTAACATCTGTTCTGGCAGAGATTTCCCTTTAAACGTATCATTACATAATGCTAGGAATTGAGGAAGAAGGACTGTTTGAAATTTTCGATAATAGACCATTGGGAGGCCGTCAGGGCCTGGACTCTTATGCATCGGGATCGATTTAACCACTTCTGTCAATTCCTGCATTGTAAATGGTTTTAATAGAGAGGCAACCTGTTGGTCTCCAAGTGTGGGAAGATTTAAAGAAGCTAACCAATCATCAATCCTTCTGGATCTCTTATCTCTATCTTGCAATGTATCCTTGGAACGGATATTATATAATGACTCATAGAATTCCTTGAACCGTATCGCTATCTCTTCTGTATTTCTAGCTAATGAGGATGTTGTCGTACGTATCTTTTGAATGTATGACTTAGCTTTCCTCTTTTTGATCTGTGCGAGTAAGAATTTCGAAGCTTTGTCTCCATGCGCATAGTATTTAAAGCGCGCAGAAAGAAAAAGCTTAGCTGGTTCAAGAAATTTTTGAGGGAGGAGCGTGTTTGATTCAGAAGGATTAGATCTTCCTCAGATCGGCTTTTTTTGTGTGAAGTTTCTAAAACTTGTATTTTCTTTGTGAGGGATAGTACCTGTTCTTCCCTTTTCTTTTTAAGGAAGGAACCCAGGCTTATAAAGTGGCCTCTGATCACGGCCTTATGGGCCTCCCAGATTATGCCTTGTGCTACATCAGGGGTAGCATTAATCTGAAAAAATTCTTCAAATTTTTCTGCAGCCTTCTGAACATGATCCGGTGAGTCCAGCAACGTTTCATTGAGTCTCCAATTGGACATTGGCTTAGGGACAGACTTAAAACCCATTTCTAGAAAAACCGGAGCATGATCCGACAGCAGTAAATTTCCTATAGAGGCATCAATACACAAGGTCAGATTATGAGCAGGTAGAATAGATAATCAAGTCTTTGATATGACCTGTGGGCTACCGAGTAATGAGAGTAATCTTTAACAGTGGGATTTAGTGTCCTCCAGACATCTACCAATCCTAAAGAACTGATAGCTGAGTGAACTCTTTTCAAGGCCATTCGAGAAGTGGATGAGGTGCCCGTAGAGGAGTCTAGTAGTGGGAACAATGTGATATTTAGGTCTCCACCCAAAATCAAGGTACCTTCCGTAAAGTCCTTCAAAAGGTTCAGAGTAGCACCTATCCATTTAGTTTGCACAGTGTTTGGCGCATACAGATTGCCAAATGTATAAGTGCTATTCCCTATTACACCTTTTACAAAAATGAATCGCCCCTCCGGATCCACTAATGTGGCGCTGACATCCAAAGGGAAGTTTTTATGTAAAGCAATTGAAGCCCCTTTTGAGGCTGAGGAGGGCCATGTACTGTGGTACCACCTATTATAAGTGAGATGACTCAGCCGCGGCACATGGTCCTTCTTGAAATGTGTTTCCTGTAGCATTAGTACGCTCACCTTTTGTTTACGCATAAGCTGAATTACCTGACTTCTTTTGGCAGGTGAATTTAATCCTCTAACATTGAAGGAACATATCTTTATAGTAGCCATTTCATCTCATCTGGTAGATTCATTGAGCAGCCAGTATGGCCTGAGAGTGAAGAACGCCGAAACGTCTGCTGCAGGGAAAATGGTGTGACGGAAAGAAGGGAAACATGGAAAATGCAATCCAAAAAAAAAAAAAAAAAGTAAAGAGTAACATTAGTAAGTAAATCCAATGACACATCTAAACTTGTAGCACATATGGTGGGTACTAATAAGTTAACCATATTAATAAAAGAGTCTCCTCAAGAAGGAGATAGTTTGAGGGGAGAGAATTGGTCCGAAAACCCGGCTAATCCGCGCACACTAGCAGATAGAGCTTTCTTATGTCACAACTAGAGATAGCAATATAGATACAGGTAACCAGATCTATGGATAATAGGCATGTCTAATAAATCCAACAGAACTATAAAGGGAACTGAGCGCATCGGCTCATTAAAGAGGATCTGCAGGCCATAGGGGAACGTGGGAGATGTACACTTCCTATATCACTTACGTTTTAGTAAGACATTTATAGATACTCATTCTTTTAAAAACTAGCTTAGAGGACATACGAAAAACACATTAACAACAGCATAACATATCCCCTAGTTACTCTCTATATAAGTATAGTGCTCTCCGGCGCCCCTTTGCATAGATGTAAACACAGCAGCAGAAATCACCATACAGTTTCAATCTTAGGAGGATTCCTCTTGTGCCGTGGAAGTCTGGAGGACGAGGCAGGGGTCCAAGCAGCTAACACCGGAACAGCAGGGAGGTCTGTAAGGTTCCTTACAGTGGTCCAGTCCTGGATCTCCAGTGGCTCTATTTCCAGGGTATTGTAGATCTGCATGAGGTCTGCAGGAGACCTGATCACCACCTTACGACCTGGGGTATTCACCAGCAGTCCAAATGGATGGAGCCAACGGTAAATGATGTTCCTACTTCGCAGGATTTCCAGTAGCGGCTTCAAAGCTCGCCTTTTCTGCAATGTCATAGGTGACAAATCTTGGAATAGGGTGATTGTGGAGCCGAAGCAAGCTATTGGGTGTTTATCTCTTGCCATTTTAAGCAACTTCTCTTTAGTGCTAAAGCTGGTGAGACGGCATATTATGTCCCTTGGAGCTTCTTGAGGCTTAGGGGGAGGGCGCAATGCTCTATGAGCCCTGTCCATTGTGAAATCCTCAGTGGCGTCTGGGCCTAGTATTTTGTGAAACAGTTCCACCATTGATGACATGATGGCGTCTGAAGGCAAGGTCTCCGGCACCCCTTTGATGCGCAAGTTATTCCTACGCCCACGATTATCTTGATCTTCAATAAGATTGTACAGCTGATTGATATGGGCTTGGGCATGGTCAAAGCTGTTAGTAACCGCTGAGTTAAAAGCTAGAGTCCCTTCCCAGCCCGCCTCCAGGGATTCAACCCTGTCTCCAACCTGCTTCAGGTCGGATTTAATGTCCTGAAGGTCCTGTCTCAACGGAGCCAATGCCGCTCCTAATGCTTTTGTAATAAAGTCCCTAGACACTGGGAGGTTCTCTGGGACATCTGGAACCAGCCTCACTGTCCCTACCTCCATCGGAGTCGACCGAGGCGTTTGTTTGCTCTCCTTGTTCGGAGGCTTCTTTTTCCGGCGCCATCTTAGATTCGGCCCGAGTCGGCCCGGCTCCTCTTCTTAAGAATTTCTCCATTTCTCCTTGAGAATGGAGGGATCCACGTGTGCCCGGGGTATCTCTGGCCTTATCCCTTCCAATTTTCCCCATTTCTGGGCTCTCGTTGTGTCTTTAAAAGCTTGTGTGCACGCAGCCATTAGCAGAGCTCACACAGACATGTGCGTCTCGCTCTGCAGCCAAGCTCCGCCCCCCTGAAAAAGGCCTTTTTAGAGAGTGGCCCACATCCACAGAGACACACTTTTAGTTCCTAAAAAAAAACAGGAGGTGGACAGGAAGGTATGGTTTATAACCACATTTGATGGCTCAGCCAATAAGTCAAGAGAGATCCTTGATCGCCACTGGCCCATTCTCCTGATGGACCCTGATGTAAGTGATGTCCTACATGACTACCCACAGGTGACATATAGGCGAGGCAAGAGCCTCAAGGATTTGCTAGTACATAGTCACTTCTCACCACCCGCTGCCCCTGACACCTGGCTTGGCCGTCGGCTTATAGGTAGTTTCAGGTGCAGCGGCTGTGTGGCCTGTGACAGCATCGCTACAGGGAAGACCTTCTTCAGTAATAATCTCAAGCGTACATTTGATATTAGGGATTTCATTTCTTGTAGAACGGTAGGCGTAATATACAAAATCACGTGTATTTGTGATAAAGAATATATTGGCAAAACCAAACGTGAGCTACGTAGGCGAGTAGGAGAACACCTCCTTGACATAGAGAAACGACGAGACTCGGCTGTGGCCCGCCATGTGTGCGATTTCCATCAAGGTAATCCGCAGGTCATTAAAGTCAATGGTATTGAAGCAGTTACCCCCCCCAAAACGTGGAGGTGACTGGGACAAGATCATATTACAGCGTGAAGCCCGTTAGATCTTCCTCCTACGGACAGTCGCACCGACAGGCTTGAATGAACAGCAGAATTTTAGCTGTTTTCTATGATGGAATAATCTGGGTCTAGCTTTGTATTGATGGATACCCTGTTCATTCAGGCCGGTCTAGCTGTTTTGTGTGATGGAATCAGCTAGGTCCAACCTATGTATTGATATATACCCTGTATACGGTTTCCAACTATATCTGACTTTTTCTTTAATTATCGAGTACATAACTCTTTCCATTTACTTGTGTCAGCAGCATATTCATTAGTTATAATACCACTGTACTAGTTACTGTCAGTGTCCAGGCATCCAATCTCGGTCTATATTAGACCAGTAGCCTAAATACCATTTTTACTGACGGTCCGATTGTGGGCCAATATGCTGTGGTGGCAGGGTGAGTTCCGATCGCCTTGCCACCCAACAGCGTCAATAGGCAAGAGTGGTATCATCCTCTGTCTGGAGCGCTGCTGTCAACTCAGCCGGCAGCCGCGGCATCGCGAGATCAAACGATGCCACACATGCGCAGGAAGGAGCCGACATCCGGGGCACTTCCGTGCTTTTCAGACCTCGCTCCTGTTTCCGCAATGGGCGCATGCACGGATGCGCCCATTGGCCTCTTCCCATTGTGGGCGGCGGAGGCGGCAGCCAGGTGACTATTTAAATATGGTGGGAACGCCAGTGGGGTTGGCGTCCCAGGTGCAGTTTTTTGTGCATCACATAACTGCAAGTACCATAGTCTCTCCATCTATAGAGACCGCCCTATGGAGGTGTCCATCATCTGGCCATACCTCCATTACTGGCCGACGAACCTAGTCAGGCTGGTCTCTAGGGATTGAGGACTTATTTAATACCTATCCCTAGTGCTCTTTCCCTCATCTCCCCTGATGAACTGCTTGATATTTTTTTGCAGGCAGTGAAACATGCGTGTAGGGAGCTTTTTCTAGATCCTTTAGGGACATATAGTATATTCTTTTAGGGACAGGTTCCGGACGGGGTCGTCCTTGTAAGGACGAGTGCCCTGTGGTGAGGCTGCTACCTACATCTAGTATTAGGGAAATTATTGTGAGTCAGCCATAGGGCCTTTACAGGGACCCTGCACTCTTGTGTATCACTGCCTGACATCACTTTTTCATTTGTCTACATACATGAAGAAGCCTCTATTGGAGTATTGTCGGTGGTGAACGACCCGTATCCTGTCTCGCAGTACCGGTAGGACAAATGGTTACTGGTGCCGCCGTGCACTATTCGAGTGTATTTATATATTTTTCATTTGGGATAGACACCTAGGTGATCTCTAATGTATACCAAGATTTTCTATCCCAAGGTTTGTCATTGCACACTTTATCTAGGAATTATTTTATGTTTTATCTGCATTATCATTAAATGTTATATTTTAGATTACCCACCTCCTGACTCATACACTCCAAAAGAGTGTGAAATATCCAAAATACAACAATGAGCAATTGCGCTGTAGTATAACAATGGCTGGTTAAGGCCGGTATACATACAGACGTGGACAAAATTGTTGGTACCCTTTGGTCAATGAAAGAAAAAGTCACAATGGTCACAGAAATAACTTTAATCTGACAAAAGTAATAATAAATTAAAATTCTATAAATGTTAACCAATGAAAGTCAGACATTGTTTTTCAACCATGCTTCAACAGAATTATGTAAAAAAATAAACTCATGAAACAGGCATGGACAAAAATGATGGTACCCCTAACTTAATATTTTGTTGCGCAACCTTTTGAGGCAATCACTGCAATCAAACGCTTCCTGTAACTGTCAATGAGACATCTGCACCTCTCAGCAGGTATTTTGGCCCACTCCTCATGAGCAAACTGCTCCAGTTGTGTCCGGTTTGAAGGGTGCCTTTTCCAGACTGCATGTTTCAGCTCCTTCCAAAGATGCTCAATAGGATTGAGGTCAGGGCTCATAGAAGGCCACTTTAGAATAGTCCAATTTTTTCCTCTTAGCCATTCTTGGGTGTTTTTAGCGGTGTGTTTTGGGTCATTGTCCTGTTGCAAGACCCATGACCTGCGACTGAGACCAAGCTTTCTGACACTGGCTAGTACATTTCTCTCTAGAATTCCTTGATAGTCTTGAGATTTCATTGTACCCTGCACAGATTCAAGACACCCTGTGCCAGACGCAGCAAAGCAGCCCCAGAACATAACAGAGCCTCCTCCATGTTTCACAGTAGGGACAGTGTTCTTTTCTTGATATGCTTCATTTTTTCGTCTGTGAACATACAGCTGATGTGCCTTGGCAAAAACTTCGATTTTTGTCTCATCTGTCCACAGGACATTCTCCCAGAAGCTTTGTGGCTTGTCAACATGTAGTTTGGCATATTCCAGTCTTGCTTTTTTATGATTCGTTTTCAACAATGGTGTCCTCCTTGGTCGTCTCCCATGTAGTCCACTTTGGCTCAAACAACGACGGATGGTGCGATCTGACACTGATGTTCCTTGAGCATGAAGTTCACCTTGAATCTCTTTAGAAGTCTTTCTAGGCTCTTTTGTTACCATTCGGATTATCCGTCTCTTAGATTTGTCATCAATTTTCCTCCTGCGGCCACGTCCAGGGAGGTTGGCTACAGTCCCATGGATCTTAAACTTATGAATAATATGTGCAACTGTACTCACAGGAACATCTAGTTGCTTGGAGATGGTCTTATAGCCTTTACCTTTAACATGCTTGTCTATAATTTTCTTTCTGATCTCTTGAGACAGCTCTTTCCTTTGCTTCCTCTGGTCCATGTCGAGTGTGGTACACACCATATCACCAAACAACACAGTGATTACCTGGAGCCATATATATAGGCCCAATGGCTGATTACAAGGTTGTAGACACCTGTGATGCTAATTAGTGGACACACCTTGAATTAACATGTCCCTTTGGTCACATTATGTTCTGTGTTTTCTAGGGGTACCATCATTTTTGTCCATGCCTGTTTCATGAGTTTATTTTTTTACATAATTCTGTTGAAGCATGGTTGAAAAACAATGTCTGACTTTCATTGGTTAACATTTATAGAATTTTAATTTATTATTACTTTTGTCAGATTAAAGTTATTTCTGTGACCATTGTGACTTTTTCTTTCATTGACCAAAGGGTACCAACAATTTTGTCCACGTCTGTATCTATTCTGCACAAGGTACGGACAAGTCCTGTGGGTTCCATGCCTGGTTCATTTTGATGAATGTGAGCTTGTCCACATTGGCTGTTGACAGGCGGCTGCGCTTGTCTGTGATGACGCCCCCTGCCGTGCTAAACACACATTCAGACAAAACACTGGCTGCAGGGCAGGCCAGCACCTCTAAGGTGTAAAGTGCAAGCTCAGGCCATGTGCCCAATTTGGAGACCCTGAAGTTGAAGGGGCAGACTGGTCATTCAGTACGTGTAGGCGTGTGCACACATACTGCTTCACCATGTTGCTGAAATGCTGCCTCCTGCTAAGACATTCCATATCAGCTGGTGGTGCTGGTTGTTGTGGCGTGCTGACAAAGCTTTTCCACATTTCGGCCATGCTAACCCTGCCTTCTGAGGTGCTGGTGATGCCCCAGCTGCGTTAGCGACCTCTTCCTCCTCCTCTGCCTTCGTCTTGTGCTTCCACTGTGCCACTGTCAGGTGGGAATTCCAGCAGTAGCGCGTCTACCAGCGTGCCCTTGTACTCGCGCATCTTACGATCAAGCTCCAGTGACGGAATTAAGGACGGTACATTGTCTTTGTAACGGGGATCCAGCAGTGTGGCCACCCAGTAATCAGCGCAAGTTAGAATGTGGGCAACTCGGCGGTCGTTGCGGAGACACTGCAGCATGTAATGCCCAGAGGCAACGAAAAGCTGTCCTCTGTGGGAGGTGTATCGCCTGTGTCCTCTGTATCCCCCAGCCACGCACCAGTGATGGCCCTGAGCTGGTTTGGGTGCCACCCTGCTGTGAACACGGTTCCTCCTCCTCATTCTCCTCCTCCTCATCCTCCACCTCCTCATCTTCCAGATCTGTTCACTGGCTGGACAATTGTGTACCTGGCGTTTGTGGGTGCAGGAAACCACCTTCAGAGCCACTTGTGAATGACTGGCTGGAAACCCTATGAAATGATCCCTCTTCCTCCTCCTCCACCTGTGCCACATCCTCTTCCATCATCGCCAGCAGCGTATTTTCAAGGAGGCATGGAAGTGGGATAGTAACGCTGAGAATGGCGTTATTG
The DNA here is from genome assembly GCF_014858855.1 of Bufo gargarizans. NCBI lineage: Eukaryota > Metazoa > Chordata > Amphibia > Anura > Bufonidae > Bufo > Bufo gargarizans. Next base: position 237,555 of record NW_025334724.1, on the reverse strand, counting down.
GCAATGGCCATGTTGGTAGTCGAAACAGCGCAACAAGGAACACAGGTCTCGCCTGGAGGCCCAGTCATTGGTGGTGAAGTGGTGCTGTTCCGCAGAGTGACTCACCCGTGCGTGCTGCAGCTGAAACTCCACTATTGCCTGCTGCTGCTCGCACAGTCTGGCCAGCATGTGCAAAGTGGAGTTCCACCTTGTGGGCACGTTGCATATGATGCGGTGAGCAGGAAGGCCGAAGTTTTGCTGCAGCGCTGACAGGCTAGCAGCAGCAGGGTGAAAACGCCGAAAGTGAGCACAGATGGCCCGCACTTTATGCAGCAGCTCTGGCATACTCATGTGTACTCATATACTCATCTTGATAAATAAGTGGTTGGGCATCGGTGCACTCAATCTCTTCCACTTCTGGGGCAGGGCTATGTGGATGGCCCTGGGAAACTCTGCTAGCAGAGTCATCAAAAAGCAGAAGAGCCTGCTGCATTACTTGGGGCTCAGACTGCTTGGCTGATTTGCAAGGGGGGGGGTGAGGTGAAAGACTGATGGACATCGGCTGCAGGTGTCAACTCTGATCTTTCAGCAGGAGACTGGATGGGAGACAATGTAAAGGAACTGGAGGCACAGTCAGCAACCCAATCTACTATCACCTGTACTTGTTCTGTTCACCATTCATAGAGCCGCATTAGGCCCGACCAAATACCGCTGAAGGTTCTGTCGACTACTCGTACCTGACGAAGGTGTTTTACTTTTGCGTTTAGCTGGCACAGATCGACCACGTTCTCTCCCTGCAACAGGAGCTCCACCAGCAGCAATTTTATTTAAAATTCCTATACGATTCCCACTCCTTCCAGGCAACTTTGAACTTAGCGTGTGTCCTGTTTTCCAGGCCGCAATTTCGTCAAATCTGTAAATAGTATCTACCTTACAGATCCATTGATCATCTAAGGGGATATCAGTAGAGAGCCAATATCTCGGTACTAGAAGACGTGCCGCCATTATTAACTTGTTAAAAAATGGAGGAATCCTAAGGGGTGTGTTGGATAAATGGGAACTTAGGAGAGCTAATTGAGGAGACAGCGAAATAGCTGAATTACAGATTTTGTTGCTCCTTGAGAATATTTTTTCCCACCAATTGTGGATAAGTGGGCACGTCCATCATATGTGGAAGAAGGTTCCCTTTTTTTCACCGCAGTGCCAACATACATCTGAGCCCCCTTACCATATCTACAAGTTATATCCAGTGTCTTTTACCACCTTGTTAAGACCTTTTAACCGTTCTCCTGGATCCTCACACATTGAGAGAAAGTATGAGGCTTCAAGAGAATGCGGAAAAGTTCTTCAGGGGAAAACGTGTGGTTCCGATCTTTCTCCCAATGATTAATGTAAGCCGGTTTGGGCGGCAGAATAGGTGAGCTAATTCTTTTGTAAATTTGCGAAATGGGTTTGCTTGGGGGTGATTGGTTCTGTATCAGGGATTCAAACCACATGAGAAGTCGGATTAGAGAACGGTATGGTATGTTTTTGGAGATGTAGTTCCATAAAAAGGAGATGACAAAGGGGTTAGTTGCATGTGCTTGGATAGCTGATAAAAAGGCCTCGCCTTCCAACAAAGTCCCAGAGTCATTGAACACTGACCTGATAGGGATTGTTGAGTGGCAGAGTGGGAGGGGTATACATTTTTTCAATTCTTCAGAGGCTAGGTCTAATATGTCCCTAATTTGCACAATAGGGGAGAGGACAGGATTTCCATAATTGGAGTCCTGGAACCATGTCCATGTCTTCAAGGTAGCCCCAAACGTTGGACCAGCTTTTAGAACCCTTGAAGGGAAGTTCTGAGTGTCTACCAAAAGACCCTAAGTGAGTGATTCGAGTGTGAGGTTTCCATCCCCACCCACGATTTGTGGGGTGGTTGTCTAAACCAGTCGAGGGCTCTTGTCAGGAGAATAGCTCTGTTATATAAAAGCTATTCTTGTCAGGAGAATAGCTCTGTTATACCAAAAGCTCTGGGCCTCTGGAGTGCTGCTATGGAAATCCTAGATTTTTTTTGTTCCAAACAAAGACTAGTTTTGAGAGAGAGTCATAGTATTCTTTTGGGATGGGGATGGGGAGAACCTGCTGTAGGTAATTGAGTCTGGGAAGGACCAGGGACATAACCATATTTTTTCGGCCAAACCAGGATAGTGTTGGAGAATGTATATTGTCCAATTGGTCTTGCATTGACTTAAGGAGGGGGATGTAATTGAGTGCAAACAGTTTGTTTATATCCTGAGGTATTTTAACCCCTATATATGTGAGAAAGGGAGCTTCCCAATTAAAAGGAGACTATTTGGCCAATCTTTGTTTTCGATAATTAATACAAACATACAGTAAGGGGAGATAGGGGGCAACCCTGCCTAGTTCCATTCTTAATAACAAAGGAAGGGGAAAGGGAATTGTTCACAATCACCGATGCTGAGGCATTCAAATACATTGAAAGGATTGCCATAATGTAAGCTGAGGGGAATCTAAATTTTTCTAGTGTGAGGGTCATGAAGTCCCATTTTACCCTATCAAATGCATTCTCAGCATCGGTGCTGAGAAAAACAAGGGGGAGGGAGTATTTTCTGGCATGGAATAAGGCATTAATTAATCTGGCAGAGTTATCTTTACCCTCTCTTCCAACTACAAATCCTGTCTGGTCTCTGTGGATGAGCTTCGGGAGTAAGGGGGAAAGACGGTTAGCCATCATTTTGGCTAAAAGCTTCAAATCTAAGTTCAAAAGAGATATGGGGTGGTAATTCGCACATTCAGTTGGGTCTTTCCCTTCTTTGGGGATGATAGTAATATGTGCCTTAGTCATGTCTGGGGACAGGGGAGTGCCTTGTAGTGATAAGTTGCAAATTTTTAGGAGATGCGGGATCAGAGATCCACTTAATGTACGGTAGTATAAGGCTGGAAGACCATCCGGGCCAGGAGCTTTGTTTTTAGGAAGGTTTTTTATAGCTAGGGCTAATTCTTCAGATGTGAATGGGGAACTTAGCACCTTCTTTTAGGATTCTTCTAGCTTAGCAAGAAGGATGTTTTGGAGGAATTGTTTAATTGGATGACAGGAGGAGGAAGGATCTGCGTCCCTTTCTTTCTGCGGAATGTTGTAAAGGGCCTGATAATATTCTTGGAAAAGCTTGGCTATTTCTTGGCTCTCGTCTGGCCTGGTTATTTTGTTGATATAGTTATGTGCTCTTCTCTTTTTGATCCTATTCATCATGAATTTGGAGGCCTTGTCCCCATGTGCAAAAAATTTGTATTGTGAATGTAAGAAGAACTTAGCTGATTGAGTGTTCAGGTAATTTTTTAGTTCGGCCCAAAGACTACAAAGCCGGGATAGTTGGGCATCCTGAAGGGATTTTTTGTGGAGAGTTTCTATTTTTTGGATCTCCGATAGCAACAAGTCTAGGTGTGCTTTTCTTTTCTTTTTAAATATTGAGCCTGCATTGATACACTGTCCTCTCATGTAGGCTTTATGGGTATCCCAGACCACATGAGGGGAGGTATCTGGGATACCCATAAAGGAAAAATTCCTCCATGAATTCCTGTAATCTAAGTATCTGCTCCTTTGAGGAAATGAACTGCTCATTAAGTCTCCAGCTACTAGATCTGGGGGACATTTGAGGGGTAGCTATGGATGCCATGACTGGAGAGTGGTCAGAAAGGTGGATTGATTCAATCCAGGCTTTGTTGCAAAGGGAGAGATGTTCTTTAGAAATCAAGATATGGTCCAACCTATGGTAGGAGCAATGGACATGTGAGAAGAATGTGTAGTCTCTGGATTTGGGGTTGAGGGTTCTCCAGATATCTATAAGGTGTTGGTTATAGAGCTGTTTTTTTATAGTATTTAATGCTTTGTGAGAAAGGGTTGATTTATGTGATCCATTTGAGGGTCCATTTGAGGGTCCAATGTCACATTGAAGTCTCCTCCCATAATAACTATGCGCTCTTTAAACGTGTCTATTATTGGGGTGATACTCTCAAACTAGTCTCGTTGGTTAGTATTAGGGGCATAAATATTAATGAATGTATAGACCTGGTTGGATATATGTCCCTTGACTAAAATATAGCGACCATCTGGATCCTGTATATGAGAGCAGTATTGGAAAGGCACATCATCCCACACTAACGCTAAATCCCACACTAACGCCTCCCACACTAAATCCCACACTAACGCCTCTTGAGGCTGCTGAATTTGAGCCACAATGAAACCAGAGTGGATATTTGGAATGTGATAGGTTTGGGTAGTGGTTAAATTTGAAATGTGTTTCCTGTAGTAGCAGGATAGAGCAGTTTTTTGTTTTTTTTCCAGGAATGAAAAGATTTGGCATCTTTTGGATGGGGCGTTAAAACCCTTGACGTTATATGAGACTATAGTTTAATCTGCCATCATAAATTGATAATAGGGGAGGGGTCAGCCTTCCAGAAGCTGCTCTCATCATCAACATAAGCAATTTTAGTCAGATATGTCCCAGCATTGCTATCGGCAATCCATCTACTTGTAGTATAAACATTGAGAAACATTATAAACCTGGAACAACAAAGCCACAATACTATTTGCATTACTATTAGCAACAATAGAATGTGGTGTATAGAGTGAGAAATTGTAGATCACTTGGTAAAGATGGATAATAAGTAATCAGAGATCAGGGGGAAGGAGGTAGAAAAATGTTTTGGTGCCCTTTTTTTCTTATTTATTTATTTTTTTAGATACTGGACAGGTGAGATCAGAGGGGGCTAAGGATTGTAGTTGTCCTATGGGAGAAGAGATGGATAATAGGACATAGGAAAGGGTAGAGACAGAGAGAGACATTGAATGGCATAGCCTGGATTAAACCGAAGCAGTTTGATCACCTAAGTGGTAAATTCTTAATCTCCTAGCGGTAGTCTTTTTCGGAGTAGATTTTTGCACTCCTCATCTTCCTCTTTGCTGTTTAGGAGTAAGCTGTTTGTCCGAAGATCCGGACGGAGGAAGGGCTGGTAGTCCCAATAGGTCTTGAACTGGGTCCCAGTCCTGGATGTCGAGTGGGTTGATGTTCAGATGGTCATAGATGGTATCCAGATCCAGATGAGATGTAATGGACATCCTGCGACTCTCAAATACAAAAGTGAGACCAAAAGGGAATGTCCATCTATAGGGAATTTTCCTGCCCCTGAGCCATTCTGTTAGGGGCTTGAGGGCTCTCCTTTTCTTAAGAGTGGTTTGAGCCTGGAAGATCATAATATCCTGGCCATACCATTTAACAGCTTGCAAGTCTCTTGCTTTAGAGAGGACAGCTTATTTTACTGGGAAGCTGAGAAATTTGCAGATGATGTCTCTCGGTGGTGCTGTGGGAGCCAGCTTGGGTTTCAGGGCTCTATGGGCTCTTTCAAGCAGCACTTCATGTACCGAGTTGGGACCCAGTAGGGATAGGCAAATTTGTACAATATTAGAGATATCTCCCTGGGCAACCGTTTCGGGTATACCTCTGAAGCGCAGGTTATTTCGTCATCCACGATTTTCCTGATCCTCAATTGCGCTATATATGGAGTTCAGGTTTGATTGGACTGCTTGTAGCTTTTGTGTGACCGCTGTTTGATGATCTATCAGGGCCATTTGTGAGTCCTCTAACACCTCCACTCTGCGCCCTATGTGGCGGACATCTTGCTTAATAGTGCAAATATCAGCACTGAGCGGCTCTAAGGCAGAGACTAGCGATGAAGACAGGGTATCTCTCAGGTAAGAGCGGGATATCGGGAGGATGTCGGGTTTATCCTCACCTCCTTGTGTGCCTTGAGAAATCTCTGCATGCTTTCGTCTGGCTTAGTGTGGAGACGCCGGCTCCATCTTGGCTTCCCTGCTCACACATGTAGCGGCAGCTTTCTTTATAAATTTGTCCATTTCTCCACTGTTGGTGGACGATTTGGATTGATTCGCCGGCTCACCCGTTTTAGGGCCTCCAATCTTCACCATATTTCGACCTGACAGGCGGATTTACAGGCTGAAAGGGCACCTTTTCAAACGGAGCTCTAGCTTCACACAGCCATCCGACTCAGACGCTAACTCCACCCCCAATGGGTGTTTTTTTTTAATAGCAGAAAAGAACAACAGTATCTAAAGGGTGTATCACACATGTACAGATGCAGACAAGGCCGCAAATTAAGATTTAAGTCTTTTAATAGCAGAATAGAACAACATAGAAACATAAAAACATAGATTGTGTCAGCAGATAAGAACCATTTGGCCCATCTAGTCTGCCCAATATACTGAATACTATGGATAGCCCCGTGGTCTGAATAAACTCCATTTACTACAACCCTCTGTTGCCTGTCCCTCAGCCACTGCCTAAACCATTCAACAATATGGGAGTCCAAGCCCAAAGACTGCAATTTTTTGATAAGCTTTCTATGTGGGACGGTATCAAAAGCCTTACTAAAGTCTAGATAAGCGATGTCTACTGCACCTCCTCCATCTATTATTTTAGTCACCCAATCAAAAAAATCAATAAGATTAGTTTGACATGATCTCCCTGAAGTAAACCCATGCTGTTTTTCATCTTTCAATCCATGGGATTTTTAGATGTTCCACAATCCTCTCCTTAAGTAACAACAGTATCTAAAGCGTGTATCTCACACGTACAGATGCAGACAAGGCCGCAAATTAAGATTTTTGCCAAAAATGGGTGTTTTGTTAATACCAGAATAGCACAGCAGTATGTAAAGGGTGTATCTCACAATGACAGATGCAGCAAAGGCTGTAAAATTTAGTTTTTTGCCCTAAATGTGTTTTTTTAATAGCAGAATAGAACAACAGTATCTAAAACGTGTATCTCACATGTACAGATGCAGACAAGGGCGCAAATTAAGATTTTTTTTCCCCAAATGGGTGTTTTTTTAATACCAGAATAGCACAGCAGTATATAAAGAGTGTATGCCACACGTACAGATGCAGACAAGGCCGCAAATTAAGTATTTTGCCCAAAATGGGTGTTTTTTTTAATAAAAGAATATGAAAGCTGTATATAACGCTTGAATTTCACACATACAGATGCAGCAAGGGCTGTAAAATTGAGTATTTTGCCCAAAAAGGGTGTTTTTTAAAACCCAGAAAATTATAGCTGTATTTCTAGCTTAAATTGCACACTGACTAATGCTGCAGAGGCCCCAGATGGAGAGTATTGCCAAAAATGGGTGTTTTTTAAAACCCAGAAAATTATTAAAAGTATTTCAAGCTTGTTTTTAACAATCACAGATGCAGCAAGGGCTGCAATATTAAGTACTTTGTCCAAAATGGGTGTTTTGTTTAATAACAGAATATGACAGCAGTTTATAACGCTTGAATTTCACACTGACAGATGCAGCAAGGGCTGTAAAATTGAGTATTTTGCTCAAAAAGGGTGTTTTTTAAAACCCAGAAAATTATTGCTATATTTCTAGCTTAAATTGCACACTGACAAATGCTGCAAAGGCACCAGATGTGGGATATTGCCAAAAATGGGTGTTTTTTTAAACCCAGATTGTATTGCAGTATTTCATGCTTGAATTTGAATGTCACAAAAGCACATATGCTGTGGCGGTGCACTGAGCTTGCATAAAATGGCCGCCGCCGCCCACCTAACTAACAGACAGATAAAAGTTATTTTTCTGTGTCACTGGGCTCAGGGCAGGGTAAAAAGATTGGGCACTGCACCCACAAAACAAAATCTAGGTAGATCGCTGAGTTAAGCTTTTCTGATTAAAGATTCTTTCCTATTCTCTCCCTCACAGCAGCATCATCCTCTCCCTACACTAGTAACAACAGCAGCCATACGTGACCTCAGCTTATATAGAGGCTGGGTCACATGCTGCACTGGCCAATCACAGCCATGCCATTAGTAGGCATGGCTGTGATGGCTTCTAAGGGGAACAGAGTTAATCGCTTGTTGATTGGCTGCTCTGCAGCCTTTCAAAAAGTGCCATAAAATAGCCGAACCTGAACTTTTACTGAAATGTTCGGGTTCAGGTCCGGGGTCCAAAAATCTAAACTTTCGCTCAACCCTAATTCTGATCAATAAATTGTTGGGCGTATAAATTGGTTTGGGCCGCCATTAAATTTACAAAATGTTCACAGAAAATTTCACTATCTGAATTCTGGACCTGCCCTCAAAATCTGGAATTTGGGGTTGAATTTGGGGTTGATAATTCTAAGGGGGTAGGTTCTATAAGGGTTCACTCTGGGGGGCTGCCTCCCCTGCTACCCTGGGGCACCTTCTAGAGGGTCCCTCATTAGCGAATGATGATGATGAGGAGGTAGAGGAGTAGAGGAAGGTGGCCAGGGCCGGCCTTTGGTGTGTGCGAGCTGTGCGGCCGCAACAGGGGCGCCCGGTGGCCGAAACAGCTCGCAGTCGGTCAGTCTCTACTCTCTCTATTCACACCCCTGTCTGTGCTCCTGCACTGCCGTCTTAACCCAGTAAGTTAGTAATAGATAGTACAACTTGGTACAACTCAAGTTTAATAACAAGTTGTAATTTACAACACTTTACAGAAATGTGGCGGGGTCTAACAATAGTTGCTGTCCTCCACCTGTTGGGGGTCACTGTCAGGGACACTGTTATGGGGGGGGGGGGGGGGTCTGTGGATGATAACACATATATAGCACAAGATGCTGCTATATATGTGTCATCCACAGATCCCCCCACATCTGTGTCAGATTCCACACAGATGCCCCCATAACAGTGCAATCCACAGATATCCCCTTAATAGACTGTTAAGGGTATATCTGTGGTCTGTGGATGACACTGTTATTGGGGATCTGTGGATGACACTGTTATAGGGGGTATCTGTGGATGATACTGTTATGGGGGCATCTGTGTGGAATATGTCACCTTTTATGGGGGATCTGTGACTGACACGGTTATGGGGGGGATCTGTGGATGATACTGTTATGGGGCGGATCTGTGGATGAATCACTGTTAATAACAGTCCGTCATCCACAGATACCCCCATAACAGTGCCATCCACAGATATCCCCTTAACAGTGCATCATCCACAGATGCCCCCATAACAGTGTCATCCACAGATGCCCATAACAGTGTCATCCACAGATGCCCATAACAGTGGTCCTCCATAGATTCCCATAACAGTGCGTCATCCACAGATGCCCCCATAATAGTGCCATCCACAGATATTCCCTTAACATTGCATAATCCACAGATATACCCTTAACAGTGCATCATCCACAGATGTCCCCATAACAGTGTTATCCACAGATGCCCCCATAACCGTGTGTCATCCATTGATGCCCATAATAGTGTCATCCACAGATCCCCCATAACAGTGAGTCATCCACAGATCCCACATAACAGTGCACCTGCGCACTGAGGAGAGACTGAAAGGAGGGGAAGATCCGCGGAAGCAAGCAGAGGACAGCACAGCAGACGACTGAATAGCTGTCACGGCGGACAGGAACTCAGATACACAGACAACCAAAAGTGTCTAGGCTAGATGCTGCAGACAGGTCACCTCCTAGCACATCCCTGATTTCTCTCCCTATGCTGCTAAGCCCACTTTCAGACCTTAATGGTAGGAATGAAGTGTCCTCGTGCCTGGACTGCAAACACCCTAGAATCCCTGAGATGGTGAAAGGAGAGAAGGGGCAGAAGACACACAAATAGCCTAGACCGCAAACAACACAAACAGAAATCAAACTTATCTGAGCTGGAACAGACAATCCTTCCTTCCTTGAATCCAAGGCCAGACAGAAATCTATAACCCGCACGGCCCTCTGGGATAGAAGGCAATTTAAGCCAATGACCCCACCCAGAGCACCTGAAGGAAGGCGGATCCAGCATGATTCCAAAACAAACAAAAGGTTAGACAAGTGCTGCCAATCTGACAGACCTCCGCACACTGTCTTAGCAAGGCATGACAATAGCTTCTTTTGTAAGTAAATTATTTTATTATAGTGCTGAAACTGCTTTAAACTCTAAAGAAAAGTTTTGGAGAGTGTTTCTCTCTTTCTCACGTCTGAAGCAATACCGAGGAAGAAGGAAAACTCTTGAAAGCTTGTCTTTTAAGTACAAACAGGATTCCAAAAAAGTTGGGACACTATACAAATCGTGAATAAAAACTGAATGCAATGATGTGGATGTGCCAACTTCTAATATTTTATTCAGAATAGAACATAAATCACGGAACAAAAGTTTAAACTGAGAAAATGTAAGGGAAAAATATGTTGAATCAGAATTTCATGGTGTCAACAAATCCCCAAAAAATTGGGAGAAGGCCATTTTCACCACTGTGTGGTATCTCCCCTTCTTCTTACAACACTCAACAGCCGTCTGGGGACCGAGGAGACCAGTTTCTCAAGTTTAGAAATAGGAATGCTCTCCCATTCTTGTCTAATACAGGCCTCTAACTGTTCAATCGTCTTGGGCCTTCTTTGTTGCACCTTCCTCTTTATGATGCACCAAATGTTCTCTATAGGTGAAAGATCTGGACTGCAGACTGGCCATTTCAGTACCCGGATCCTTCTCCTACGCAGCCATGATGTTGTGATTGATGCAGAATGTGGTCTGGCATTATCTTGTTGAAAAATGCAGGGTCTTCCCTGAAAGAGATGATGTCTGGATGGGAGCATATGTTGTTCTAGAACCTGAATATATTTTTCTGCATTGATGGGGCCTTTCCAGACATGCAAGCTGCCCATGCCACATGCACTCATGCAACCCCATACCATTAGAGATGCAGGCTTCTGAACCGAGCGTTGATAACAACTCGGGTTGTCCTTGTCCTCTTTGGTCCGGATGACATGGCGTCCCAGATTTCCAAAAAGAACTTTCAATCGTGACTCGTCTGACCACAGAACAGTCTTCCATTTTGCCACACTCCATTTTAAATGATCCCTGGCCCAGTGAAAACGCCTGAGCTTGTGGATCTTGCTTAGAAATGGCTTCTTCTTTGCACTGTAGAGTTTCATCTGCCAATGGCGGATGGCACGGTGGATTGTGTTCACTGACAATGGTTTCTGGAAGTATTCCTGAGACCATTTTGTGATTTCCTTTACAGTAGCAATCCTGTTTGTGGTGCAGTGTCGTTTAAGGGCCCGGAGATCACGGGCATCCAGTATGGTTTTATGGCCTTGACCCTTACGCACAGAGATTGTTCCAGATTCTCTGAATCTTCGGATTATGTTATGCACAGTTGATGATGATAGATGCAAAGTCTTTGCAATTTTTCGCTGGGTAACACCTTTCTGATATTGCTCCACTATCTTTCTGCGCAACATTGTGGGAATTGGTGATCCTCTAACCATCTTGGCTTCTGAGAGACACTGCCACTCTGAGAAGCTCTTTTTATACCCAATCATGTTGCCAATTGACCTAATTAGTGTTAATTGGTCTTCCAGCTCTTCGTTATGCTCAAATTTACTTTTTCCAGCCTCCTAATGCTACTTGTCTCAACTTTTTGGGGATTTGTTGACACCGTGAAAATTTGAATCAACGTATTTTTCCTTAAAAATGATACATTTACTCGGATTAAACGTTTGATCTGTCATCTACGTTCTATTACAAATAAAATATTGACATTTGCCATCTCCACATCATTGCATTCAGTTTTTATTCACAATTTGTTTAGTGTCCCAACTCTTTTGGAATCCTGTTTGTATTAGAATAGTACAATAAAAAGGTATCCCTGCATACCGCAATACTCTCATGTTTTGTAATCTTATTTATATATACTTATTTTGTTTTTTTCAGTAGTATGATTAAGTGGTGAAAATTATTAGTGCCCCCCCCCCCCCATATATTGCTCCTAGAGTCGCCACTGAGCAGAGGCGGAGCCAAGGCAAAGCTATGGTGTGCACGGGGCGTGTGTTTTTGTCCTTTAGGGTGCCCACCCTAATGCAATAGGCTGCGCACGCCTATGGTTAGCGGCGAGGCGACTAGGCGAGCCTGGGCCTGGCGAGTGGCGAGCTGAGGCTGAGCTGCTGGTTCCGGAGCGTGGAGGAGGAACTTGTTTTCCTCTTTGTGTATGTTTAGGTGAACGGGGGAGCGCCACAAGATTAGCTCGCACAGGGCATCTGAACACCTAAGGCCAGCCCTGAAGGTGGCATTCTCTTCTCCCTCACTGGCAGACTCAGTATTGGAGGCAAGCATAACGTATGCCTCTTCAGCTGAGTATACTCGTTGGGGCGGACGTGCCATTTTTATTTTATTGGGTTGTGATGTGTGAAATGTTTTAACCTTTATTTAGTGTGGGGTGTGTATGTTGTGTTTTCACATGTAAAGTATCTTGGAATAAATTTGAAATATAGAAAAAAGGACTAGAGAAAAAAAGTTTTAAAAAAATTGTAGGGTACATGCACGCACAAAGAGTGCAAAAATCTACACTAACACTACCTAACTAAATTCTATCTATATGTATATGGAGATTTATATATATATATTCTCAGGATTTGCTCTCTCAAGCAGGGCGGCGATGACAGATTCTTGTGCCGACAACAGGATGAAGTTCAAATAAGGTTCCACTTTATTGTGGTACAAAGAGCAAAATTAATAGCCTTTACACTTCAGGCAAAACTGCAAAAGAAAATTCTTCTCATCTGAGCACTAACTAACACAGGTCCGTATCTTGCTCACCTATTAAACACAGGTCACACTGAGCATCAGGCTTTTTTAGTCAGGACGGCAGCCAGCCTCCTGAACTTGTCTCCAGACATCACTCCCCCCAGACTGACAGCCTGGGACAGGTTTTAATTTCCACTCAATGATCGCAGATGGCTACACCTGGAGATTTGAGTTGAGCGGACACCTAGATGTTCGAGTTCGACGGGTTTGACCGAACTTCACAAAAAAGTTTGAGTTCGGGACCCGAACTTGACCCGGACTTGACCCCTGAACTCGAACCCCATTGAAGTCAATGGGGACCCGAACTTTTAAGCACTAAAATGGCTCTAAAAATTTAATGGAAGGGCTAGAGGGCTGCAAATGCCAGCAAAATGTGGTTAAGAGCATGGAAAGTGCTCTGCAAACAAAAGTAGATAGGGAAATGACTTTAAATAACCTAAAATATGTAAAAATAAAAAAATATAATCGTGATCTAGGAAGACGAGGTCCATATGGAGTAGGAGGTTGAGGAGGCGGTGGATGTGGCAGTGTAGGTGGAAGCGGCGGTGGAGGAGGAGGTAGCCTACAGTTTTTTGGTTTTAAATTATATATATATTTTTTAAATTAGGGTACACCCCAAAACATTGGGAAATATAACCTGCGATAACCCCCTCCAGTCGTGCTAAACACATGTTCAGACAATGCATTGGCTGCAGGGCAGGCCAGCACCTCTAAGGCGTAAAGGGCAAGCTCAGGCCATGTGCCCAATTTGGAGACCCAGAAGTTGAAGGGGGCAGACCCATCATTCAGTACGTGTAGGCGTGTGCCTACATACTGCTCCACCATTTAGCACGTCCCTGTGATGTCCATGATCCAATTGGATATCTTCTCAACTTTCAATGTTCTTTTATGCGCCTACCATGGTGATCACGGGTGGTGTAGATTCAGGGTTCCAGGACGGAGAGGGAGTCTGAGAAAGGGATACCACATTCAAGGGAGGTCAATGGATGAAATTAAATGTAATCGAGCGGAAATGTGGGACAAAGTATTGAAGCATAAGCTTTCAAGTTAAGGAGGGGGCGTGCGGCAATTACCCACTCCCCATTCGGGGAGGTAGTGACGATAAATAACAATACAGGACTCTTAACCTCTTCAGGACACATGACATACCGATACGGCATGTTGTCCTGGTACTTAAAGACACAAGAGGTACCGGTATGTCATGTATCGTTCCGATCACTGCCACCCGATCACTGCCACTGCCACTGTGACCCCCCCCATGTTGGCGATCGCAGCAAACCGCAGGTCAATTCAGACCTGCGGTTTGCTGTATTTCCGGGTTATTCAGGTCTCTGAGGACCCGATAACCCGGAACAGGATGGTGATCGTGGTGTGATTTTTACCCCACCAATCACCATTCTGCGATCCTGAGAGGTGATGTGACATCGCCTCTCAGGATCGCCTCTGATTGGTAGGTGGGCGGGAGATTCAAATGTTGCCAGCGCTCCTCTCCTCCTCCTTTTGTGTCCCGGAGCGGAGGAGAGAGGAGCGCTGCAGTGCACGTCGTCGGATCTGAGCCATCATCCCCCCATCTGTGCCCCAGCACCCATCCTTGCCCCCCAGGACCTGATGTGTGCCCCAGCACCCCCCATCTGATCAGCAGGTAATTAGGGAAAGGTTGGGCTAGGCAGGGATAATACAGGTCCTTCTAAAAAAATTAGCATATTGTGATAAAGTTCATTATTTTCTGTAATGTACTGATAAACATTAGACTTTCATATATTTTAGATTCATTACACACCAACTGAAGTAGTTCAAGCCTTTTATTGTTTTAATATTGATGATTTTGGCATACAGCTCATGAAAACCCAAAATTCCTATCTAAAAAAATTAGCATATCATGAAAAGGTTCTCTAAACGAGCTATTAACCTAATCATCTGAATCAACGAATTAACTCTAAACACCTGCAAAAGATTCCTGAGGCTTTTAAAAACTCCCAGCCTGGTTCATTACTCAAAACCGCAATCATGGGTAAGACTGCCGACCTGACTGCTGTCCAGAAGGCCATCATTGTCACACTCAGGCAAGAGGGTAAGACACAGAAAGAAATTTCTGAACAAATAGGCTGTTCCCAGAGTGCTGTATCAAGGCACCTCAGTGGGAAGTCTGTGGGAAGGAAAAAGTGTGTCAGAAAACGCTGCACAACGAGAAGAGGTGACCGGACCCTGAGGAAGATTGTGGAGAAGGACCGATTCCAGACCTTGGGGGACCTGCGGAAGCAGTGGACTGAGTCTGGAGTAGAAACATCCAGAGCCACCGTGTACAGGCGTGTGCAGGAAATTGGCTACAGGTGCCACATTCCCCAGGTCAAGCCACTTTTGAACCAGAAACAGCAGCAGAAGCGCCTGACCTGGGCTACAGAGAAGCAGCACTGGACTGTTGCTCAGTGGTCCAAAGTACTTTTTTCTGATGAAAGCAAATTTTGCATGTCATTCGGAAATCAAGGTGCCAGAGTCTGGAGGAAGACTGGGGAGAGGGAAATGCCAAAATGCCTGAAGTCCAGTGTCAAGTACCCACAGTCAGTGATGATCTGGGGTGCCATGTCAGCTGCTGGTGTTGGTCCACTGTGTTTTATCAAGGGCAGGGTCAATGCAGCTAGCTATCAGGAGATTTTGGAGCACTTCATGCTTCCATCTGCTGAAAAGCTTTATGGAGATGAAGATTTCATTTTTCAGCACGACCTGGCACCTGCTCACAGTGCCAAAACCACTGGTAAATGGTTTACTGACCATGGTATTACTGTGCTCAATTGGCCTGCCAACTCTCCTGACCTGAACCCCATAGAGAATCTGTGGGATATTGGGAAGAGAAAGTTGAGAGACGCAAGACCCAACACTCTGGATGAGCTTAAGGCCGCTATTGAAGCATCCTGGGCCTCCATAACACCTCAGCAGTGCCACAGGCTGATTGCCTCCATGCCACGCCGCATTGAAGCAGTCATTTCTGCAAAAGGATTCCCAACCAAGTATTGAGTGCATAACTGAACCTAATTATTTGAAGGTTGACTTTTTTTGTATTAAAAACACTTTTCTTTTATTGGTCGGATGAAATATGCAAATTTTTTTAGATAGGAATTTTGGGTTTTCATGAGCTGTATGCCAAAATCATCAATATTAAAACAATAAAAGGCTTGAACTACTTCAGTTGGTGTGTAATGAATCTAAAATATATGAAAGTCTAATGTTTATCAGTACATTACAGAAAATAATGAACTTCATCACAATATGCAATTTTTTTTAGAAGGACCTGTATAGGGAAAGTTAGTGTGAAAAAAAGTTTTATTGCATCACCCTAAGTAGGGTGTCTGGGGTCCACAGCTGTGTGACCCTAGACCCCCCAGGGGTGCTGCCGCTTGCCCCCCTCCCCCCCAACTTTTTTGGGGCGCAGGCATATTTTTTTGGGGGGGGTTTGCACTCTTAGCGTCCGACCACCGTTAGCGCATTGCACACCCCACCGCTGATCAACTTTGAACGGTTGATTAGCGGTTTTGAAAAAATTTGTAACTTTTTTTTTTGTCCTTTTTCTAGTAAGTCCTTTTTTTCTGCTAGTTTTAGGGATAAGTCCTCGAACACCTGTGCATACACACGCAGACACACACTCCCCTATGGCCCGCCGTATGTTCTCGGCCGAGGAGGCATACGCCCAGCTTGCCTCCGAGTCCGAGAGTCCCAGTGAGGACGAGGATGACCCCGCTTTCCTGTTGTCATCCTCGTCCTCCTCGTCATCTAGCGTTGATGATGAGCCCCCTAGGCGGCGGAGCAAGGGGACCGCCATGTTATGGACCCTGTGGCCCACCCTAGTACGAGCAGCTTCCAGCCCAACAGTTAAATCCACCAGAACTTGTCTGTTATACCCCAGAGCGATTTGAGCCCGTGATTCCAAATTTTGTAGGCCAACCAGGAATTCAGATTTCCACAGTGGGCTTCACTGAAGTTGACTTTTTTAGTCATTTTTAAAGTGACCAACTGGTAAATCTAATAGTGGAGCAAACAAACCTGTATGCCCAACAGTTTGTTGCTCAACACCTGGGCTCCTTTTTGGCTAGGCCCGGTGGCTGGACGCCGGTCAGTGCAGCCGAGATGAGGACATTTTGGGGCCTCGTGCTCCATATGGGCCTAGTCAAGAAATCTAGTGTCAGGCATTACTGGAGTGGGGACGTCCTCTACCAGACCCTACTTTACAGTACAGCCATGACACGCTCCCAGTTTGAGGCCATCCCGAAAAGCCTGCATTATTCAAATAATGCAGCATGTCCCCCTCGAGGTGATCCTGCCTATGACCGCCTGTACAAAATCAGGCCGGTCATTGATCACTTTGGGGCCAAATTTGTACAGGCCTATGTACCTGTAAGGGAGGTCGCTGTTGATGAGTCTCTCATTGCGTTCAAGGGGAGACTCATTTTCCGCCAGTATGTTCCCTCCAAGCGGGCGAGGTATGGCGTGAAGCTGTACAAACTTTGTGAGAGTACCTCAGGGTATAAAAATACCCCACGACCTAACCCCCCAGATTAACACGGTCCAAAAAAAAAAGTGCAAAAAAAGAACTTTATTTGTCACCTTACATAACAAAAAGTTTAATAGCAAGCGATCAAAAAGTCATATAGCCCCCAAAATAGTGCCGCTAAAATGGACCTCTCATCCCGCAAAAAATTAGCCCCTACATGAGATAATCTGCTAAAAAAAAAAAATTACTCTTAGACTTTAGAGATACCCCAAAAAATGTTTTGTATCAAAAAGGATAAAAAAAAACTAAAACATAAATAATTGACTTATTAGGTATTGCCGCGTCCGTAATAATCTTTGACCTAACACCCAGATTAACACGGTCAAAAAAAATTAAAAAAATGGTGCCAAAACAACTATTTTTTCATTTCATTAATCAAGTATTAGGTCGCACTACTGTGTGGGGTGACGCAGGATGGGTGCTCACAGCCAATAGATTCACCCAATCTATAAGCTGAACAATAATGAAAAGAAATGGCTGGGCAATCTCTGTATCTGAAGTCAATGGTATTATTAACTACTATTAAATCAGAATGTTAAAAGTTGAATTATGATATACATAAATAATACACAAGTCTGGCCAGACTAAAAAGTACCTACAAACACTTCTTCAACCACTCAATTCCTAAACACAATGGTTTTCTTGTAGACCAATCTTCAGATTGCATATGAATTTCCAAATAAATTCGAATATATGGTCACAAGAGGAAGGGGCCACTAAGAGCCCCAAAACGCGTCTGGTATTGGACCCTACCGATTCAACACAAGGAGCATCAACCTTTTTAACCTTTGCAGCTTTGAACCTATTTGGACATGAAATTTCAGAATTTAAATTTTTGGTAACCTTACCTCCCAAAAATTTAATATAGAGCAACCAAAAATCTTATGTACCCTAAAAATAGTCTCAACAAAACCACCACCTTATCCCGTAGTTTCCAAAATGGGGTCACTATTAGGGAGTTTCTACTCCAGGGGTGCATCAGGGGGGTTGAAACAGGACACGGTGTAAATAAACCGGTCCATAAAAATCAGCCCTCCAAAAACCACACAGCGCTCCTTTCCCTCTACGCCCCACCGTGTGGCCATACAGTAACGTATGACCACATATGGGGTGTTTCTGTAAACGGCAGAGTCAGGACAATAAAGATACAGTCTTGTTTAGCTGTTAATCCTTGCTTTGTTAGTGGAAAAAATGGGTTAAAATTGAAAATTTGGCAAAAAAATGAAATTCTCTAATTTCATCCCCATTTACCAATAACTCTTGTGCAACATTTAAAGGGTAAACGATGTTTTTAAAATCAGTTTTGAATACCTTGAGGGGTGTAGTTTCTTAGATGGGGTCACTTTTAGGAAGTTTCTACTCCAGGGGTGCATCAGGGGAAACAGGACACGGTGTAAATAAACCGGTCCATAAAAATCAGCACTCCAAAAACCACACAGCGCTCCTTTCCCTCTACACCCCGTCGTGTGGCCGTACAGTAATGCACGACCACATATGGGGTATTTCTGTAAATGGCAGAGTCAGGGCAATAAAGATACAGTCTTTTTTGGCTGTTAACCCTTGCTTTGTTAGTAGAAAAAATGGGTTAAAATGGAAAATTTTGCAAAAAAATAAAATTCGCAAATTTCATCCCCATTTGCCAATAACTCTTGTGCAACACCTAAAGGGTTAAAAAAAGTTCATAAAATCAGTTTTGAATACCTTGAGGGGTGAAGTTTCTTAGATGGGGTCACTTTTATGGAGTTTCTACTCTAGGGGTGCATGAGGGGGGGCTTCAAATGGGACATGGTGTCAAAAAAACAGTCCAGCAAAATCTGCCTTCCAAAAACCATATGGCTCACCTTTCCCTCTACGCCCTACTGTGTGCCCGTACAGCAGTTTACGGACACATATGGGGTGTTTCTGCAAACTACAGAATCGGGGCAATAAATATTGAGTTTTATTTGGCTGTTAACCCTTGCTTTGTTACTGGAAAAAATTGATTAGAATTGAAAATTTGGCCAAAAATCTAAATTCAGAAATTTTATCCCCATTTGCCATTAACTCTTGTGGTGTAGTTGGGTGGTTTCTATTATGTAAGCCTTGCAAAGTGACTTCAGACCTGAACTGGTCCCTAAAAATTGTTTTTTGAAAATTTCTTTAAACTTCTAAGCCTTGTAAAATCCACAAAAAATTAAATATCATTCCTAAAATAATCCAAACATGAAGTAGACATAAGCGGAATGTAAAGTAATAACTATTTTTGGAGGTATTACTATGTATTATAGAAGTAGAGAAATTGAAACTAGGAAATTTGCAATTTTTCACACATTTTTGCTAAATTTGGTATTTTTTTATAAATAGAAATTATTATTTTTTTACTTCATTTTACCAGTGTCATGAAGTACAATATGTGACGAAAAAACAATCTCAGAATGGCTTGGATAGGTCAAAGCGTTTTAAAGTTATCACCACTTAAAGTGACACTGGTCAGATTTGCAAAAATAGCCTGGTCCTTAAAGGGGTTATCCCATTTTGCATTTTCATACTTACCTGCTGCCTGCGCACCGTTCACTTCCTGGATTCTGGCTGGGGGCGGGCTTCATCTTGATTGAAGTCTTCTCCCGGCCGGGCCGCGCACTAGACTAAACCCGCATGCCGCAGCGCATGCGCCGTGGTGACTTATTCCTGGCCAGTATAGTAAAGAGTCGGCGTGCTCTTTCGCGGCTCTCTACTATTCTGGCCATGAAGAAGTCACCATCGCGCAGGTCAGTGAGTGGCCCGGCCGGGAGAAAAGAAGGAGTCTTCTGCGCAAAGTGCGGCCACCAGGATTCCGGAGAAGAGCGGTGGCCGTAACCAGGGGAGACCGAATGACAACAATGAGGTAAGTGGGAATAAATTTTCTCATAAACGGTGGGAATGGGTTAATTAAATATATTCACAAAAATTATCACTGTCAAATCATTAACAGATTTTACAGTGATCATTATGATGGGATAACCCCTTTAAGGTGAAATAAGGCTGTGTCCCAAAGGGGTTAAGATGCCCTGTTAATGGAATGATTAATAAAAAATTATAGGGGAATGTCACTGTGGTATTTTGGATTTGGAAACGTTAGCCAGGAGAGACCCTGCTGCTGCTTTGTTGACTCTAGATAACTTCTGCCTGATCGCACGTCCCTGTGACGTCCACCATCCATTTGGATATCTTCTCTATCAACTTTCAATATTCTTTTCTGAGCCTACCATGTTGTTCACGGTTATCGGCGAATTAGGGTTCCACGCCGGAGAGGGAGCATGAGAAAGAGAGACCTCATCCAAGGGAGTTTAATTGTTTAAAATTAAATATGATAGAGTGGAAATATGGGACAAAGTATTGAAGCGCGAATGTGGGACAACTTGTTAAAGTTTAAGCATTGAATAAAAGGAAGTGGCGCGCATCAATTAAGGAAGAATTTGTGAAATTTTATTCCCTGTCACCTATGCAGAGCAGGGCTTTATTCACGTCCAAATTTGTAAAATGTCAACCCAAGAATGTAACAGAAATTTTTTTGAAATGTTTTAAGCTGTCAACTAGGTAGAGGAGGGGTACATCACACCCAAAAATTAGTAAATTTCACCCGAAAATTTAACAGACAAATTAGTGATATTTTTTTACCTGTCTACTATATATAGCAGTGGTACATCATTTGTGCATTTTTTTAACCTGTCTACTAGCTATAGCAGTGGTTCATCATACCCACAAATTGGTGAATTTCCCTGAAAATGTAACAGACAAATTTGTGAATTTTTTAAACCTGCCTACTAGGTATAACAGTGGTACATCACACTAAATAAATTGCGAATTTCACCCAAAAATGTAACAGACAAATTTGTGATTTTTTTAAATGTGTTTACTAGGTGTAACAGTGGTACATCACACCCAAAAATTGGTAAATTTCACACGAAAATATAACAGACAAAATTGTGTTTTTTTTTTTTAACCTGTCCACTAGGTATAGCAGTGGTACATCACACCCAAAAATTTGTGAATTTCACCCGAAAATGTAACAGACAAATTTGTGAATTTTTTTAACATGTCTACTAGGTATAGCAGTGGTACATCAAATCCAAAAATTTGTAAATTTCACCCGAATATGTAACAGACAAATTTGTGAATTTTTTTAACCTGTCTACTAGGTATAGCAGTGGTAAATCACACCCAAAAATTAATGAATCTCACCCGAAAATGTAACAAAATAGTGAAATGACATAAAATAAAATGCGTACAAAAAAAAAATTGTGATTTATGAGGTGGAAGACCATATGGAGTAGGAGTTTGAGGAGGCGGTAAACATAGCGGAGTAGGTGGAAGCAGCTTTGGAGGAGGACGAGGTAGCCAACACTGGTTTTTGGTTTTCATTTTATTTATTTTTTTAAATTAGGGTACACTCCAAAAGAGTGTGAAATATCGAAAATGCAACAATGAGCAATTGCGCTGCAGTATAACAATGGCTGGTTAAAGTCGGTATACATGTCTATTCTGCACAACGTACGGACAAGTCCTGTGGGATCCATGCCTGGCTCATTTTAATGAACGTGAGCTTGTCCACATTGGCTGTGGACAGGCGGCTGCGCTTGTCTGTGATAACGCCCCCTGCCATGCTAAACACATGTTCAGAAAATACACTGGCTGCAGGGCAGGCCAGCACCTCCAAGGCGTAAAGGGCAAGCTCAGGCCATGTGCCCAATTTGGAGACCCAGAAGTTGAAGGGGGCAGACCTGTCATTCAGTACGTGTAGGTGTGTGCACACATACTGCTCCACCATGTTCCATATCAGCTGGTGGTGCTGGTTGTTGTGGCGTGCTGACAAAGCTTTTTCAGAACATTCCACATTTCAGCCATTCTCACCCTGCCTTCTGAGGTGCTGGTGGTGCCCCAGCTGTGTTGGCGACCTCTTCCTCGTCCTCTGCCTTCGCCTTTTGCTTCCACTGTGCCCCCGCTGTCAGGTGGTAATGCCACCGGCAGCGCGTCTACCAGCATGCGCTGGTACTCGCGCATCTTCCGATCACGCTCCAGTGAGGGAATTAAGGGCGGTACTTTGCCCTTGTAATGGGGATCCAGCAGCGTGGCAGCCCAGTAATCAGCACAAGCTAGAATGTGGGCAACTCGGTGATTGTTGCAGAGACACTGCAGAATGTAATCGCTCATGTGTGCCAGGCTGCCCAGAGGCAACGAAAAGCGGTCCTCTGTGGGAGGTGTATCGTCTGTGTCCTCTGTATCCCCCCAGCCACGCACCAGTGATGGCCATGAGCTGGTCTGGGTGCCACCCTGCTGTGAACATGGTTCCTCCTCCTCCATCTCTTCATCCTCCACCTCATCAACCTCCAGAACTGTGCCCTGGCTGGACAATAGTGTACCTGGCGTTTGTGGGTGCAGGAATCCACCCTCAGAGCCACTTGTGAATGACTGGCTGGAAACCATACGAAATGATCCCTCTTCCTCCTCCTGTGCCACATCCTCTTCCATCATCGCCAGCAGCGCTTTTTCAAGGAGGAATAGAAGTAGGATAGTTACACTGAGAACGGCGTTATCGGCACTGGCTATGTTGGTGGAGTACTCGAAACAGCGCAGCAAGGAACACAGGTCTCGCAGGGAGGCCCAGTCATTGGTGGTGAAGTGGTGCTGTTCCGTAGAGCGACTCACCCGTGCGTGCTGCAGCTGAAACTCCACTAGTGCCTGCTGCTTGCACAGTCTGGCGAGCATGTGCAAGGTGGAGTTCCACCTTGTGGGCACGTCGCATATGAGGTGGTGAGCGGGAAGGCCGAAGTTACGCTGCAGCGCTAACAGGCAAGCAGCAGGGTGTGAACGCTGAAAGCGCACACAGACAGCCCGCAATTTATGCAGCAGCTCTGACATATTGGTGTAATTTTTAAGGGAATCTCTGCACCACCAAATTCAGCACATGCGCCAGGCAAGGGATGTACATCAAATTCCAGAGCTGCTACGAGATTTTGCCTATTTTCGCACACCACCAGGCCGGGCTTGAGGCTCACTGGCACAAACCACTCATCGGTCTGTTGTTCAAGGCCCGTCCACAGCTCCTGCGCGGTGTGGGTTTTGTCCCCCAAACAGATACATTTTGAAACTGCCTGTTGTCATTTACCCCTGGCTGTGCTGCAGTTGATGGTGAAGGTGTTACGCAGACCGGATGAGGAGCCGGTAGAGGATGAGGTAGCTGAGTAGGAGGAGGAAGCAACAGGAGGCAAACTGAAGCGCCCTGCAATCCTCGGTGGTGGAAGGACATGCGCCAAACTGCTATCCGCCTCAGACCCAGCCGCCACTGCATTTACCCAGTGTGCTGTTATGGAGATATAACGTCCCTGACCGTGCTTACTGGTCCACGTATTCGTAGTGAGGTGTACCTTGCCACAGATGGCGTTGCGCAGTGCACACCTGATTTTGTCCCCCACTTGGTTCTGCAGGGAAGGGATGGCTCGCCTGGAAAAGTAGTGGCGGCTGGGCATGATGTACTGTGGGACAGCCACCGCCATAAGGCTTTTAAAACTCTCTGTCTCCACCAGACAGAATGACAAAATTTCAAAGGCCAATAATTAAGAAATGCTGGCATTCAGGGATAGGGATCGCGGGTGGGTAGGGGGGTACTTTCTCTTCCGCTCCAGTGTTTGGGAGATGGAGAGCTGAAAGCTTCCGTGGGACATTGTGGAGATGCTTGGTGACCCAGGTGGTGTTGTTGCTGGCAGATCCTCTCTTTGCGGGGTGGCAAGTGGCACTGTCACTCCAGAGGTGGATGAAAAGGCCGAGACTGCAGGAGAAGAGGAAGCAGGAGGAGCCAGAGACCTTTCTTTGTTTTTGAGGTGTCTACTCCACTGCAGCTCGTGCTTTGCACTTAAATGCCTGCTCATCCAGGCATTGAGAACGTTTATGCCTCGCTTCAGGCTCTGATTGCACAGCATGCAAACCACTCGTGTCTTGTCGTCAGCACATTGTCTAAGAACTGCCACGCCAAGGATCTCCTTGGAGCTGGCTTTGGTGTGCTCGGTCCATTGCTGCAGTGGGCAGTAGCAGGCGTACTGTCTAGAGGACGGCCGCTCCACTTTTGCCCCATGCTCCCTCTTCTGCTGTGCGGGTGGCTTTGTGCGACCACCGCCTCTTCCTCCAAACTACATAGGTCACTCACATGACTGATTCCATATGGGGTCGAGGACCTCATCGTCCTCTACATCACCTTCCACCCAGTCTTTACCTCTGCCCTCATTGTCAGTCTGCACACTTTCGAAAGCCCCAGCAGTTTGCACCTGTGTTTCCTCATCATCCGAGACGTGCTGTGATGGTCCTCCCATGTACTCATCTTGAAACATAAGTGGTTGGGCATCGGAGCACTCAATCTCTTTCACTTCTGGGGCAGGGATAGGTGGATGGCCCTGGGAAACCCTGCTAACAGAGTCATGAAAAAGCAGAAGAGACTGCTGCATGCCTTGGGGCTCAGACTTCTTGGCTGATTTGCAAGGGGGTGAGGTGAAAGACTGATGGACATCGGCTGCAGGTGCCAACTCATCTTTCAGCAGGAGACTGGGTGGGAGACAATTTGAAGGAACTGGAGGCACTGTCAGCAACCCAATCTACTATCGCCTGTAATTGTTCTGGCCTCACCATTCGTAGAGCCACATTAGGCCCGACCAAATACCGCTGCAGGTTCTGTCGCCTACTCGCACCTGAGGAAGGGGTTTCACTTGTGCGTGTAGCTGGCACAGATCGACCACGTCCTCTCCCTGCAACAGGAGCTCCACCAGCAGCACCACGACCTGGGCCACGTCTCTAATTTGACCCTCTCCTCATATTTCTGAAATTTAGGATCTTGCCCTAAATGGGTGTTTAATTAATAGAAGAATATAACCACAGTATCTAATGGGTGTATCTCACACATCCTGATCCAGACTAGGCCGGAATTTAAGTTTTGTGCACAATATGGCTGTTTTGCAAATATCTGAATAGAACCACAGTATCTAAAGTGTGTATCTCACACGGACTGATCCAGAGTAGGCCGCAATTAAAGTTTTTTGCCCAAAATGAGTGTTTGTTTAATAACTGAATATGACAGCAGTATATAACCCTTGAATTTCACACATGCTGATGCTGCAAGGGCTGTAAAATTGTGTATTTTGCCCAAAAAGGTTTTACTAGAATATAAGGGTAAATAATAATGCTCGTGTTTCCATCCCGATAGTCTCCTAGCAACCGTGCGTGAAAATCGCACCGCATCCACACTTGCTTGAAAAAAATGCACAAAGGGGAGCATGCTGCGATTTTCACGCAACGCACAAGTGATGCGTGAAAATCGCTGCTCATGTCAACAGCCCCATAGAAATGAATGGGTCAGGATTCAGTGCGGGTGCAATGCGTTCACTTCACGCATTGCACCCGCGCGGAATACTCGCCCGTGTGAAAGGGGCCTAAGGGTTCACAGACATTGACAGACCAAACTCCCCTTTTAATGCACCGCAAACAACCAGAAACAGTCCATTTGCCCAACCGCAAACTCCCCATTTGCACAAGGTTGGATACCAAGCTAGCCATGTCCCGTTGATGTCATTGAAGGTTTCTTTCTCCACCCAGCCACGTACAACACCAAGGGTCCCCGAAAGGTGAATTGAATTGATTTTTCGAACGGGGAGATGGTTAAAAAACGCTGGCTCCCTCCCCTTTGTTTTAATCCACGGTCACTGCGACTGCGCCGTGCAATTTACTGTCACACCCAATATGAGTGGTACTTTCTGTAGTTCTCTTCTCATCAGTTTAATCCCTGTTATGTCCCCAATCTGGGGTCCATTTATTGCAAATGCGATTATATCACAGAGAAATAATATAAATTGAATTATTTTTATCTGCAAGGTATTGTCTGTGACACCCTGTATGGATGGTGTGCACACAGTACTGTCTGTGGGCCACACAGTCACTCACTGGCTTGCAAATGCGATTATATCACAGAGAAATAATATAAATTGAATTATTTTTACAAACCGGATTCCAAAAAGGTTGGGTCACTATACAAATCGTGAATAAAAACTGAATGCAATAATGTGGAGGTGCCAACTTCTAATATTTTATTTAGAATAGAACATAAATCACGGAACAAAAGTTTAAACTGAGAAAATGTAAAATTTTTAGGGAAAAATTTGTTGAATCAGAATTTCTTGGTGTCAACAAATCCCCAAAAAGTTGGGACAAGGCAATTTTCACCACTGTGTGGCATCTCCCCTTCTTCTTACAACACTCAACAGATGTCTGGGGACCGAGGAGACCAGTTTCTCAAGTTTAGAAATAGGAATGCTCTCCCATTCTTGTCTAATACAGGCCTCTAACTGTTCAATCGTCTTGGGCCTTCTTTGTTGCACCTTTCTCTTTATGATGAGCCAAATGTTCTCTATAGGTGAAAGATCTGGACTGTAGACTGGCCATTTTAGTACCCGGATCCTTCTCCTACGCAGTCATGATGTTGTGATTGATGCAGAATGTGGTCTGGCATTATCTTGTTGAAAAATGCAGGGTCTTCCCTGAAAGAGATGACGTCTGGATGGGAGCATATGTTGTTCTAGAACCTGAATATACAGTACAGACCAAAAGTTTGGACACACCTTCTCATTCAAAGAGTTTTCTTTATTTTCATGACTATGAAAATTGTAGATTCACACTGAAGGCATCAAAACTATGAATTAACACATGTGGAATTATATACATAGCAAAAAAGTGTGAAACAACAGAAAATATGTCTAGGTTCTTCAAAATAGCCACATTTTGCTTTGATTACTGCTTTGCACACTCTTGGCATTCTCTTGATGAGCTTCAAGAGGTAGTCACCGGAAATGGTCTTCCAACAGTGTTGAAGGAGTTCCCAGAGATGCTTAGCACTTGTTGGCCCTTTTGCCTTCACTCTGCGGTCCAGCTCACCCCAAACCATCTCGATTGGGTTCAGGTCCGGTGACTATGATGGCCAGGTCATCTGGCGCAGCACCCCATCACTCTCCTTCATGGTCAAATAGCCCTTACACAGCCTGGAGGTGTGTTTGGGGTCATTGTCCTGTTGAAAAATAAATGATGGTCCAACTAAATGCAAACCGGAGGAATAGCATGCCGCTGCAAGATGCTGGGGTAGCCATGCTGGTTCAGTATGCCTTCAATTTTGAATAAATCCCCAACAGTGTCACCAGCAAAGCACCCCCATACCATCACACCTCCTCCTCCATGCTTCATGGTGGGAACCAGGCATGTAGACTCCATCCGTTCACTTTTTCCGTTTTTTTTTTTGGTTGGAACCAAAGATCTCAAATTTGGACTCATCAGACCAAAGCACAGATTTTCACTGGTCTAATGTCCATTCCTTGTGTACTTTAGCCCAAATAAGTCTCTTCTGCTTGTTGCCTGTCCTTAGCAGTGGTTTCCTAGCAGATATTCTACCATGAAGACCTGATTCACACAGTCTCCTCTTAAAGAGGACCTTTCACCTATTATGACACTGTGAACTAGGAATACAGACATGGAGAGCGGCGCTCGGGGATCTCACTGCACTTACTATTATCCCTGGGCGCCGCTCCGTTCTCCTGCTATGCCCTCCGGTATCTCCGGTCACAAAGTTATGGTCGGCGGAGTCTGCCCTTGTTCTGCTGTAGAGCTGGCCAATCGTATTGCAGAGCTCACAGCCTGGGAGAAAATAACCTCCCAGGCTGTGAGCTCTGCGCTGCGATTGGCCAGCGCTAGAGCAAAACAAGGGCAGACTCCGCCTACCATAACTTAGTGACAGAAATCTCCGCCTACTATAACTTAGTGGCCGGAGATACCGGAAGGAATAGTGGGAGAACGGAGCGGCGCCCAGGGATAATAGTAAGTGCAGTGAGATCCCCGGGCGCCGCTCTCCATGTCTGTATTCTTAGTTCACAGTGTCATAATCGGTGAAAGGTCCTCTTTTACAGTTGTTCTAGAGATGTGTCTACTGCTAGAACTCTGTGTGGCATTGACCTGGTCTCTAATCTGAGCTGCTGTTAACCTGCGATTTCTGAGGCTGGTGACTCGGATGAACTTATCCTCCCCAGCAGAGGTGACTCTTGGTCTTCCTTTCCTGGGGCGGTCCGCATGTGAGCCAGTTTCTTTGTAGCGCTTGAAGGTTTTTGTGACTGCACTTGGGGACACTTTCAAAGTTTTCCCAATTTTTCGGACTGACTGAACTTCATTTCTTAAAGTAATGATGGCCACTCGTTTTTCTTTACTTGGCTGCTTTTTTCTTGCCATAATACAAATTCTAACAGTCTATTCAGTAGGACTATCAGCTGTGTATCCACACCACAACTGATGGTGACTACCTCTTGAAGCTCATCAAGAGAATGCCAAGAGTGTGCAAAGCAGTAATCAAAGCAAAAGGTGGCTACTTTGAAGAACCTAGAATATGACATATTTTCAGTTGTTTCACACTTTTTGGTTATGTATATAATTCCACATGTGTTAATTCATAGTTTTAATGCCTTCAGTGTGAATCTACAATTTTCATAGTCATAAAACTAAAGAAAACTCTTTGAATGAGAAGGTGTGTCCAAACTTTTGGTCTGTACTGTATATATGTATATATATATATATATATATATATGTGTATATATGTATATATATATATATATATATATATATATATATATATATATATATTGTCGTGATGTGTACAGTAAAAGTCATGGAAGGTTCCTTTACTGGGTGAGATAAGTAAAACCCAAGAAGATGGTGCTGGCTTTGGCAAACATAGTTGCTAGAGCTATTTGCTTTGTTAGTACAAGGGCTGGATTTTATTTGGACTGGGAAGGTAGGTTTGGTAGTGGGACCTTCCCAGTCCATTCCGATTCCAGGGAATGTTTTCCCCTAACCTGAGTTGATCGCAGATGAGGCCTGCTATAATCAAGGAGGCATACAACCAACCCTCTGTTTGTCAGTCAGGGGAGAGAGGACATGAAAACAGAGGTCTGAGAGGCTGGGTGGTCTCAGCCAGGAGGTCTGAGGGGCCACAAGGCTGAGTATAGCCGGATCCCTTCCCTGTCTGGACTTGTGTTTGTTGAGCAGACCTGCTAAGGGTTGGAGCCTTAGACCATGTGTATAAGCTGTGCTTAGAGGAGAGTCGGGTAAAATAACGTTGTGTTAGTTAGAGCCCAGATGGACAGGAGTTTATTTCAGTATGTTTGTGCTGGTGCCAAAATAAAGCCTCATTTGGACTTTAAATACATTGTCTGATGACACGTCTGTGATTGCGACCCCCTGAGAGAGAGTGATCCCTAAAAAGGATGGATAGGCTGTGGGGGAGGGAGGGGGGGTTACGGACAGTGATGGAGGGTGGTTTAGGGATCTGGAACAGCTGCAAATAAAAAAAAAAAATCAGTGCAACAATTCCAGATGTTCTTCTTCTTTTTTTCTTTCTTCTTTCAGCCCTTTCCTGTGATGCTATTGCGCTGCCATTGGCTTAAGCATTGTGCCAGCCAATCACTGCGCTGGCAGGGGACACCAAACACTGGAGTCGCCTGCCTGACCTAGGAGGAGACTGACTAGTTCAGCAACGGTCACCTCCCCATGATCTCCTCTCCCCCCGGCCCGACTCACAGCTTACTTCTGCTTCTGGCGCTGCGATGTGCCGGTCTTCATTGACCGGCCAATCGCAGTGCTTGTAGCTGCAGGAGAGCGGAAAGATACCATACTGCCCTTACCCGGCATGGAAGCCTGCTGGTAATAGCAGCCATGGTGCCCCGATTCCCCCTCGATCCTGCCCCAGCACCTGGCGGACCTTGCTCCGTACATGTCTAGAGCTGATCCTTAAGTCACGTCCAGCTGCACCGTACATGTATGGTGCGGGTCCTTAAGGGGTTAAAGAAAGTTTATTGTTTGAAAGAGTCACTGTAGACAATGATTTCCACTTTGGAGACTCTGGCTTATCTATGCATTAAAGGCATACTGGTTTTAATGCACAATTTGTTATACTTCGTTTTTCTATGTCACCGGTGGGAGATCCTATAATCAGTCCATCTGTGGTGACCTGATATGTGGTATGTGGATAATAAAAATGGACAAATATTTAGGTCTAAACATGATCACATTAGGCATACATGCATCCGTATTTATAGGTTTGTAGAAGTGTATATAACGTATATTATAGTGCAATGCAGGAAATTCAGTTGCTTTTAATGAGACTTCACTACATAATCTGCTCACATTTTATGTTTTTAGGGTATATAATGATATTTGAGCAAAATATGTGTGAGAAAGTCACATACAATTTTACAGATACAGTAATACAATCCTTAGCCTCAACCCATGCAATAAAAATCCAGGCAAAAATGAACTTGTTCTAAATGAGGTATCTCAATCAGTAACTTCCTTGAAATATTGTACAAGGGTTGCAAATAGTGTTGATCGAGCACCAAAGTGCTCATGTGCCTATAATCAGTCCATCAGTGGGGACCTGATATGTGGTATGTGGATAATAAAAATGGACAAATATTTAGGTCTAAACATGATCTCATTAGGCATACGTGCATCCGTATGTATAGATTTGTAGAAGCATGTATAATGTATATTATGGTGCAATGCAGGAAATTCAGTTGCTTTTAATGAGACTTTACTATACAATCTGCACACATTTTATGTTTTTAGGGTATATAATGCTATTTGAGCAAAATATGTGTGAGATTCAATTTTACAGATACAGTAATACAATCCTTAGCCTCAACCCATGCAATAAAAATCCAGGCAAAAATGAACTTGTGCTAAATGAGGTATCTCAATCAGTAACTTCCTTGAAATATGGTACAAGGGTTGCAACTAGTGTTGATCGAGCACCAAAGTGCTCATGTGCTCGAGTAGAACACTTTGCAATGCTCGGGTGTTCCACCGAGGGAAGGGTGTCGGGACTCTAGTTCGGCTTAGGAGTCCCTGCTCTGACTCCATATATAGCTATGTCCATATATAGAATCAGTGCTTGAGGACACCCCAGTGTATTTAAATCTAATTTAGCCTGTATTTCAGAAAAGCTTCTGCCAGGAATCAAACTCACGACCTTCTGATTAGAGGCAAGGCACTTAACCATTCCGCTATAATAGCTAGTTACTTTAAAAAAAAAAAAAACTTCTACTGTACTGTACTTCTATTGAGACTTATACAGTAGAAGTCTCATATTATTATTTTTTCACCTGTGTGAAGTTGGCACCCCATGTTCTGAAAAGATGAATATAAATACACCATTCGTTTGTGCTGCAAAAATGAGCGCTTGTGCTGGTTCGGTTCCTGAGATATTGCACGTTAGATTTTTATGAAGCCCCGCCCACTTTCCACCCCATGTTCTTAAATTTCAAAAAGAAATACATCATTCATTTGTGCTGGTTTGTGCTGCAAAAATGAACATTTGCGCCTCTTTGGTTTCCGAGATATTGCGAGCATGATTTGCTGAAACCCCGTCCACTTTCCAACCCATGTTCTTAAATTTCAAAATGAAATACACAATTCGTTTGTGCTGGTTCGATTCCTGAGATATTGCGTGTTACATTTTTATGAAGCCCCGCCCACTTTCCACACCTTGCTCTTAAATTTCAAAAAGAAATACACCATTTGTTAGTGCTGCATTTGTACTGGTTTGTGCTGCAAAAATAAACGCTGCGCCGCTTTGGTTTTCGAGATATTGCGCACGCCATATGCTGAAAAAAAATACACCATTCGTTTGTGCTGAGTTTGTTCCGCAAATCACTGTAACTAATGCATGGATAAAAGGAGAGAAAAAGAATTGAAAAACACTGCGTGCCATAGAAATGTATAATAAGAAAAATGTATAAAGGACTAAACCCCATACTTCATTCCCTGCTTCTGATGCCGCTCCCCTATGCTGGGCACTTTCAGCGCCACACACTGTACCTTGGGGAAAGGCATAAGCAAATGTATGCTTAGCAAATTGACTACTAGCTGAGAGACTCCAGGGAAAATTAAGTGTACCTACTTAGGCTCCATTCACACATCCGCAATTCCGTTCTGCATTTTGCTGAACGCAATTGCAGACCCATTCACTTCTATGGGGCCGCACAGATCCGGAAATGCGGACCCGCACTTCCGGGTCCGCATTTCTGTTTCCGAGAAAAATAGAACATGCCCTATTCTTATCCGCAATTGCGGACAAGAATAAGCATATTCTTTTAGTGCCGGCGATGTGCGGTCCGCAAAATGAGGAACAGTTTTTTTTTTGTGTCTAGAAAAAGCGCCTTTTCAAATAGACAATTCTGCAGTTATTGACCTGCAGTGACTCTTTTCACTTTTGTCGATGCAGCGCTTACAAATTTACTAACTGCGCCTTTTGACAAAAAGGCGCAGTTTGGGGCGCAATGGGCCATTTAGAACAAAAATGTACACCAGGTACAGGGAGGTGCCAGTATAAGTTCTACACTTTCTACAACCAGTTTGCCTTCATAAAGTTCCACACTGCGCCAAATTCACCACATAGCCTGCGCCTTTTTAATGAATAAGGTGGAAGAAAAATCACACTTCACACAGAAAAAAGAGGGTAAAAAAACCTCTACAATAGAGATACGGCCTATGTGCTTCTGTATTTCTATGCACATAATTTTGGATCACATACTATAAGACCAGAATTCCACTAAGATTTTTTTGGGCAAAAACGCCCCAAAAAACACCCATTCTGCTGCATGGTGTTTATTCATTGAAAAAACACTGCGGCCAGATGTTATCTGTTCTTCAATAGGGAAGCGCAACAAGCCATATCCACACAGTGTTTTTTTTATTTGGCGTTTTTTTTTTTTCATTTTCAGTTTTTCGGCTTTTTATGCCTCAGTGGCAGTTTTTCAAAAAAGACCTCTTGTTGAGACTCTTGCGTTTTTTCCGGAAAATCTTGGCATTTTTCTCCCCTAGATCACTATTCTCCACTACACTGAACTGACAGCTGATCTCTGTCATAATTCATAATCCCCGTCGGGAGCTCTGATTGGTCAGTACCTATTTACCAATCACAGCTCCCGGCGGGATTATGAATTGTGACAGTGCAGAGATCAGAGACAGTGAATGAATGTTGCTGGTTTATACAGTTAATAAGTTCTGATTGCAGTGGGTCTCAGGAGTGAAACCTGCTGTGATCTGTTCCTCAGCCCCTGGACTAAAACTCCCACCATGTAAGAGTCTCTTGCATGCTGGGAGTTGTAGTAATTGTGTCCAAAAGATTAAAAAAAAAATGTTTCTGTGTCCCTAACCCCTTGTACTATAACTTCCGTCATAAAACAGAGTCTGTTGCATGATGGGAGTTGTAGTACTTAAAAAATACTAATAAAAGAAAAATATTCATACTCTTAGGTCCTTTGGGAAAAAAAATGCCAAATGAGCCAAAAAATGCAATTTCCACACAAAGGCAAAGACACCAGAAAAAAAAACAGGAAAAAAAGCCAAAACGCAGGGAAAAACGGTGGCAGTTGTTTTTGCAGCTTTTCTGGCGTTTTTTTTTTTTCAAAACAAAAAACTCAGTGGAATCCTAGCCTTATAGTAGTTTCCAATGTATGTGCTACTTCAGAGCATTGTTTACTATGATTACTATAAATTAAGCTCATGACTCTATAGCCAATGAGTGGTGGTTGCTTTCAGCAGCTGGCACTCATTTTTAGGGTACGTTCACACATAGTAATATGCTGCTGGAAATCCACAGCATATGCTACTTGATAATTTTCCATATATTACACTGAATGTAAATAATGAAACTAAAAAAAACATTTTTGTTTCTATCAGATTACCACCTCTGCCAGGTATAACCTCACTGACCGGTCTCGGTGTATAAAGTAATAACTGTGTGTATATCATAATAAATCATATACTGCTACGTTAATCCCTAATGCTAAATTAACTTCTCTGATCTCAGAAACTGAACCGGCACAAACGCAGCACAAACGAATGGTGTATTTATTTTTATCTTTTGAGAACATGGGGTGCCAACTTCTCACAGGTCCAGTGCCTCTCACCAGCCCCCAGTGCCTCTCCATCAGCCCCCAGTGCCTCTCACCAGCGTCCCCCCCAGTGCCTCTCCATCAGCCCCCAGGCAGTGCCTCTCCATCAGCCTCATAAAATACAAAATAAAAAACCCACTTACATCTCCTGCTCCTGGACGCCGCCGCTCCTCTCCTCCTATGTGATCTGCATCCTGCTGTCGCTGTGCTGTGAAGGCTGCACACAGCGTGACGTCACAGAGCGTCTCAGCCCTCATGCCTGTGCACAGCCGACAGCCGAGGACCAGGAAGCGGTGAGTACAAAGCTGTTAAAGATATGTGAATTTAATTCTATATTTTTTGTATCTCTAGGACTGTAACTGGTTAATCTTAAGTTGCTAAAAACTTCTTATCTCAAGAGCCTCCCCCATCCCCTTTCTGCTGTTAGTCGAGCTCTGTCTATGCAATGCTATGAGGATAAGAAGGGGGGGGGGCAGAGAACTGTGGGCAGCGTTTGTCTTCTATCTCCCCACAGATGCTTTGAAGATGTTTGCACCGTGCAAGGATGCTAAGACAATCCCTTGGGTGGATAAATATGATATACACATATTACTCACTGCCTATAGAAGAACGCCTCTTTGAAGTGTCATATATGACGTGTGCAGTATTATTGTTAGGATAGACACCATTACAACATGGTGACGATAACCAGATGTTTACATTAGTTCACATTCCAAAGTAGTGCCCAGTGCGCAGATGCTAGAGTATCTCCTCTCTCTTATCTCTTCTTCCTTTTGAGACAATGAAATAATGCCTGGGCCTCAGAAAGTACTGCCCTTTTCTGAAGATGTATATACTGCTTACTTTCTGTAATAAATTAGAGATTGCATTGACCATCTATATGTCAGCGTCTAGTCTCTCAGCCACGCGTGGATATTAACCCCTGGGGGTACTTTGAATTGGAGCACAAGAGTGTATCTTAAAGGCTTTAATTAAAAGCCGCTTTAACAATTGGCACCCCAGATGGGACCCCAAGGCGAAGGGAACATCAACACCGACACACAAGAGGCCCCAGGACTTGACGAACGGCAGAGAGGAGATGGCCGGCTTTAATAGAACGGCAAGAAAACTCTTACCCGCCTTTCTGCCATTTAGTTCATCACTTCATATTGGCTTAGTCTGCTGTGAGGTGGTACCCATGTAAGTATAGTAGTCGGCTAATATGCTGAAAGCCTGGGGTCCATAGAACCATAATCTGAATTGATAGATCACTCTGGTGTGTATATGTGTTTATTTGTATCAGTATGGTCCGAGGAGTGAATTGAGCATGGACAGTAAGACTACAGACAAAGGGAGGGGAAAGTAACCTCCTGGTTTGGAAGGGGGCGCTGTAGCGCCGAGGTGTAGGACAAAGTAACATCCGGCTGACCTGGCCAGGAAGACACGTGGATCCACATGACCCTCTAAAAAGGGAGGACTGAGGAGATATTCTCAACCTGACCTGACCCCCAGGAAGATGCGTTCGGAGCCGCCTGACCCCCGGAGAGAGGAAGACATGCGGGGAGTCCCAGCTGACTAGTCAGACGTGATAGCCAGATTTGAGCCAACCAGAGGGGAGGGTGAATCCTTTGTCTGTGGAGGAAAGGGTTAAAGGTGCCTCTTTACTCCTCTGTTTTGTGTGCGTCAGTCTGAAATACTGCTGTTGAAATGGGTCAGTCCCAGTATTATGAAGGAGAAAATACAGCCCCTAGCTAGTAGCGAGGGAAGAGGGAGATTAGAGGATGTGATATTAATGGAGAATTAAAAGTTAAAATGTGAAAAAGAATGTTACAGAGAAAGTGTGGCCCCGGACAGCAGGTCGCCTGGCTGGCAACAGGGATGAAAATCTGTAAGAATCTGTGAAGTTAGAGCTTACAGACTGTGGACATCAGAACTCCTGTGATGTTGAGGAATGGGGGGGGGGGGGTTCTAATGAGTGAGAAAACAGAGCAGTGTCAGAAAGTTAATTGATGGCACTAGCAAGAAAGAAAGTGCCCCAGTGTCTGCAATCAGAAAGGCGCTTG
The DNA here is from genome assembly GCF_014858855.1 of Bufo gargarizans. Classification (NCBI taxonomy): domain Eukaryota; kingdom Metazoa; phylum Chordata; class Amphibia; order Anura; family Bufonidae; genus Bufo; species Bufo gargarizans. The sequence continues at coordinate 201,386 of NW_025334724.1, read as the reverse complement.
TGTTAAATGTTCCAAAATGAACTGGTTAAGTTTTGTTACCCTAATATGTGTGTGTTTAGATAGGGAATCATGCAGAGTAAGTGATGTGTAATATATTATACAAGACGAAGAATGGGTGTGGCTTTGAGTTGTAGTTGAGTCGGAAATGTGTGAAGACTGATGGATGTTTTTAGCAGAGCTGTGTATGCAATTCATATTTTATGTATAAGGGTGTGGTTATGAGCTGTTTGTGAAAATGAGTACATGAAAATGTAAATGCGTATGGGGTACGATATTTGTTTTTAAATAATATGCGCATTGAGAATTTTATTTTATTTTTCTTGGAAGAGTTTTGGTTTTTTATTGGTGCCAACAGTGTTGATTGAGCGGTACCTTTTTTTTAAATTGAAGTCAATGAAAAGTTTCTTATGGGCCCTTTTGTGTTTTCATGTCTGTATTGTCAGATCTGTTTGTTTCAATGTTTGAAGTTACGTGTTACATGTTAAGGGTTGTGCTTAACATCAGAGCTCTGTTCTTATGGACAGCTGGGACACTACTGACGGACAGAAGGAGGACCACAGAGTCCGACTGAAAGGGGTGTATTTAGATGACTTACAGAACCAGATAGGGAAGGAGGAAAGGGACTGTGGATGGAAAAGGGGGGACTAAAAATAAGAAGGGCCCTAAAACAGTTCTAAGGGAAACTTTGCCTTCCCAGGTCTCTCTACTCCATGATTCCACAGGCAACCCATGGAGTGATGCACCGGACAAAAACTGCTATGTGTGATTTAGTACGTAGCATATGGTACACCCCAGGGTTCAGCACTGTAACAGTCAGATATACTCAAGGATAAATGATTTGTGCCCAGAACAATGTGGGCAAGGTGGTTAAGGTACCCAAGAAACACGTCTTGCTTTTTGTATCTGTTTCAACGTTTGCAGACTACCTTCAACTATCCAAGGTGGGCATGTATGAGTATGTATTGATATGTGATGACTTGTTTCCAGGATGGCCAAAACCATACCCAAATAAGTAAAGAAGATTATGACCGAAGTTGTGTGCAGGTATGGGATACCTTAGATCATTGATAGTGACACAGGGGTTCACTTCACAGGTGAAGTGATGCAGGAGATGAAGGTTTTGGGTGTAGGACAGGCCTAACATGCTTCGTACCATCCAGAAAGCAGCAGTAGAGTAGGGAAAAGGAACTGAACAGGACACTAAAGTTAAAGATTCAAAAGCCTAGTGCTTGCTGCTAGCCCTCTTTTAGTAAGGTATACGCCTAACCGTGAGACAGGCTTTTGTCCCTATAAGGTCCTTTCTGGGTCAGCGCCTAGGATAGGATTTTTTATTTCCCACAGCAGCTCCAGATGCAACATGGTTGTCTGACAGATTATGTGATCAGTTTTGTACAAGCATTTGACTAAAGTATATTTTCGAGTTTTTGCTTCACTTCCAGGTTTTGATAAAGTACTAGGAACCCACCCACTTGTGTCTGGAGACTGGGTGGTAGTAAAAGACACGTTAGAAAAGTCCTAAAACCCTGGTTTGATGGTCTATTCCGAGTGTTGTTGACCATAAGCTCAGTGAAGCTCAAAGAAAAGCATAATTGGATTGATTTCAAGGAAGTGTTGAGACTGGTTTTCCCTTGTGTGACTGTTGATCATGACTCAATATGGAAAAATTGTATGAAAACTTCAGTCCAGTCAAATCAGAAGCACTGATGACCTCCAGTCTCCTCCATATGATGTCAACACAAACTAGGGAAAGATCATCTGACTTCCCCGTGCTCAAATACAGTGTCATGGGAGGCTGTTCACTAGGAATGGCTTGTCATGGAAGCTGGTGAAGAGGAGGCGGAGCATTGGGACAGATGTTTAGGTTTAGGGAGAGAATTAAAATTCAAGGGGGACTGTTAGAGATGTGGGAATTTTATTATATATTTTTTGTATCTCTAGGACTGTAACTGGTTAATCTTAAGTTGTTACAAACTTCTTATTTCAATAGCCTCCCACATCCCCTTTCCGCTGTTAATCGAGCTCTGTCTATGCAATGCTATGAGGAGAAGGGGGGGGGGGGAGCAGAGAACTGTGGGCAGCGTTTGTCTTCTATCTCCCCACAGATGCTTTGAAGAAGATGTTTGCACTGTGCAAGGATGCTAAGCCAATCCCTTGGGTGGATGAATATGATATACACATATTACTCACTGCCTATAGAAGAACGCCTCTTTGAGGTGTCATATATGACGTGTGCAGTATTATTGTTAGGATAGACGCCATTACAACATGGCGACGATAACCAGATGTTTACATTAGTTCACATTCCAAAGTAGTGCCCAGTGCGCAGATGCTAGAGTATTATCTCCTCTCTTATCTCTTCTTCCTTTTGAGCCAATGAAATAATGCCTGGGCCTCAGAAAGTACTGCCCTTTTCTGAAGATGTATATACCGCTTACTTTCTGTAATAAATTAGAGATTGACCATCTATGTGTCAGCGTCTAGTCTCTCAGCCACGCGTGGATAATAACCCCTGGGGGTACTTTGATTTGGAGCACCAGAGTGTATCTTAAAGGCTTTAATTAAAAGCCGCTTTACCAAAGCCTTCAACACTTCCTGGTCCTTTTGCCCAGCGTTAAAGACGGCCGGCCCTGAAAGGGAACAGCGTTCCTGCTATGAAAAAAGTTCAGGACTTGAGCCCTGATCCACGGATCCGCAAAACACGGACTCCGGCAATGTGCGTTCTGCATTTTGCGGATCGCACATCGCCGGCACTAATAGAATATGCCTATTCTTGTCCACAATTACGGACAAGAATAGGGCATGTTCTATTTTTTTGGGGAACAGAAATGCGGACCCTCAAAGTGCGGGTCCACCTTTCCAGATCGGGGCCGTACATCATGCAGCCCCATAGAAATGAATGGGTCCGCAATTCCGTTCCGCAAAATGTGGAACAGAATTGCAGATGTGTGAATGGAGCCTAAGTAGGTACACTTGATTTTCCCTGGAGTCTCTTAGCTAGTAGTCAATTTGTTAAGCATACATTTGCTTATGCCTTTCTTCAAGGTACAGTGTGTGGTGCTGAAAGTGCCCAGCATAGGGGAGCGGCATCAGAAGCAGGAAATGAAGTATGGGGTCTAGTTTTTTATACATTTTTCTTATTATAAATTGCTATGGCACGCAGTGTTTTTCAATTCTTTTTCTCTCCTTTTATCCATGCATCAGTTACAGTGATTTGCGGAACAAACTCAGCACAAACGAATGGTGTATTTCTTTTTGAAATTTAAGAACATGGGGTGGAAAGTGGGTGGGGCTTCATAAAATCTAACGCACAATATATCAGGAACCGAACCGGCACAAATGCTCATTTTTGCGGCACAAACCAGCACAAATGCAGCACAAGCGAATGGTGTATTTATTTTTGAAATTTAAAAACATGGGGTGGAAAGTGGGAAAGGTTTCATCAAATCAAGACCACAGTATTTTAGAAACCAAAGCGGCGCAAACGTTCATTTTTGCAGCACAAACGAGTGATGTATTTATTTTTGAAATTTAAGAACATGGGGTGGAAAGTGGGAAAGGTTTCATCAAATCAAGACCACAGTATTTTAGAAACCAAAGCGGCGCAAACGTTCATTTTTGCAGCACAAACGAGTGATGTATTTATTTTTGAAATTTAAGAACATGGGGTGGAAAGTGGGCGGAGCTTCAGCAAATCAAGCGCACAATATCTCGGAAACCAAAGCGGCGCAAACGTTCATTTTTGCAGCACAAACGAATGGTGTATTTATTTTCATATTTTCCGAACATGGGGTGCCAACTTTACACAGGTGTTTAAATCCCGTCACAAACTTTTTCAGAAATAGAGGTTAAATTAGATTTATACATTTATATATTTTTTTGTAATTGTAAACAATGTATGGCACAAAATAAATGTGTAATTACAAAAAATATATATATGTGTATATATATATATATATATATATATATATATATATATATATATACACTGTATATATATGCCGCAGACTTACACTGAGGGATTCCCTCTCTTTACAGCGATCTTCTGCATAGAAATAGAGGCTAAATTATATTTAAATAGACTGAACTGGTTTTTGGTCGAGCATGATCGCTCAACACTAGTTGCAACTATTTTATAAATGTGGGCAAAAATACATCATAACAACACTAGAATTTTCACGTACAAAGTGATCATGAAAATGCACATTTTAACTATGGTGGCATTCCTGCATTTAATAGGAGCTTTGAGTTTCAGATTTGCAGACTTATAAAAACTACAGTGCTATGTTCATTTACAGTTGAAGCATAGCTTAATTTACAGCAAGCACTACATAACATAGGGCTTATTCATCATATTCTTGATGTTTTAAAGTACCTAAAGTATTTATAGTATTTAGACAGCCAACCATGATCTTGCTCAAGAAGTCTCATGCTCCATTGCAGAACATCTTGTTACAAGGTCTTGTTCCTCGGAGAAGGAGCTTAAAGGGAATCTGTCACCTCTTTTCAGAGTATGTAACAAATGGCAATGCATTTTAGTGTGGTCTACCATCACCACAACTATACGTTTTTTAGGGATCTCTCCATTTCCGATCAGCAGAAAATGAAACTTTCTTGGTATGCTACATAGTCTTTCAAGTGCCTGGCGGGACATAATTAACGGTTGCAGAAGTGCCCAAGCCAGCCTCTATAAAGAGCCTAAACCCACCTCTATTCAACTTCCCAGTGCTGCCCCTTGAACCTTCATGTCTGCCCTCTCCTTTGCGATATCACGATCTGCATAAAACTCAACTGCTCTGCATATGTGTGAGATTTCAGTGAGACGCACGATAAGCAGGTGAGCGGAGTTTTGTGCAGACCATGATGTCACAAAGGATGGTGCGAACAAAAGGGCACAAGGAGCGACACAGTGAAACTTGAGTAGAGGTGGGCTTGGGCACTTGCTGGCTTGGGCACTTGCAAGAGGTGGGCTTGGTCTCCCGCAACCATCAATTTAGTGTTGCCTAATTAACTAGGTTGCTTGTTTCAAAAGCTTAGCATTAGAGTTGAGCGAACACCTGGATGTTCAGGTTCGGGATCCGAACTCGACCCGAACCCCATTGAAGTTAATGGGAACCTGTACTTTTTGGCACTAAAAAGGCTGTAAAACAGACCAGAAAAGGGCTAGAGGGCTGCAAAAGGCAGCAAAATGTAGGTAAATCCCCTGCAAACAAATGTGGATAGGGAAATGAATAAAAATAAAAATAAAATAAATAAAAATTAACCAATATCAATTGGAGAGAGGTCCCATAGCAGAGAATCAGGCTTCATGTCACCCACCACTGGAACAGGCCACTGTCAGATATTTAGGTCCTGGCACCCAGACAGAGGAGAGAGGTCCCATTGCAGAGAACCAGGCTGTCACGGCTGAGGATGGGGAAAACCCTCAGCTGTGCGATGCCAGATGATGTTAACCCCTGCTCGGCCAGGACAACAGAATTAGGGAGCAGGTCACCTCCTAATCGCATCCCTAATCTGACCCTAACTCCTAGCTGCATGGGCCGACCTTTAAGGTAGGAGGACCCATGCTCAGGAACCTCAGATCTCTAACTCACCCTCAGACCGGTCCCTGGACTAGGAGTCAGGGTAAGACGGCCTGTTCCTTCTGGACACGGAGGAACAGGGGTCTCGCTGGCCAAGCTGCAGGGAAAAGGGGAAACACAAACAGATCTATGGATATGGCAGGTGAACTGAACCAGTTCCACCTACCTGCCACAGCCTTGCTGACTGGATCCCTGTGGTGGCAAGCTGAAGATCCCAACGCATCCACACACACAGACCCAGATCCATAACTGCACAGAAAAACAAGGAAAACATCAAATAGACATCACACATAAACTTGACATAAACTTAATGTGACATAAATCTTATGACCACAAGGGTGGTCCCCACTGGCAGGTGGAAAACACAGGAGGCTGCTCCAGCTAAGCATGGCTGAAGCAACCCCCAGACATGTGCTGCACACTGAGGCTTTATAGGCCCAAGTAGCCACACCCAACAAACACACCCAGAGCACACACACACTGGGAAGGGAGTTAACCCTTCCAACACCAGGGAATTGGAACACAAACTTAAAGGGAAAGTGTCCAACCCAAGAACACACTGTGGCTGTTGCCGCAGGCAACGACATGGGTGGCAACCATGTCCTGGGAGTCAGCCCGAAGGCCGGGGCACTGCCACCACATGTACACATACAACCAAACGTTGCCATGGGCAACCACAGTGAAGGAAAGATGTCAGTGCACACCAAACAAAAAATAGAGTGCACACCAGACATACAAAAGTGCATACATACACGCACACAACTCCAAGGACACCGCACACATATCTGTTGTCTGTGGCAACCGCACTTGAGGCAAACAACATTATGCCTGCAGCTGTGGTTGACACAACAACCCAAACCTCAGGCAACTGTATGCGGCTCCCAAGGAGTCACGGCCATAAACATAGTCGTGACACAGGCTTCATGTCATAGAAGAGAATCAGGCTTCATGTCATAGCAGAGAATCAGGCTTCACGTCACCCAACACTGGAACAGGCCACTGTCAGATATTTTTAGGCCCCGGCACCCAGGCAGAGGAGAGAGGTCCCATAGCAGAGAATCAGGCTTCATGTCACCCAACACTGGAACAGGCCACGGTCAGATATTTTTAAAATGAAAAAAAAAAAAGAGGATTGAATGAGGAAGTGCCCTGGAGTACAAGAATATATGGTTAAGGGGAGGTAGTTATAAATGTCTAATCTGCACAAGGGATGGACAGGTCTTGTGGGATCCATGCCTGGTTTATTTTTATGAACGTCAGCTTGTCCACATTAGCTGTAGACAGGCGGGTGCGTTTGTCTGTAATGACGCCCCCTGCCGTGCTGAATACACGTTCAGACAAAACGCTGGCCGCCGGGCAGGCCAGCACCTCCAAGGCATAAAAGGCTAGCTCTGGCCACGTGGACAATTTGGAGACCCAGAAGTTGAATGGGGCCGAACCATCAGTCAGTACGTGGAGGGGTGTGCACACGTACTGTTCCACCATGTTAGTGAAATGTTGCCTCCTGCTAACACGTTCCGTAACAGGTGGTGGTGCAGTTAGCTGTGGCGTGTTGACAAAACTTTTCCACATCTCTGCCATGCTAACCCTTTCCTCAGAGGAGCTGGCCTTGACACAGCTGCGTTGGTGAACTTTTGCTCCTCCTCTGCCTTCGCCTTGGGCTTCCACTTGTTCCCCTGTGACATTTGGGAATGCTCTCAGTAGCACGTCTACCAACGCGCGCTTGTACTCGCGCATCTTCCTATCACGCTCCAGTGCAGGAAAGAGGTAGGCAAATTGTCTTTGTACCGGGGATCCAGCAGGGTGGCAACCCAGTAGTCCGCACACGTTAAAATGTGGGCAACTCTGCTGTCGTTGCGCTGGCACTGCAGCATGTAGTCGCTCATGTGTGCCAGGCTGACCAGAGGTAAGGACAAGCTGTCATCTGTGGGAGGCGTATCGTCATCATCCTCCGTTTCCCCCCAGCCTCGCACCAGTGATGGGCCCGAGCTGCGTTGGGTGCCACCCCGCTGTGAACATGCTTCATCCTCATCCTCCTCCACCTCCTCCTCATCCTCATCCTCCTCGTCCTCCAGTAGTGGGCCCTGTCTGGCCACATTTGTACCTGGCCTCTGCTGTTGCAAAAAACCTCCCTCTGAGTCACTTCTAAGACACTGGCCTGAAAGTGCTAAAAATGACCTGAGCCACCGCCTCTTCCATCATCGCCCTAAGTGTTTTCTCAAGGAGACATAGAAGTAGTATTGTAACGCTGATAACGACGTCATCGCCACTGGCCATGTCGGTGGAGTACTCGAAACAGCACAACAGGGCACACAGGTCACGCATGGAGTCCCAGTCATTGGTGGTGAAGTGGTGCTGTTCCGTAGTGCGACTGACCCGTGCGTGCTGCAGCTGAAACTCCACTATGGCCTGCTGCTGCTCGCAAAGTCTGTCCAGCATGTGCAAGGTGGAGTTCCACCTGGTGAGCACGTCGCATATAAGCGGTGAGCGGGAAGGCCGAAGTTACGCTGTAGCGCAGACAGGCGAGCAGCGGCAGGATGTGAATGACGGAAGCGCGCACAGATGGCCCGCACTTTATGCAGCAGCTCTGACATGTCGTGGTAGTTGTGAATGAACTTCTGCACCACCAAATTCAGCACATGCACCAGGCAAGGGATGTGCGTCAAACAGGCTAGTCCCAAAGCTGCGACGAGATTTAGCCCATTATCGCACACCACCAGGCCGGGCTTGAGGCTCACCTGCAGCAACCACTCGTCAGTCTGTTGTTTAATACCCCGCCACAACTCCTGCGCGGTATGGGGCCTGTCCCCCAAACATATGAGTTTCAGAATGGCCTGCTGACGTTTACCCCGGGCTGTGCTGAAGTTGGTGGTGAAGGTGTGTGGCTGACTGAATGAACAGGTGGAAGAAGAGGAGGAGGAAGCCGAGTAGGAGGAGGCTACAGGAGGCAAAGAATGTTGCCCTGCGATCCTTGGCAGCGGAAGGACGTGCGCCAAACAGCTCTCCGCCTGGGGCCCAGCCGCCACTACATTTACCCAGTGTGCAGTTAGGGAGATATAGTGTCCCTGGCCGTGCTTACTGGTCCACGTATCTGTGGTTAGGTGGACCTTGCCACAGATGGCGTTGCGCAGTGCACACTTGATTTTATTGGATACTTGGTTGTGCAGGGAAGGCACGGCTTTCTTGGAGAAGAAGTGGCGGCTGGGAGCAACATACTGTGGGACAGCAAGCTACATGAGCTGTTTGAAGCTGTCTGTGTCCACCAGCCTGAATGACAGCATTTCATAGGCCAGTAGTTTAGAAATGCTGGCATTCAGGGCCAGGGATCGAGGGTGGCTAGGTGGGAATTTAAGCTTTCTCTCAAATGTTTGTGAGATGGAGAGCTGAACGCTGCCGTGTGACATGGTGGAGATGCTTGGTGACGGAGGTGGTGGTGTTGGTGGTACATCCTCTGTTTACTGGGTGGCAGTTGCCAACGTTCCTCCAGAGGCAGAGGAAGAGGCCGAGGCAGCAGCAGAAGAGGTAGCAGGGGGAGCCTGAGTTAGTTCCTTGTTATTAAGGTGTTTACTCCAGTGCAGTTCATGCTTTGCATGCAGGTGCCTGGTCATGCAGTTCGGGATGAGCGAACCCGAACTGTATAGTTCGGGTTCGTACCGAATTTTGGGGTATCCGTGACACGGACCCGAACCTTTTCGTAAAAGTCTGGGTTCAGGTTCGGTGTTCGGTGCTTTCTTGGCGCTTTTTGAAAGGCTGCAAAGCAGCCAATCAACAAGCGCCATACTACTTGCCCCAAGAGGCCATCACAGCCATGTCTACTATGTGCATGGCTGTGATTGGCCAGTGCAGCATGTGACCCAGCCTCTATTTAAGCTGGAGTCATGTAGCGCCGCATGTCACTCTGCTCTGATCAATGTAGGGAGAGGATGCAGCTGCTGCTGTTAGGGCGAGATTAGGCAGGGCAGGGATTTACTCAGCAAAAATCTTAATGAATTGATCGATCTACAGCTGTGGATCATTCAACTGCTGCTATTTAATTGCTCACTGTTTTTAGGCTGCCCAGAGCGTTTTTCTGTCACTTTTTTCTGGGGTGATCGGCGGCCATTTTGTGTCTTGTGGTGCGCCAGCACAAGCTGCCACCAAGTACATTCAACCATCAATAGTGTGGTTTTTTTTTTGCTATATCCTACATCAGGTGCTTGGCTGTGCTTGCTATTTTATTGAGGGGTGAAATACAATTGCCAAAATAGCAGTACCCTAAATCTGGTGTTTCAGCTGTGGCTAGCCAATTGTAATACTGTCTGCTGTCTGGAAAAGGATATACAGACGTGGACAAAATTGTTGGTACCCTTTGGTCAATGAAAGAAAAAGTCACAATGGTCACAGAAATAACTTTAATCTGACAAAAGTAATAATAAATTAAAATTCTATAAATGTTAACCAATGAAAGTCAGACATTGTTTTTCAACCATGCTTCAACAGAATTATGTAAAAAAATAAACTCATGAAACAGGCATGGACAAAAATGATGGTACCCCTAACTTAATATTTTGTTGCGCAACCTTTTGAGGCAATCACTGCAATCAAACGCTTCCTGTAACTGTCAATGAGACATCTGCACCTCTCAGCAGGTATTTTGGCCCACTCCTCATGAGCAAACTGCTCCAGTTGTGTCCGGTTTGAAGGGTGCCTTTTCCAGACTGCATGTTTCAGCTCCTTCCAAAGATGCTCAATAGGATTGAGGTCAGGGCTCATAGAAGGCCACTTTAGAATAGTCCAATTTTTTCCTCTTAGCCATTCTTGGGTGTTTTTAGCGGTGTGTTTTGGGTCATTGTCCTGTTGCAAGACCCATGACCTGCGACTGAGACCAAGCTTTCTGACACTGGCTAGTACATTTCTCTCTAGAATTCCTTGATAGTCTTGAGATTTCATTGTACCCTGCACAGATTCAAGACACCCTGTGCCAGACGCAGCAAAGCAGCCCCAGAACATAACAGAGCCTCCTCCATGTTTCACAGTAGGGACAGTGTTCTTTTCTTGATATGCTTCATTTTTTCGTCTGTGAACATACAGCTGATGTGCCTTGGCAAAAACTTCGATTTTTGTCTCATCTGTCCACAGGACATTCTCCCAGAAGCTTTGTGGCTTGTCAACATGTAGTTTGGCATATTCCAGTCTTGCTTTTTTATGATTCGTTTTCAACAATGGTGTCCTCCTTGGTCGTCTCCCATGTAGTCCACTTTGGCTCAAACAACGACGGATGGTGCGATCTGACACTGATGTTCCTTGAGCATGAAGTTCACCTTGAATCTCTTTAGAAGTCTTTCTAGGCTCTTTTGTTACCATTCGGATTATCCGTCTCTTAGATTTGTCATCAATTTTCCTCCTGCGGCCACGTCCAGGGAGGTTGGCTACAGTCCCATGGATCTTAAACTTATGAATAATATGTGCAACTGTACTCACAGGAACATCTAGTTGCTTGGAGATGGTCTTATAGCCTTTACCTTTAACATGCTTGTCTATAATTTTCTTTCTGATCTCTTGAGACAGCTCTTTCCTTTGCTTCCTCTGGTCCATGTCGAGTGTGGTACACACCATATCACCAAACAACACAGTGATTACCTGGAGCCATATATATAGGCCCAATGGCTGATTACAAGGTTGTAGACACCTGTGATGCTAATTAGTGGACACACCTTGAATTAACATGTCCCTTTGGTCACATTATGTTCTGTGTTTTCTAGGGGTACCATCATTTTTGTCCATGCCTGTTTCATGAGTTTATTTTTTTACATAATTCTGTTGAAGCATGGTTGAAAAACAATGTCTGACTTTCATTGGTTAACATTTATAGAATTTTAATTTATTATTACTTTTGTCAGATTAAAGTTATTTCTGTGACCATTGTGACTTTTTCTTTCATTGACCAAAGGGTACCAACAATTTTGTCCACGTCTGTATATTTTTGTTCTGGGTTCTGCTGTATCAGGCCAAGTTTAAATCTATCCATAAAAGGGTATATTAGATTGAAGGTGCGGATAGGGTCATCCTCAATAACTTCACACACTACCGTGCATTTCCAAGTCTAATTCTGTCCGTAAACGTATACCTGTTATCCAGCGCCTACAATTTATATTCAGCTAAATCTGTCGTTACTGCTGTGCCTGTATTAGAGTTATACGGTACATAAATAGATAGCCAGATAGTGTTAGGTGTCTGTAAAAAAAAGCCTGAATTTGAATTCAATACATTGGGCCCAAAAAAATTCTTCTTATTGTGGTGAATGGTAACAATGAGGAAAACATCTAGTAAGGGACGCGGACATGGACGTGGTGGTGTTAGTGGACCCTCTGGTGCTGGGAGAGGACGTGGCCGTTCTGCCACAGCCACACGTCCTAGTGAACCAACTACCTCAGGTCCCAGTATCCGCCAGAATTTACAGCGATATTTTGTGGGGCGCAATGCCGTTCTAAGGATGGTAAGGCCTGAGCAGGTACAGGCATCTGCAGAAAGCGCACAGATGGCGCCTGAAAACCAAGCCCATCAGTATGTCACATCACCCCCATGCATATCAGGGAAACTGTCTGAGCCTCAAGTTATGCAGCAGTCTCTTATGCTGTTTGAAGACTCTGCTGGCTTCCCAAGGGAAGACTCTGCTGGCTTCCCAAGGGATTCCCAAGGGCATCCACCTACCCTTTCCCCAGCAGTGGAAGACATAGAATGCACTGACACACAGCCACTTATGTTTCCTGATGATGAGGACATGGGAATACCACCTCACCACGTCTCTGATGATGACGAAACACTGCAGTGTGCAGACTGTACAGGAGGTCAGGGAGGAAGACTGGGTGGAAGACGATGCAGGGGACGATGAGGTCCTAGACCCCACGAGGAATGAAGGTCGTGCCACTGACTTTCACAGTTCGGAGGAAGAGGCAGTGGTGAGATCGAGCCAACAGTAGCAAATGAGGGAGCAGTGGGCAAAAGCAGAACACCCGCCGCCAAGAAACTCCGCCTGCTACTGACCGCCGCCATCTGGGACCGAGCACCACAAAGGCAGCTTCAAGGAGTTCCCTGACATGGCACTTCTTTAAACAATGTGCTGACGACAAGACCAGAGTGATTTGTACGCTGTGCCATCAGAGCCTGAAGCGAGGCATTAACGTTCTGAACCTGAGCACAACCTGCATGACCAGGCACCTGCATGCAAAGCATGAACTGCAGTGGAGTAAACACCTTAAAAACAAGGAACTCACTCAGGCTCCCCCTGTTACCCCTTCTGCTGCTGTCGCCTCGGCCTCTTCTGCTGCTGCCGCCTCGGCCTCTTGCTCCGCCTCTGAAGGAACGTTGGCACCTGCCGCCCAGCAAACAGGGGATGTACCACCAACACCACCACCTGCGTCACCAAGCATCTAAACCATGTCACACGGCAGCGTTCAGCTCTCCATCTCACAAACATTTGAGAGAAAGCGTAAATTCCCACCTAGCTACCCTCGATCCCTGGCCCTGAATGCCAGCATTTCTAAACTACTGGCCTATGAAATGCTGTCATTCAGGCTGGTGGACACAGACAGCTTCAAACAGCTCATGTCGCTTGCTGTCCCACAGTATGTTGTTCCCAGCCGCCACTACTTCTCCAAGAGAGCTGTGCCTTCCCTGCACAACCAAGTATCCCATAAAATCTGTGGCAAGGTCCACTTAACCACAGATACGTGGACCAGTAAGCACGGCCAGGGACGCTACATCTCCCTAACTGCACACTGGGTAAATGTAGTGGCGGCTGGGCCCCAGGCGGAGAGCTGTTTGGCGCACTTCCTTCCGCTGCCAAGGATCGCAGGGCAACATTCTTTGCCTCCTGTAGCCTCCTCCTCCTACTCGGCTTCCTCCTCCTCTTCTTCCACCTGCTCATCCAGTCAGCCACACACCTTCACCACCAACTTCAGCACAGCCCGGGGTAAACGTCAGCAGGCCATTCTGAAACTCATATGTTTGGGGGACAGGCCCCACACCGCACAGGTGTTGTGGCGGGGTATAGAACAACAGACCGACGAGTGGTTGCTGCCGGTGAGCCTAGTGAAATCTCGGCGCAAGCGGGCATGATGACGTAATTGCGCTCCTGTGCCAGGATGCAGCACAGTGATGTGTGTGCGCCTGCCATCGTGTGCCTGGATATAAGGTGAGTATTTAGCTTTTAGTGTTTATTTGTTTTGTTTTTTTATGTGCCAACTTTGGGGGACATTACTGGGAGGGGACACAGGGGGACATATTACTATTAGAGTTGAGCGAACACCTGGATGTTCGGGTTCGAGAAGTTCGGCCGAACATCCCGGAAATGTTCGGGTTCGGGATCCGAACCCGATCCGAACTTCGTCCCGAACCCGAACCCCATTGAAGTCAATGGGGACCCGAACTTTTCGGCACTAAAAAGGCTGTAAAACAGCCCAGGAAAGAGCTAGAGGGCTGCAAAAGGCAGCAACATGTAGGTAAATCCCCTGCAAACAAATGTGGATAGGGAAATGAATTAAAATAAAAATTAAATAAATAAAAATTAACCAAAATCAATTGGAGAGAGGTTCCATAGCAGAGAATCTGGCTTCCCGTCACCCACCACTGGAACAGTCCATTCTCAGATATTTAGGCCCCGGCACCCAGGCAGAGGAGAGAGGTCCCGTAACAGAGAATCTGTCTTCATGTCAGCAGAGAATTAGTCTGCATGTCATAGCAGAGAATGAGGCTTCACGTCAGCCACCACTGCAACAGTCCATTGGCATATATTTAGGCCCAGCACCCAGGCAGAGGAGGGAGGTCCCGTAACAGAGAATCTGTCTTCATGTCAGCAGAGAATTAGTCTGCATGTCATAGCAGAGAATGAGGCTTCACGTCAGCCACCACTGCAACAGTCCATTGGCATATATTTAGGCCCAGCACACACACAGGCAGAGGAGAGAGGTCCCGTAACAGAGAATCTGGCTTCATGTCAGCAGAGAATCAGTCTGCATGTCATAGCAGAGAATGAGGCTTCACGTCAGCCACCACTGCAACAGTCCATTGGCATATATTTAGGCCTAGCACACACGCAGAGCAGAGAGGTCCCGTAACAGACAATCTGGCTTCATGTCAGCAGAGAATCAGTCTGCATGTCATAGCAGAGAATGAGGCTTCACGTCACCCACCACTGCAACAGTCCATTGGCATATATTTAGGCCTAGCACACAGGCAGAGCAGAGAGGTCCCGTAACAGACAATCTGGCTTCATGACAGCAGAGAATTAGTCTGCATGTCATAGCAGAGAATGAGGCTTCACGTCAGCCACCACTGCAACAGTCCATTGGCATATATTTAGGCCCAGCACCCAGGCAGAGGAGAGAGGTCCCGTAACAGACAATCTGGCTTCATGTCAGCAGAGAATTAGTCTGCATGTCATAGCAGAGAATCAGGCTTCACGTCAGCCACCACTGCAACAGTCCATTGGCATATATTTAGGCCCAGCACCCAGGCAGAGGAGAGAGGTCCCGTAACAGACAATCTGGCTTCATGTCAGCAGAGAATTAGTCTGCATGTCATAGCAGAGAATGAGGCTTCACGTCAGCCACCACTGCAACAGTCCATTGGCATATATTTAGGCCTAGCACACAGGCAGAGCAGAGAGGTCCCGTAACAGACAATCTGGCTTCATGACAGCAGAGAATCAGTCTGCATGTCATAGCAGAGAATCAGGCTTCACGTCAGCCACCACTGCAACAGTCCATTGGCATATATTTAGGCCCAGCACCCAGGCAGAGGAGAGAGGTCCCGTAACAGAGAATCTGGCTTCATGTCAGCAGAGAATCAGTCTGCATGTCATAGCAGAGAATGAGGCTTCACGTCAGCCACCACTGCAACAGTCCATTGGCATATATTTAGGCCCAGCACACACCCAGGCAGAGGAGAGAGGTCCCGTAACAGACAATCTGGCTTCATGTCAGCAGAGAATCAGTCTGCATGTCATAGCAGAGAATGAGGCTTCACGTCAGCCCACCACTGCAACAGTCCATTTGCATATATTTAGGCCCAGCACCACAGGCAGAGGAGAGAGGTCCCGTAACAGACAATCTGGCTTCATGTCAGCAGAGAATCAGTCTGCATGTCATAGCAGAGAATCAGGCTTCACGTCACCCACCACTGCAACAGTCAATTGTCATAAATTTAGGCCCAGCACCCAGGCAGAGGAGAGAGCTCCCGTAACAGAGGATCTGGCTTCATGTCAGCAGAGAATCAGTCTGCATGTCATAGCAGAGAATGAGGCTTCACGTCACCCACCACTGCAACAGTCCATTGGCATATATTTAGGCCTAGCACACAGGCAGAGCAGAGAGGTCCCGTAACAGACAATCTGGCTTCATGTCAGCAGAGAATCAGTCTGCATGTCATAGCAGAGAATGAGGCTTCACGTCACCCACCACTGCAACAGTCCATTGGCATATATTTAGGCCTAGCACACAGGCAGAGCAGAGAGGTCCCGTAACAGACAATCTGGCTTCATGACAGCAGAGAATCAGTCTGCATGTCATAGCAGAGAATGAGGCTTCACGTCAGCCACCACTGCAACAGTCCATTGGCATATATTTAGGCCTAGCACACAGGCAGAGCAGAGAGGTCCCGTAACAGACAATCTGGCTTCATGACAGCAGAGAATCAGTCTGCATGTCATAGCAGAGAATCAGGCTTCACGTCAGCCACCACTGCAACAGTCCATTGTCATAAATTTAGGCCCAGCACCCAGGCAGAGGAGAGAGGTCCCGTAACAGAGAATCTGGCTTCATGTCAGCAGAGAATCAGTCTTCATATCATAGCAGAGAATCAGGCTTCACGTCACCCACCACTGTAAGAGTCAATTTTCATAAATTTAGGCCCAGAACCCAGGCAGAGGAGAAAGGTCCCGTAACAGACAATCTGGCTTCATGTCAGCAGAGAATCAGTCTTCATATCATAGCCTAGAATCAGGCTTCACGTCACCCACCACTGTAAGAGTCAATTTTCATAAATTTAGGCCCAGAACCCAGGCAGAGGAGAAAGGTCCCGTAACAGACAATCTGGCTTCATGTCAGCAGAGAATCAGTCTTCATATCATAGCAGAGAATCAGGCTTCACGTCACCCACCACTGCAACAGTCCATTGTCATAAATTTAGGCCCTAGCACCCAGGCAGAGGAGAGAGGCTCCCGTAACAGAGGAATCTGGCTTCATGTCAGCAGAGAATCAGTCTGCATGTCATAGCAGAGAATGAGGCTTCACGTCACCCACCACTGCAACAGTCCATTGGCATATATTTAGGCCTAGCACACAGGCAGAGCAGAGAGGTCCCGTAACAGACAATCTGGCTTCATGTCAGCAGAGAATCAGTCTGCATGTCATAGCAGAGAATGAGGCTTCACGTCACCCACCACTGCAACAGTCCATTGGCATATATTTAGGCCTAGCACACAGGCAGAGCAGAGAGGTCCCGTAACAGACAATCTGGCTTCATGACAGCAGAGAATCAGTCTGCATGTCATAGCAGAGAATGAGGCTTCACGTCACCCACCACTGCAACAGTCCATTGGCATATATTTAGGCCTAGCACACAGGCAGAGCAGAGAGGTCCCGTAACAGACAATCTGGCTTCATGTCAGCAGAGAATCAGTCTGCATGTCATAGCAGAGAATGAGGCTTCACGTCACCCACCACTGCAACAGTCCATTGGCATATATTTAGGCCTAGCACACAGGCAGAGCAGAGAGGTCCCGTAACAGACGATCTGGCTTCATGTCAGCAGAGAATCAGTCTGCATGTCATAGCAGAGAATCAGGCTTCACGTCAGCCACCACTGCAACAGTCCATGGTCATAAATTTAGGCCCAGCACCCAGGCAGAGGAGAGAGGTCCCGTAACAGACAATCTGGCTTCATGTCAGCAGAGAATTAGTCTGCATGTCATAGCAGAGAATCAGGCTTCATGTCAGCCACCACTGCAACAGTCCATTGGCATATATTTAGGCCTAGCACACAGGCAGAGGAGAGGTTCATTCAACTTTGGGTAGCATCGCAATATAATGGTAAAATGAAAATAAAAATAGGATTGAATGAGGAAGTGCCCTGGAGTCCAATAATATATGGTTATGGGGAGGTAGTTAATGTCTAATCTGGACAAGGGACGGACAGGTCCTGTGGGATCCATGCCTGGTTCATTTTTATGAACGTCAGCTTGTCCACATTGGCTGTAGACAGGCGGCTGCGTTTGTCTGTAATGACGCCCCCTGCCGTGCTGAATACACGTTCAGACAAAACGCTGGCTGCCGGGCAGGCCAGCACCTCCAAGGCATAAAAGGCTAGCTCTGGCCACGTGGACAATTTAGAGACCCAGAAGTTGAATGGGGCCGAACCATCAGTCAGTACGTGGAGGGGTGTGCACACGTACTGTTCCACCATGTTAGTGAAATGTTGCCTCCTGCTAACACGTTGCGTATCAGGTGGTGGTGCAGTTAGCTGTGGCGTGTTGACAAAAGTTTTCCACATCTCTGCCATGCTAACCCTGCCCTCAGAGGAGCTGGCCGTGACACAGCTGCCTTGGCGACCTCTTGCTCCTCCTCTGCCTTGGCCTTGGGCTTCCACTTGTTCCCCTGTGACATTTGGGAATGCTCTCAGTAGCGCGTCTACCAACGTGCGCTTGTACTCGCGCATCTTCCTATCACGCTCCAGTGCAGGAAGTAAGGTGGGCACATTGTCTTTGTAGCGTGGATCCAGCAGGGTGGCAACCCAGTAGTCCGCACAGGTTAAAATGTGGGCAACTCTGCTGTCGTTGCGCAGGCACTGCAGCATGTAGTCGCTCATGTGTGCCAGGCTGCCCAGGGGTAAGGACAAGCTGTCCTCTGTGGGAGGCGTATCGTCATCGTCCTGCCTTTCCCCCCAGCCACGCACCAGTGATGGACCCGAGCTGCGTTGGGTGCCACCCCGCTGTGACCATGCTTCATCCTCATCCTCCTCCACCTCCTCCTCATCCTCGTCCTCCTCGTCCTCCAGTAGTGGGCCCTGGCTGGCCACATTTGTACCTGGCCTCTGCTGTTGCAAAAAACCTCCCTCTGAGTCACTTCGAAGAGACTGGCCTGAAAGTGCTAAAAATGACCCCTCTTCCTCATCCTCCTCCTCCTCCTCCTGGGCCACCTCCTGTTCCATCATCGCCCTAAGTGTTTTCTCAAGGAGACATAGAAGTGGTATTGTAACGCTGATAACGGTGTCATCGCCACTGGCCATGTTGGTGGAGTACTCGAAACAGCGCAACAGGGCACACAGGTCTCGCATGGAGGCCCAGTCATTGGTGGTGAAGTGGTGCTGTTCTGTAGTGCGACTGACCCGTGCGTGCTGCAGCTGAAACTCCACTATGGCCTGCTGCTGCTCGCACAGTCTGTCCAGCATGTGCAAGGTGGAGTTCCACCTGGTGGGCACGTCGCATATGAGGCGGTGAGCGGGAAGGCCGAAGTTACGCTGTAGCGCAGACAGGCGAGCAGCGGCAGGATGTGAACGCCGGAAGCGCGAACAGACGGCCCGCACTTTATGCAGCAGCTCTGACATGTCGGGGTAGTTGTGAATGAACTTCTGCACCACCAAATTCAGCACATGCGCCAAGCAAGGGATGTGCGTCAAATTGGCTAGTCCCAGAGCTGCAACGAGATTTCGCCCATTATCACACACCACCAGGCCGGGCTTGAGGCTCACCGGCAGCAACCACTCGTCGGTCTGTTGTTCAATACCCCGCCACAACTCCTGTGCGGTGTGGGGCCTGTCCCCCAAACATATGAGTTTCAGAATGGCCTGCTGACGTTTACCCCGGGCTGTGCTGAAGTTGGTGGTGAAGGTGTGTGGCTGACTGGATGAGCAGGTGGAAGAAGAGGAGGAGGAAGCCGAGAAGGAGGAGGTGGCAACAGGAGGCAAAGAATGTTGCCCTGCGATCCTTGGCGGCGGCAGGACGTGCGCCAAACAGCTCTCCGCCTGGGGCCCAGCTGCCACTACATTTACCCAGTGTGCAGTTAGGGAGATATAGCGTCCCTGGCCGTGCTTACTGGTCCACGTATCTGTGGTTAGGTGGACCTTGCTACAGATGGCGTTGCGCAGTGCACACTTGATTTTATCGGATACTTGGTTGTGCAGGGAAGGCACGGCTCTCTTGGAGAAGTAGTGCCGGCTGGGAACAACATACTGTGGGACAGCAAGCGACATGAGCTGTTTGAAGCTGTCTGTGTCCACCAGCCTAAATGACAGCATTTCATAGGCCAGTAGTTTAGAAATGCTGGCATTCAGGGCCAGGGATCGAGGGTGGCTAGGTGGGAATTTACGCTTTCTATCAAATGTTTGTGAGATGGAGAGCTGAACGCTGGCGTGTGACATGGTTGAGACGCTTGGTGACGGAGGTGGTGGTGGTGGTGTTGGTGGTACATCCCCTGTTTGCTGGGCGGCAGGTGCCAACGTTCCTCCAGAGGCGGAGGAAGAGGCCGAGGCGGCAGCAGCAGAATAGGCCGAGGCGGCAGCAGCAGAAGAGGTAGCAGGGGGAGCCTGAGTGACTTCCTTGGTTTTAAGGTGTTTACTCCACTGCAGTTCATGCTTTGCATGCAGGTGCCTGGTCATGCAGGTTGTGCTCAGGTTCAGAACGTTAATGCCTCGCTTCAGGCTCTGATGGCACAGCGTGCAAACCACTCGGGTCTTGTCGTCAGCACATTGTTTGAAGAAGTGCCATGCCAGGGAACTCCTTGAAGCTGCCTTTGGGGTGCTCGGTCCCAGATGGCGGCGGTCAGTAGCAGGCGGAGTCTCTTGGCGGCGGGTGTTCTGCTTTTGCCCACTGCTCCCTCTTTTGCTACGCTGTTGGCTCGGTCTCACCACTGCCTCTTCCTCCGAACTGTGAAAGTCAGTGGCACGACCTTCATTCCATGTGGGGTCTAGGACCTCATCGTCCCCTGCATCGTCTTCCACCCAGTCTTGATCCCTGACCTCCTGTTCAGTCTGCACACTGCAGAAAGACGCAGCAGTTGGCACCTGTGTTTCGTCATCATCAGAGACATGCTGAGGTGGTATTCCCATGTCCTCATCATCAGGAAACATAAGTGGTTGTGCGTCAGTGCATTCTATGTCTTTCACCGCTGGGGAAGGGCTAGGTGGATGCCCTTGGGAAACCCTGCCAGCGGAGTCTTCAAACAGCATAAGAGACTGCTGCATAACTTGAGGCTGAGACAGTTTCCCTGGTATGCATGGGGGTGATGTGACAGACTGATGGGGTTGGTTTTCAGGCGCCATCTGTGCGCTTTCTGCAGAAGACTGGGTGGGAGATAATGTGAACGTGCTGGATCCACTGTCGGCCACCCAATTGACTAATGCCTGTACCTGCTCAGGCCTTACCATCCTTAGAACGGCATTGGGCCCCACCATATATCGCTGTAAATTCTGGCGGCTACTGGGACCTGAGGTAGTTGGTACACTAGGACGTGTGGATGTGGCAGAACGGCCACGTCCTCTCCCAGCACCAGAGGGTCCACTAACACCACCACGACCATGTCCACGTCCGCGTCCCTTACTAGATGTTTTTCTCATTGTTATGGTTCACCACAACAACAAATATATTATTTGGCCCAATGTATTGTATTCAAATTCAGCGGGATATAAATTTGAGGCCTAGTATTTAGGCGCTGGGTGACCGGTATGGATTTAGTGACAGAATTAGACTTGGAAATGCACAGAAGCGTGTGTGTGAAGTTATTCTGAATGACCCTATGTGCACCTTCAATATTATATACCCTTTTAGGGATAGATTTCAAATAGCTCTGATATAGCAGAAACCACTAAATTATGAAATTGCTAAATTGGGAATTGTACTTCAACCCAGAACAAAAAATGTGCTTTGACGGACACTAAATATCTTGCCCAGCAACAACAGTACAGCGGTGGGTAACGAGAGATTTAGAGGGATTTAAATTTGAGGCCTAGTATTTAGGCGCTGGGTCACCGGTATGGATTTAGTGACAGAATTAGACTTGGAAATGCACAGAAGCGGTGTGTGTGAAGTTATTCTGAATGACCCTATGTGCACCTTCAATATTATATACCCTTTTAGGGATAGATTTCAAATAGCTCTGATATAGCAGAAACCACTAAATTATGAAATTGCTAAATTGGGAATTGTACTTCAACCCAGAACAAAAAATGTGCTTTGACGGACACTAAATATCTTGCCCAGCAACAACAGTACAGCGGTGGGTAACGAGAGATTTAGAGGGATTTAAATTTGAGGCCTAGTATTTAGGCGCTGGGTCACCGGTATGGATTTAGTGACAGAATTAGACTTGGAAATGCACAGAAGCGGTGTGTGTGAAGTTATTCTGAATGACCCTATGTGCACCTTCAATATTATATACCCTTTTAGGGATAGATTTCAAATAGCTCTGATATAGCAGAAACCACTAAATTATGAAATTGCTAAATTGGGAATTGTACTTCAACCCAGAACAAAAAATGTGCTTTGACGGACACTAAATATCTTGCCCAGCAACAACAGTACAGCGGTGGGTAACGAGAGATTTAGAGGGATTTAAATTTGAGGCCTAGTATTTAGGCGCTGGGTCACCGGTATGGATTTAGTGACAGAATTAGACTTGGAAATGCACAGAAGCGTGTGTGTGAAGTTATTCTGAATGACCCTATGTGCACCTTCAATATTATATACCCTTTTAGGGATAGATTTCAAATAGCTCTGATATAGCAGAAACCACTAAATTATGAAATTGCTAAATTGGGAATTGTACTTCAACCCAGAACAAAAAATGTGCTTTGACGGACACTAAATATCTTGCCCAGCAACAACAGTACAGCGGTGGGTAACGAGAGATTTAGAGGGATTTAAATTTGAGGCCTAGTATTTAGGCGCTGGGTCACCGGTATGGATTTAGTGACAGAATTAGACTTGGAAATGCACAGAAGCGTGTGTGTGAAGTTATTCTGAATGACCCTATGTGCACCTTCAATATTATATACCCTTTTAGGGATAGATTTCAAATAGCTCTGATATAGCAGAAACCACTAAATTATGAAATTGCTAAATTGGGAATTGTACTTCAACCCAGAACAAAAAATGTGCTTTGACGGACACTAAATATCTTGCCCAGCAACAACAGTACAGCGGTGGGTAACGAGAGATTTAGAGGGATTTAAATTTGAGGCCTAGTATTTAGGCGCTGGGTCACCGGTATGGATTTAGTGACAGAATTAGACTTGGAAATGCACAGAAGCGTGTGTGTGAAGTTATTCTGAATGACCCTATGTGCACCTTCAATATTATATACCCTTTTAGGGATAGATTTCAAATAGCTCTGATATAGCAGAAACCACTAAATTATGAAATTGCTAAATTGGGAATTGTACTTCAACCCAGAACAAAAAATGTGCTTTGACGGACACTAAATATCTTGCCCAGCAACAACAGTACAGCGGTGGGTAACGAGAGATTTAGAGGGATTTAAATTTGAGGCCTAGTATTTAGGCGCTGGGTCACCGGTATGGATTTAGTGACAGAATTAGACTTGGAAATGCACAGAAGCGGTGTGTGTGAAGTTATTCTGAATGACCCTATGTGCACCTTCAATATTATATACCCTTTTAGGGATAGATTTCAAATAGCTCTGATATAGCAGAAACCACTAAATTATGAAATTGCTAAATTGGGAATTGTACTTCAACCCAGAACAAAAAATGTGCTTTGACGGACACTAAATATCTTGCCCAGCAACAACAGTACAGCGGTGGGTAACGAGAGATTTAGAGGGAATTAAATTTGAGGCCTAGTATTTAGGCGCTGGGTCACCGGTATGGATTTAGTGACAGAATTAGACTTGGAAATGCACAGAAGCGTGTGTGTGAAGTTATTCTGAATGACCCTATGTGCACCTTCAATATTATATACCCTTTTAGGGATAGATTTCAAATAGCTCTGATATAGCAGAAACCACTAAATTATGAAATTGCTAAATTGGGAATTGTACTTCAACCCAGAACAAAAAATGTGCTTTGACGGACACTAAATATCTTGCCCAGCAACAACAGTACAGCGGTGGGTAACGAGAGATTTAGAGGGATTTAAATTTGAGGCCTAGTATTTAGGCGCTGGGTCACCGGTATGGATTTAGTGACAGAATTAGACTTGGAAATGCACAGAAGCGTGTGTGTGAAGTTATTCTGAATGACCCTATGTGCACCTTCAATATTATATACCCTTTTAGGGATAGATTTCAAATAGCTCTGATATAGCAGAAACCACTAAATTATGAAATTGCTAAATTGGGAATTGTACTTCAACCCAGAACAAAAAATGTGCTTTGACGGACACTAAATATCTTGCCCAGCAACAACAGTACAGTGGTGGGTAACGAGAGATTTAGAGGGATTTAAATTTGAGGCCTAGTATTTAGGCGCTGGGTCACCGGTATGGATTTAGTGACAGAATTAGACTTGGAAATGCACAGAAGCGTGTGTGTGAAGTTATTCTGAATGACCCTATGTGCACCTTCAATATTATATACCCTTTTAGGGATAGATTTCAAATAGCTCTGATATAGCAGAAACCACTAAATTATGAAATTGCTAAATTGGGAATTGTACTTCAACCCAGAACAAAAAATGTGCTTTGACGGACACTAAATATCTTGCCCAGCAACAACAGTACACCGGTGGGTAACGAGAGATTTAGAGGGAATTAAATTTGAGGCCTAGTATTTAGGCGCTGGGTCACCGGTATGGATTTAGTGACAGAATTAGACTTGGAAATACACAGTAGCGGGTGTGTGTGAAGTTATTCTGAATGACCCTATGTGCACCTTCAATATTATATACCCTTTTAGGGATAGATTTCAAATAGCTCTGATATAGCAGAAACCACTAAATTATGAAATTGCTAAATTGGGAATTGTACTTCAACCCAGAACAAAAAATGTGCTTTGACGGACACTAAATATCTTGCCCAGCAACAACAGTACAGCGGTGGGTAACGAGAGATTTAGAGGGAATTAAATTTGAGGCCTAGTATTTAGGCGCTGGGTCACCGGTATGGATTTAGTGACAGAATTAGACTTGGAAATACACAGTAGCGGGTGTGTGTGAAGTTATTCTGAATGACCCTATGTGCACCTTCAATATTATATACCCTTTTTGGGATAGATTTCAAATAGCTCTGATATAGCAGGAACCACTAAATTATGAAATTGCTAAATTGGGAATTGTACTTCAACCCAGAACAAGAAATGTGCTTGAACGGACACTAAATAACTCGCCCAGCTACAGCACTAGGGACAGATTTAGCTGGATATAAATTTGAGGCCTAGTATTTAGGCGCTGGGTGACAGGTATGGGTTTAGTGACAGAATTAGACTTGGAAATACACAGTAGCGGGTGTGTGTGAAGTTATTCTGAATGACCCTATGTGCACCTTCAATATTATATACCCTTTTAGGGATAGATTTCAAATAGCTCTGATATAGCAGAAACCACTAAATTATGAAATTGCTAAATTGGGAATTGTACTTCAACCCAGAACAAAAAATGTGCTTTGACGGACACTAAATATCTTGCCCAGCAACAACAGTACAGCGGTGGGTAACGAGAGATTTAGAGGGAATTAAATTTGAGGCCTAGTATTTAGGCGCTGGGTCACCGGTATGGATTTAGTGACAGAATTAGACTTGGAAATACACAGTAGCGGGTGTGTGTGAAGTTATTCTGAATGACCCTATGTGCACCTTCAATATTATATACCCTTTTTGGGATAGATTTCAAATAGCTCTGATATAGCAGGAACCACTAAATTATGAAATTGCTAAATTGGGAATTGTACTTCAACCCAGAACAAAAAATGTGCTTTGACGGGCACTAAATAACTTTCCCAGCTACAACAGGACAACGGTAACGAGAGATTTAGAGGGATTTAAATTTGAGGCCTAGTATTTAGGCGCTGGGTGACAGGTATGGGTTTAGTGACAGAATTAGACTTGGAAATACACAGTAGCGGGTGTGTGTGAAGTTATTCTGAATGACCCTATGTGCACCTTCAATATTATATACCCTTTTTGGGATAGATTTCAAATAGCTCTGATATAGCAGAAACCACTAAATTATGAAATTGCTAAATTGGGAATTGTACTTCAACCCAGAACAAAAAATGTGCTTTGACGGACACTAAATATCTTGCCCAGCAACAACAGTACAGCGGTGGGTAACGAGAGATTTAGAGGGAATTAAATTTGAGGCCTAGTATTTAGGCGCTGGGTCACCGGTATGGATTTAGTGACAGAATTAGACTTGGAAATACACAGTAGCGGGTGTGTGTGAAGTTACTCTGAATGACCCTATGTGCACCTTCAATATTATATACCCTTTTTGGGATAGATTTCAAAGAGCTCTGATATAGCAGGAACCACTAAATTATGAAATTGCTAAATTGGGAATTGTATTTCAACCCAGAACAAGAAATGTGCTTGAACGGACACTAAATAACTCGCCCAGCTACAGCACTAGGGACAGATTTAGCTGGATATAAATTTGAGGCCTAGTATTTAGGCGCTGGGTGACCGGTATGGATTTAGTGACAGAATTAGACTGGGATATGGCCAAAAAATGAACAGACTATTGCTGGTTAAATGCACTTGGTGTGACAGCTTCACCCTGATGTAGGCTTTAGCCAAAAAACAACCACACCATTGAGGGTTAAATGCACTTGGTGACAGGCGCAGCTTGCCCCTGATTTTGTATATGGCCAAAAAATGAACAGACTATTGCTGGTTAAATGCACTTGGTGTGACAGCTTCACCCTGATGTAGGCTTTAGCCAAAAAACAACCACACCATTGAGGGTTAAATGCACTTGGTGACAGGCGCAGCTTGCCCCTGATTTTGTATATGGCCAAAAAATGAACAGACTATTGCTGGTTAAATGCACTTGGTGTGACAGCTTCACCCTGATGTAGGCTTTAGCCAAAAAACAACCACACCATTGAGGGTTAAATGCACTTGGTCGCAGCTTGTGCTGGCGCACCACAAGACACAAAATGGCCGCCGATCACCCCAGAAAAATGAGACTGACAAACGGTCTGTGCAGCCTAAAAACAGTGAGCAATTGAGGATCAGCAGCTCAATGATCCACAGCTGCAGATCGATCAGTTAATCAAGTCCTTTGGAGGAGTTAATCTGCCTAATCTCGCCCTACTGTCGCAGCCGCAACCTCTCCCTACGCTAATCAGAGCAGAGTGACGGGCGGCGCTATGTGACTCCAGCTTAAATAGAGGCTGGGTCACATGGTGCTCTGGCCAATCACAGCCATGCCAATAGTAGGCATGGCTGTGATGGCCTCTTGGGGCAAGTAGTATGACGCTTGTTGATTGGCTGCTTTGCAGCCTTTCAAAAAGCGCCAAGAAAGCGTCACAAAAGCGCGAAGAAAGCGACGAACACCGAACCCGAACCCGGACTTTTACGAAAATGTCCGGGTTCGGGTCCGTGTCACGGACACCCCAAAATTCGGTACGAACCCGAACTATACAGTTCGAGTTCGCTCATCCCTAATTACTATATTAGGGCTGACTGTGTGGGGAAAAATTACTGTGAGGGGGGGGGGAATTACTATGTAAGAGCAGTGTGAGGGCTGTTTGGAGGCAAATTATCATGGGGGTATTACTATATTGGGGCAAATTATTATGTGAGGGATTACTGTGTGGGGGCAGTGTGGTTGAAATTAATGTGTGGGGGTGTTGCTATTGAGGAGGCACTGTAGGGGCAATTCTATTACAGGGACATATTAGGGGACATAATTTTTGGGCACAATACACAGTGATTATTACCGTACCTGGAGCATAATATAGAGTGTTTTTATTATTACTGGGGGCACTCTAGGGGACATTATAACTGCTGTAGACACTATAGGGACATTTGGGGTAATTTATCAAACTGGTGTAAAGTAGAACTGGCTTAGTTGCCCATAGCAACCAATCAGATCCAACCTTTCATTTTAGACAGCTCCTTTGAAAATCCAGTTCTACTTTACACCAGTTTGATAAATTACCCCACTTATGTCTACTGAGTTCACTATTCAGCAGTATAGTACATGGGGCATTGGGGGTCACAACGAGCACAGGATGACATTGTTGGGACGCCAGGATGGAAAGGTTGATGCGGCTAAAATAACTTGTCATGGTGGTCTGGGTCAAACGGAGGAGAAGAGGAAAGAGAAGGTCTACATTACAGGGGATGTCACTGGATGTAAGAGGTGCTGTATTCTCCTCCAAGTATTTTTTATTATTATTATATACATATTAAATTTGGCTACTAAATTTTTTAGTTTAGTAGCCAATTTGGGGTAATTTGGGGTATTTTTTTTAGTCTGGAGCACTGTGTGCTGCTATGTCCTAGATGATTGTGACAGGGGCGGATTAAGTGCATGATAGGCCCGAGGCTGTCTACCCAACTTGCCCCCCCCCCCTCCATTTTAGTTTAGTTTAGTTTTTTTTTGTATGAAGAGGCTGTGGTGCTTCATGGGCGCCACAGTCTCTTCTTAGGCCATATGACATGTTCAGACTAAGAAAATACCCCAAATTGGGCCCTAAACTGAAAAATTTGGTCGTCAAATTTAAAATACATATAATTGTAATAAAAAAGACATGGAGGAGAATACAGCACCACATACCTGTTACATCCAGTGACATCTCCTGTCATGTAGACCTTCTCTTTCCTCTTCTCCTCCATTTGACCCAGACCACCATGGCAAGTTCTTTCAGCCGCATCTCGTCTCTACAGTTTGTAACACAGACACGTTAGATTTCTCAACTTTTCCATCAACCTCCTCATCCTGGTGTCCCCACAGTGTCATCCTGCTGCCACCCCCAATACTGTGCCCGTTGTGCTCCCCAATGCCCCAGGAACTATACTGCTGAAAAAATAGTGACCCTGATATATATAATTGGGGTAATTTATCAAACTGGTGTAAAGTAAAACTGGATTTCCAAAAGAGCTGTCAAATATGAAAGGTGGAATCTGATTGGCTGCTATGGGCAACTAAGCCAGTTCTGCATTACACCAGTTTGATAAATTATCCCAAATGTTCCTATAGTGTCTACAGCAGTTATAATGTCCCCTAGAGTGCCCCCAGTAATAATAACACCCTATATTGTGCTCCAGGTAATAATCCCTGTATAGTGTCCCCAGAAATAATAGAATTGCCCCTACAGTGCCTCCCAAATAGCAACACCCCCATATAGTAATTTCCACCACACTGCCCCCACATAGTAATCCCCCCATAGTAATTTGCCCCCACACAGTAATTTCCCCCAAACTGCCCCCATATAGTAGTTTGCCCCCACACAGTAATTTTCCCCACATTGCCCCCACATAGTAATTTCCACCACACTGCCCCCACATAGTAATTTCCACCACATAGTAAATTTCCCCACACTGCCCCCACACAATAGTTTTCCCCACACTGCCCCCACATAGTAATTTGCCCCCACATAGCAATTTTCCCACATAGAAATTACCCCACATTGTCCCCACATAGAAATTACCCCACACTGTCCCCACATAGAAATTACCCCACACTGTCCCCACATGGCAATTACCTCCACACTGCCCCCACACAATAGTTTCCCCCACATAACAATTTGCCCCCACACTGCCCCATCTAGTAATTTGCCCCCACATAGTAGTCCCTCTCATAATAATTTGCCCCCACATAGTAATTTGTCCCCACATAGTATTCCCTCTCCTATAATTTCTAATTTGCCCCCACACAATAGTTTTCCCCACACTGCCCCCACATAGTAATTTGCCCCCACATAGCAATTTTCCCACATAGAAATTACCCCACACTGTCCCCACATGGCAATTTCCCCCACACTGCCCCCACACAATAGTTTCCCCCACAATAATTTGCCCCCACACTGCCCCACTTAGTAATTTGTCCCCACATAGCAATTTCCCCACACTGTCCCCACATAGCAATTACCCCCACACAATAGTTTCCCCCACACTGCCCCATATAGAAATTTGCCCCCACATAGTAGTCCCTCCCATAATAATTTGCCCCCACACAGCAATTTGCCCCCACACTGCCCCATCTAGTAATTTGCCTCCACATAGTAGTCCCTCTCATAATAATTTGCCCCCACATAGTAACTTGCCCCCACATAGTATTCCCTTATAATAATTTGCCCCCACACTGCCCCCACATAGCAATTTGCCCCCACACTGCCCCATATAGTGATTTGCCCCCACATAGTATTCCCTCCCATAATAATTTGGCCCCATACAGCCCCCACATTCCCCCCCATGTAATCGATTTATCTTCCCTAATATGGCCTCCTGTGTGCCCCCCCCAAGTAGGCACATGAAAAAATAAAATAAAAAATGAACAAAAAATGAAGAGATAAATACTCACCTATGTCCAGGGCCAGGCACTTGCTCGCAGAGGAAGGCGGGATGAGTCAGGCGCGTCACAGTGCTGTGTCCCGGCACAGGTGCGCAATGACGTCATCACGCACACATGCGCCGGGATTTCACTACCGCATAGGCCTCAGGCCTACAAAGCCTGATGCTGGGTTCAGACCTGAGCGTTCGCGATGGAGCGCTCTGTATGCGCGATTGTACGGGCATTTGCAATCGCACATACAGAGACAAGCGAACGCCCATTGTTGCGCGTTCCCGCTGAAGTCTATGGACGGGAACGAGCGACAAGACGCCCCAAAGAAGCTCATGTACTTCTTGGGGCATTTTACAGCGCGATCGTATGCGGTGTAAAACGCTCAGGTGAGAACCATTCCCATAGGGAATCATTGGTTCTAGCCTGTTGAGCGTTTTACAGCGAGTAGGAACGCGCTGTAAAACGCTCAGGTCTGAACCCAGCATCAAGCCTATGGCGGTGATCGGCGACGGGACAGGGAGCTATGCGCTCCCGTGCCCCGCCGCAGTATGTGGGCGCTCGGGTCAATGTGGGCCCCCCAGCAGTGCTGGGCCCGGGGCTGCCGACCCGAACGTCCCTATTGTAATCCGCCACTGGATTGTGATGTCATATGGCCTAGGACAGTGGTGGTGAACCTATGGCATGAGTGCCAGAGGTGGCACTCAGAGCCCTCTCTGTAGGCACCTGTACCCTGGAAAAAGTCTATGGTGTACCAAAATGCCTTAGACTTTTTCTGCCATTCATCAGCGCAGGACACACTATGAACGGCACAGGCAGAGCATTGAATGTAGTTAAGCTATTATAGCTAAATGATCAAGTACATGGAAGATATACTATATTAGTTATCACTTTGCAATAAATAAGTTTTCAGTTGCAGTTAGGGCACTCAGTCTGTAAAAGGTTCACCATCACTGGCCTAGGAAGAGACAGTCTCTTCATACAAAAAACAAAAAAACTAATATGGAAGGAGGAGCCCAAGTTGGGTAGACAGACCCGGGTCTATCATGCACTTAATCCGCCCCTGCCTGTTATTATTGTTCTTGGTGCACACCCAATGCCTTCCAATACTGAACTTGCCAGCAGTGCTCTTCAATACTGAGCCTGATATGTTGCCCATTGTCCATCACACTATTGTTTCTGCTGTCTGGAATTATTACATCTTTATTAGGTTTGACTATACTGTACTTTTTATGCAATCAACAATCCATAGCTATTAAATGGGTTCTGCATGAATATATTAGGCAAATTGGGAGTGTACATAAATCATACAGTTCCAAAGGTTGTTTGCCACCAGGGGTACTCACTGCATATACACTCACCTAAAGAATTATTAGGAACACCATACTAATACGGTGTTGGACCCTCTTTTGCCTTCAGAACTGCCTTAATTCTACTTGGCATTGATTCAACAAGGTGCTGATAGCATTCTTTTGAAATGTTGGCCCATATTGATAGGATAGCATCTTGCAGTTGATGGAGATTTGAGGGATGCACATCCAGGGCACGAAGCTCCCGTTCCACCACATCCCAAAGATGCTCTATTGGGTTGAGATCTGGTGACTGTGGGGGCCATTTTAATACAGTGAACTCATTGTCATGTTCAAGAAACCAATTTCAAATGATTCGAGCTTTGTGACATGGTGCATTATTCTGCTGGAAGTAGCCATCAGAGGATGGGTACATGGTGGTCATGAAGGGATGGACATGGTCAGAAACAATGCTCAGGTAGCCCATGGCATTTAAACGATGGCCAATTGGCACTAAGGGGCCTAAAGTGTGCCCAGAAAACATCCCCCACACCATTACAGCACCACCACCAGCCTGCACAGTGGTAACAAGGCATGATGGATACATGTTCTCATTCTGTTTATGCCAAATTCGGACTCTTCCATTTGAATGTCTCAACAGAAATTGAGACTCATCAGACCAGGCAACATTTTTGCAGTCTTCAACAATCCAATTTTGGTGAGCTTGTGCAAATTGTAGCCTCTTTTTCCTATTTGTAGTGGAGATGAGTGGTACCCGGTGGGGTCTTCTGCTGTTGTAGCCCACCTTTCTTTCCCATTCTGACAATCAGTTTGGAGTTCAGGAGATTGTCTTGACCAGGACCACAACCCTACATGCATTGAAGCAACTGCCATGTGATTGGTTGACTAGATAATCGCATTCATGAGAAATAGAACAGGTGTTCCAATAATTCTTTAGGTGAGTGTATAGTATATCAGTGTAAACATTTTCCCCTTCTGACACTATTAGGCCGCTTTCACACGGGCGAGTATTCCGCACGGGTGCAATGTGTGAGTTGAAAGTATTGCACCCGCACTGAATCCTGACCCATTCATTTCTATGGGGCTGTGCACACGAGCAGTGATTTTTCACGCATCACTTGTGCATTGCGTGAAAATCGCAGCATGCTCCTCTTTGTGTGTTTTTCTAGTAACGCAGGAGCCCATAGAAATTAATGGGGTTGCGTGAAAATCGCAAGCATCCGCAAGCAAATGCGGATGCTGTGCGATTTTCACGCACGGTTGCTAGGTGACTATCGGGATGGGGACCCGATCATTGTTATTTTCCCTTATAACATGGCTATAAGGGAAAATAATTGCATTCTGAATACAGAATGCATAGTACAATAGGGCTGGAGGGGTTAAAAAAAAATATGTCACTCCGGTCATCACATGATCCATCACCATGGTAAAAGATCATGTGACGGACCATGTGATGACCGGAGTGACTTCACCACAGGTCCTTTTCTTGCACACAGCAAAGAAGATAGAAGAGAAGTCGGGCTGCGCGATCAAGTGGATTAAGGGGAGTTAAATTTTTATTTTTTAACCCCTCCAGTGCTATTGTACTATGCATTCTGTATTCAGAATGCTATTATTATATTACTAATTATATTAATCACTATTGCTAGATTTATAAGGGTGCATTACTATTTGGTTATTACAATGTATTACTCGTTATATAGTAACATTTACTATTCCATTATTACTATGCATTACTATCAAGGGTACACCTAGCCTTTCTGCTGCCTGAGACGAAAACTGAAATGGTGCCTCCTCATGCCTAATGTCAAATTTTCAATTAACCGCTTCCCCTAGCGCTACTGTTAAGGACATATACTGGTGGACATTATGTACAGTTCTATGAAACATATGTAAGAGATGTCAAAAATAGGCACCCCATAAGAATAAACTAATATCTATATAATTTCTAGCTTCAACAATCCACAAGTATGTCTGTATTATATTAGATTCATGACATTGCTATTAACCACCAGTAGATGGCAGCAGAGCGAAAGCTTGAATAGCAGAGCTACAAACAGCAAAGGGGAACTGAATAACGCAGATCTTGGTTTATGGGAGGACAGGATTTACTGCTACATTTCCTGTATCCCCATACTGAAGGTGATGTGTTTGTTCTTTCCAGGTAAGGGAACACAAAGGCTAAAATGATGTAAAACACATTCCTATAATCAGCTAAGGCTGCTGTGATGCAGTGTGAGTATATAAAATATGCACAAGTGCTAGTGAAGTACAATGAGGTTTCACATGGTACTAATCTGTAATGACTATGATTACTATAAAAGCTGATGTCACTCTATGATATTATACTGCACTATTGGTTTACTGTGATGCAGATTAAAGAATCCGAGAGCAACTCTCATGTTAATGGTTTAATATCTCTTATAGGAAAGTTATACCTGTTATTAAGAATGTATTATTGAATATAGAGATGTGTATGAATATGGGAGGACAGGATTTACTGCTACATTTCCTGTATCCCCATACTGAAGGTGAGGAGTTTGTTCTTTCCAGAACATGTTCAATAAAATCACTTCTGTCTTCACCCAGCCCGCTTCCTTCGCACATTTGAATTATTGACCATACTTTCAGCATATGTGCAACACATACAGTGATGTCTTCTCTGACCACCTTGACGACTTCAGCCGCGTCTCTTCCTGCCTATGGTCTAATTTACTGCTTTTCACCACAGGTGGTTGCAATGACATTACAGTGACGTCCTACACAGGATCTCAGGATGCAGGTATTTGTAATCACATACAGTAATGATCGCACTGCCTGAGACCCAGCACAGGAGGTTGCAGTGATATCATTGCGACCTCCTGCTCTGTTGTACTGCCTCATAAGCTTCAGACCTACTGGTCTGTGGCCTAGAAGCCTATGACGCTGAAAAGCTAGAGGCTCCCTTTCCCTGCCGTAAACTGCAGCACCCTCAGAGGACGATCTGCCGCTGCCTGAGGCAACATGTTCATCTCGCCTCATGGCAAATGTGGCCCTGAATTCTATTTATTGCTACTTACTAGCACTGTGTTTATTTCTAGTGTTGAGTGAATCGAAGTTCACAAAGTCGATTTCTATCTGAATTTCAGGAAAAAATTTGATTCACCGCAAAGCTAAATTTCCTAGTTCTTCGTGGTAACAAAACGATTTTCCCTGAAATGGCGGTAAAATAAAAAAAAATCATATTTACCGCATCTATTTGACTGAGAAGAGGCCACCACGGCCATCTTGTTTGAGGATCGCATGCAAAATCTCGTGCGCTGTGATGTATGACATCACCACACTGGCCGATGTGATAAGGTCATTGTGCACTAAGCAAGATTTTGTGCTGGATTTTCAAGCAAATGGCGTCAGCCTCTTCGCGATCAAAAGGTTGAGGTAAGTACAATTTTATTTAAAAAAAATAATTAGCAACCACTAAACTATTTTAATATGGATCTCAAATGCTGCGATTAGTGATGAACACGGCATCTGCAGGGTTTAATGACGGGGCGCGGCACAATCTCTGTTCCATGTCATTGCATCCGCCATTTACAAAGAAATGCGCTTCATGATAAAGTAATTTGTCCCAAAGCAAATTTTTATTTCGGTGAAGCAGCCAAATCAAATTTTTGAGAACTTTGCTTATCTCTGTTTATTTCTATGTATTACTATCGATTACTATTTATTCTTAAATGCATTCCTATGTAACTATGTATTCTCTGTATTAGGCCTCCTGCACACGACAGTATTTTTTAACGGGCCGCAAAAAGTGGTTCCGTTGTTCCGTGATCCGTGCCCGTTTTTGCTTCCGTTGTGCTTCCGTGTGTCCGTGTGGCCGTTTTTTTTGCGGACCGTTGGAAATTTTGGCATTTTGAAAAAAAAAAAGGATTTTTAATAACTCCACCCAGGATACTGGTATAAATCAAGGGCACCTGAGTATGCATTTGTGGCCATTTTCTGTAGTCTTTGCAGAGTACAGAGGTTATTTTGGCTGCTTCTCTTTGCTGTTTCATCATGTCTGATACAGAGGAAGAGTTCGTTGTGGATTGGCTCATTGGTCGGCAATGTGGTCCGCGCCCTCCTTTGTTGTCTGAGGAACCGCGTAGAAGGCGACGATTTTGGGTCCATCCGATAGTTTCCCAACGGTCCCGGAAAGGACACTTCCATACCCTCTATGAAGATCTGCGCCTGCATCCTGCGAAGTTCTATTCCTTCTGTCGGATGACAGTGGGTACATTTGATCGCTTGCTGTCGTCTCTACGTACTGTCCTTACCTTTATGGACACCAATATGAGGCGCAGCATTACTCCAGAGGAAAGGCTCATCGTCACGTTGAGGTAAGCAGTATAGTACTTGTAATGTTTCACCAGTAATGTGCACTGCTTGTGTCAGGGGGACCATGTGCTCCAAAATGGCTGCTGTTAGACATGTGCTAATGTTTGCCAAACCTATGTTTCTTTCTCCATTTTTTTTTTCCTTTCATTTGTTTGTGGCTGTTTTGTTATCCCGTTAATCCCTGGCACCTAACATGCCAATATTTTGGCCGTTGGTTCGCGTTTGTGCACGTTTCAAACGTGTGTTTAGCTATCGGCCTCCAGACAATCCATGAATCCTCAGCACTCGCCAGTAGTTTGTTTAAAATGTCGTTTGATTCAGTCAGTCAGCCATGTTACAGCAAGCTGTGACCTGCCTGTCTGAGTGATTATTGTCAACTTTATCTTGAATTCCGGGCTTTTTTTGTAATAAGGCTTTTTCTACTTAAAGAATTCGGTCCCTCAGTCAGGATCTCTATCTGCGTGTCCCACCCGGAGCAAAGTCTATATACCAATCAGTTCCCTTATTTCGTCGGATTGTGCTGCTGTGAACCCCTGAGATGTCCAGCTAACCTTTTCAGCATGCCTAATGTTCCCAATATTTGGACGCGCCACTACACTCTCTGCAATTAGAAAGGGGCAAAACACAGTTTATGTTACTTAGTTCTGGTAGTACTGGCCACAGACCAATAGCTGTTAGTGTTTTGCTCAGATACTCCTTTTCCGGCTTCCAATCACTGCTGCCGGCAATAAGCATAGTGTGCCCTGTTCTGATGAATGGTTTGTAAAATCAAGGGGGGATCTTTGAAAACCATATAGTCTTTACAATGGGTGTGGGTGCCCACACAGTGGGCCTTGAGTACCGCCTCTGGCACCCGTCCCATAGGTTCCCCACCACTAGACATAGGGTGTTTACAATCCTGGTGTGTATACTACATTATGCTTGAATCTTGTATCTGTTTTCACTTATATTCGCAGTTTACTGGGGTTTTTTTTTTTGTCTCCACAGATTCCTTGCAACTGGGAACTCATTTGCATCACTGCATTTTGAGTTTCTGTTAGGAGCCTCGACAATCTCGAGTATTGTACGACACACTTGCCATGTCATGTGGCAGCAACTCCGAGAGACGGTGATGCCGCAGCCCAAGGTGGAGGATTGGCTTAGGATCGCAGAGGGTTTCCAAGATTCCGCGCAGTTTCCTAACTGCATCGGGGCAATGGATGGCAAGCACATCCGTGTGAAGAAGCCGCCACACTCAGGGAGCCGTTTCTTCAATTATAAACAGTTTTTCTCGGTAGTGCTGATGGCTGTTGCTGACAGTAACTACCGGTTTATAATGGTAGATATCGGGGCCTATGGAAGTACTGCGGATGCTCGCATCTTTAGTGCTTCTAGAATGGGTGAGCGGCTTCGTGCCAACCAGCTTGCCCTGCCCGAGTCCAGAAGACTGCCCGGATATGCAGGTCCGCCGGCGCCATTTGTCATCGTGGCGGATGAAGGGTTTGCATTGACTCCACATGTTATGCGGCCCTTTCCAAAGCGTGGTTTGGATGTCAGGAGGCGTATCTTCAACTACCGGTTGACTCGTGCCCGTCGGTATGTGGAGTGCGCTTTCGGAATACTCTCTAGCAAGTGGAGGGTGTTTTTGTCATCCATACAGATGGCTCCGGAGAATGCTACCCTGGTGATTCAAGCTTGTGTTGTTCTCCACAATTTCACCAGGATTCACGAGGCTTCCTCTTCTGTTGACATGGAAGATCTTCCTACGACTTCAGATTTGGATTTGGAAAGGACCCTGCATAGACGACCTGGGACTGCAGGCATTGCAGTTCGGGAACTCTATGCAGACTACTTTTCAAGTCCAGAGGGGTCCGTGCCGTGGCAGAGGGATGCTATTCGTGGCAGTTTTTGAAATCTTCTGGGCTCTTTAGTTTTTTGTTATTTTCTAGATAGATTCCTGAAATTTAGGATTGTAGTTGAGTGTAGGGACTCGCAAGATAATGAGGACCCTTGACGTGGGCTTGCGGGCTGAGATTTTTTGGACCGCACACATTTAAATATGCATCTAACGTGATATAATTGATGTTTTGGTCTAAATCTAAATAGACTTTAACATCTTTTCCTTTTTTTTTAGTGTAGTCCAAAAAATTTTCTAATACCTCATCATGACCATATCCCCAAATAAAGATGTTGCTCACCCAAATAAAGTGATGCTTAGTGCGGAAAAGTGTGTGGTGTTTCTTTTTTCAATTGAAATAGGTCAAAGTAAATGTTTTATGTAGCGTGCACACTAAAAAAACAGTCGACTACTTTTTGGCTCAAACAACATTTATGTTTTCGATTGAGCCAAACTTAATAAACAGGAAGCCAATGGCCCCAACATTAAGGACAAACATATAAAGTTCGTGAAAACAAAACAATAAACTGTCTTACAAATTCAGAAGGTCCTGAGTAAAAGATCCTGGTGGAAACGAGGACCGTGGCCTGATATTGGCCTGTTGAGGTAACCCAGATGCAAAACTGCCCGGGTAAAGGGGCTGACCCACTTGATGCATTGGGCCCTGGGGGAGTCCATAGTGGGGTTGTGGGTGGTATCCTGGACCTTGTGCTGCTTGTGGCGCACCTTCAAATGGCCCGGCACTTTGCTGCTGTTGCGCATTCTCCAGGTCCACTTTCATCGCATTAAGCTTCCCAAGAAGGTCCCCATGGTTAGGAAGCGCAAACATTTTTAAAACTACAGCTAAGGAGGCAAGGCACTCATGGTGCTCTAAAGGAGTGACATGCCTCAATAGCTGTCCTAAGCCCCGTAAAGTCTTCTCCTCAACTCCTTCACTCCTCCTCTGGGCCAGAAATTCTATGAGGCGGGCATCAATAGCCTCCCGACTCTCTGGCACAGAGGTAGAGGGAGGGAGTTGGCGGCGCCGTCTGGGCTGGGTCTGGACCACCCGTGGTGGACTGCAAGGTGGTACGGGTTCCTCGGCCAGCGTGGAGTCCTCAGGGTCCTCAGCCGGTGTTGGCGACGGAGTTCCCTGGGGCGAAAATCTTGCAGGTGTTTCACTGGCCGACGTGTCCGAATCTTGTGAGGGATCCAGACTGTCCACAGTACTGTTTTTTTTATAAAAAAACAAAAAAAAAAACACATTAGGTCATTTGATTTCAACATTTCAAAAGCACATAGATTTCATTCTGTGCAAAGCAACCGTGCAAATACAATATATATATATGGAGTGGCAGCATACCATCAGAGATTTGAAATTACACAACGACTAACTGCTTCAATGTGAAATGTGGAAATCCCTTTTGAATGGCATTTGGATCTATTAATGGGATAAGTCTTGTAAAGGCCTATTGTTTCGGAAAATGTGCAAACATTGTTTGCTGCTTGGAGCTGTCCAGCCTCTGAAGAGGAGTCCTCATTCAAGGACCAAAACCAGTGCTGAAAATGAGGCCAAATCATCTGTATGTGCCCCGCTACCAACATGTAAAGATACAAATTGTCATTTGAACCTAGTAGAACCTCATTTTCAGAGAAACAACATGTACAAGGCCACACTTGACCATGGTGAGAGTACTAGTTGTAATCGTGCTGCTCTTGCGTAGTTGCAACCTCAGCTTCACACTTTAGCCTAGGATGTGGTGATTGACAGTTTAGAGGAGCAATGTAAGGAAACCATGTGGGGTTTGGTGCAAAACCTTTTCAGCTATATAAATTACTATCCCAGTACATAAAGGGTACACATTTCCCTAACATTCCAAAATGTGAGAATATGTCGTTATGGGACAAATCTCATGCCGCCCAAAAAGTGACAAAAAAAAAACCCTACTCCGGGCTCCCATTAAAACGGGTGGGTTTTGGAAAGCTTTTTTAACCATTGGGGTGTGACTAGGAGCCGACATACACGATGAACTACTGTATGAGGAAATAATTCGTGCAGTGCGCAAGTGTCATCTGTATTTGCTTTTCTGGTTCAAAGTGGAATCATCTATGTTCCAGGAAGGAACAAAAATTGCTTCAACACAAACAAAACAGAGAAAGGAGCCGCCATCTGCACACTTCACGTGTCGTCTCATCATTCATCTCATAAGCGGTTGCCCCTGGTTTGACTACACCACTAAAATGATGTAGGCAACCAACACAAGGCATGGACAAACTGTTGCCCTCCAGCTGATGCCCAACTACAACTCCAAGCAGGACCGAGTAGCTTTCAGCTATTCTATCATGCTGGGAGTTTCAGTTGTTTAAAGAGCTGGATGTAGTCAGTTTTGACATGGCTGCCCTACAGAAAGTATAGGTCTTCAATAGAACAACAAAACTGTATCCATTTAGTTTCAGAAACACTTTAGCTTGCCTTAAAAAAACGTAAGTGTGAAAATATGACACCGTTTGAAAAGAACGTAAAAAATACTTACGGCCTCAGTTCCATTACTGGCCGCAGAAACTGCAACTGGGCCGTATAGATATAGGCCCGTTTGGTCGATGAGCCCTCCCCACTCCGGCCTTTGCTGGTCAGCTCCCGGCGGAACTGGTCCCGGCAGCTCGCCCAGCGGGTTTTCGTTTGTTTCACTGTTTAAAAATGACATAGAAGACAATTGTGAGGTAAAAAATTAAGAAAGGGGAAAAATAGACGCCACATTAAAAAACCATGTACAGGCCTTTAGGCAAAAGGAGGCTGGACCACCCTGAAAACACTATTGTCACCTCTGGGACATTCAAACTATATATTAGGGCCACACAGAGGGCAAGGACAGCACAACTACAGTGATAACACTTACCTAATGCGGCCCGGCCTCGGCTATCAGCCTTGGCCCATTCACTTCTGCGCATGCTCCGTGCCACTTTCTCCCACGAAGCGTCTTTTTTCAAACGGTCACTGTAGGCATTTTGCCGGGTATCCCACAGCTCGGGCCTCTCCTGGACGAGACTAATCAATTTTTCTACATCCCAGCGAGGCATGGTGGATGAGATGATCAATCCTCCTGAAATGGCTGCTTCTCCTCACACAAGCTGTTTACCACAGATGTCAAGAAATTTGCATATCCTGTCACCTAAAACTTCCTGTCTTTTTTTTTTTTTCAATTTATTGCCACAAGTTTGGCTAGACAATTTGCCCATGCCATAAGAAGAAATAAAACGGGCGCGGAGCGGGCGCGGATGACAAACGGGTGTGCAACCGCGTTTTTCACGGCCCCATTCACTTGAATGGGGCCGCGACCCGTTAGCCGTGAAAAAAATAGGACAGGTTATATTTTTTGACGGGCAAGAAACACGGGTCACGGACGCGGGTGACAAAACGGTGCAGTAGCCGAGTTTTCAACGGACCCATTGAAAGTCAATGGGGCCGCAGAAAAAAACGTTACACGGGCCAACGGCCACGGGTGCACACAACGGTCGTGTGCAGGAGGCCTAACTGTGTATTATTAATTTTTATTTATATTATTCATTCATAATACATGTATTACTTTTTATGTAAGCACAGGTTACATTTAAT
Organism: Bufo gargarizans; assembly: GCF_014858855.1. Lineage (NCBI taxonomy): Eukaryota > Metazoa > Chordata > Amphibia > Anura > Bufonidae > Bufo > Bufo gargarizans. Next base: position 160,238 of record NW_025334724.1, on the reverse strand, counting down.
GCTTTTTTATGTAAGCACAGCCTCCCACAGTCTGACATGATTCATTATAATTTACACCAGAAACTTGTGTATGTTATAGCTTAAATGTACGCTAGCTCATAGCTATGTAATTTTGATATCCTGTAATATGGATTGACATAAAATGCTCCACAATTTTCTGACTTTCCTTGAAAAGTATTTTGTAGCCTTCAATATAGGTGTCCATACTGTACATTAACAAACCCCCTTTATATAATTAAACATGAAGATTCTCACCTGAACGTAATAAAAAGGTGCAACACAGGTAGGCAGCAATTTCCACTGTCTTCATCATAATTATGGAAGGGAAGAGGATGCCACACTTCTGGTTTGAGATTTATAGTCTTAGTAACATCCTATGTATTTGAACACATTTAATCTCCAAAAGAGTACATTCCATAATTTTATTATCTTTTTGCACCAAACTTCTTTATGTCCTGCTAATGTTAATATCAGACCCATATAAATGTAGGATAATAGGAATCTTTAAGGAGGTTTAAGATTGTTCAAAAATATCAATAGATCACCAGCATTTGGGGAGGTACTATATCTACTCATGGACAGTGCCTAGTAGGCATAATGCTCCTCTGGATTTCTGGGGAAAAGATTTCAATGAGCTTTCCTTCCAAAAAGATAAGAAAGCTGAGCCTCTGATGCCTTCTTATAAGTCAATGCTCAACCTTTCAAACAGGCAATAAAGGGGTTGTCTCTTTTCAGCAAATGGCATTTATCATGTAGACAAAATGAATACAGAACAATTACAAATTGTCCATATTGGCTCCTTTGCTGGTTTAATTTATTTTTACATTGCATTATACACTGCTTGTTTCCAGGGTTTATGACCACCGCTGCAGTGCAGTTATGAGGTGGCCAGGATAGGATCTGCTGTGTGTGCGTGGCTGCCTATTTGCACTCCTGTCCTGGCCACCAGAGAAACCAGTGCTTTTTCCTATAGTGTGTAAGCAAGGCCACCACTGCTGGATTGCAACAGTGTATTATGAGATTCAGAAATAACTCAAGCTAGCAAAGGAGGCAATTTGGACAACCAGTATACATTAGTAAGTGTTTTGTATTAACTTTGTCTACATGATAAATGCAATTTGCTGAACTGAAAAAAACAATTTAAGGCATAATTTGGATAATAACTAAGCCAGTACCTCACCTGCAGATGGCTGGCCCCTGTAGTTATAATGCACTGCTGTAGTCAGCAGGTAGTTATAATGTGCCCTTGTAGTGACCCCCAGTAGCTACAGTATAATGCCCTGTGTCTTGCCCTACTACTCATAATGTACAAAGTGTAACCCTGTAGTGTCCCCAGTAGTTATGCTGTCCCCTGTATTGCCTCAAAAGTCACAGAAAAAGACTTACCTGAATCCCGCTCCATGCTTCAATCTACAAGTCAGTCTGCAAAGTCAGGCCTCAGTTCTCTTCCATCCTGCGTTGCCTGCATCCTGGTGCATGCGGTCGCTATGAAGTCACAATGCCACCTGTGGCACAATTACATCATCACGACCACCTGCTCATATGGTTACGATGATGTTGTCACTTCACAACCACTTTCACTGCCTCACAGACTTGAAGCTAGTGAACTGTGGGGCCATTAATTCCTGTGCCCCACCACATTATGTAATTGTATCACAGAGTTCGGTGATACAGCTGTATCTGTGGTGGCAACTACTTTTGGCACCCTGGGTAAAACATCCAGGGCTCGAGGCCCACGCATTGGCATCACAATTCAGAATTTCCAGATAGGCAGTCCTGGCCTGTCTATAAGCTAAACTCCATTGCTTCAGGCCCTTTTGTTCCCATTTCACCAGAATAATGCCTTATTCACACAGTCAGTGATTTCCATCAGTGATTTTCAGCCAAAACTAGGTGCGGCTCTAAACACAGAACAGGTTCAGATCTCTCTCTTATATCTTACCTCTGTGTAGACTCCAATCCTGGTTTTGGCTTGCAATCACTGATGAAATCACTGACCAAAACAATGACATGTGAATAAGGCATGTCAGATATGAGAGACCTTTACATTTCAGGATACATCCTAAAGAAAGAAAAATTACTCTGTATAGACAAATGCCAGAAGTTACATCCTGTTGCCACAAGGTTATTAAATTGCTTCCAAGCTTGATCAAGTATTCCTAATGACAAATGGGTGCTTCAGATCCTCAAAGATTCCATTGTCATCCTCAAGACAGGTTTCTGCTTAATTGTCAAGAAAACATCAATCTGCTGTAAGACATTCTTTAAAAACAAACATTAGAGCCAGTTCCTTAAAAAGAAGGAGGAATGGGTATTTATTCAAGAATGTTTCTAGCTTTCAAGCTTAGTGAAAAATGTTACATTGTTATAGATCTGATTCTTTGCTGTGTGAATCGTTTTATTTTAAATTCTTATCTACTTTTAAGTATTCTACAACTAGAAGACATCATGGTTTCTCATAATGAGAGATGCCGATCTACAAAACCTTATAAAAGGAGATAGGAGGTTTATCAGAGCCTTTATAATTTACTAGAAAGAGAGATACTCCATATTCATTTCAAGCCCTTCCTTTCAGGAAGTTCAAATTCCCAAGAATATTTATAAAGATGGCCACAGTGTCTATAGCAGCCCTCTGTCTTCAAGGTATCTAGATAACTCCATACTTAGAAGACTGGTTGCTGATGACTTCCTTTCCATCCCTCCTTCAATATCTTCTTCAAATTATGGTGTGACTTCAGTAATTTAGGCTTCAAGAACTACCGGAATAAGCTGCTTCTTTTTCCTGCCACTTGGAAGTCTTTTCTGGTATTCATAGATTTATACAAATAGACCAAGTTCATGACTCCAGAAAAATTGAGCAAAATCAAGAAGGAAGTTCTATTTCCTTTAAGATCTGAATTCTAATAATTTTGAGGGTTTCTTACGGTAATCCTTGAGGATTCTGGAGTTGTTGACTGCTGCAATAGATGTTATCCCTTTAAAAAAAAGCCCCACTTTTGAGACCTATAGCAAGAAATTCTCTCTGGAAATGTAACATAGTAACGTAGTTTTTAAGGCTGAAAAAAGACATCTATCCATCCAGTTCAGTCTGGTTTTTCCCCAAAATATTTTATTTGATTTTACAATTTTGTTACATAACAATGATAACTGAGTTAACAATCCAGCTGCAGTTCAGTCTGTTATCCTAGAAGTTGATCTAGAGGAAGGCAAAAAAAAACAAAAAAACCCTGAGAGGTAGAAGCCAAGAAGACAAAAAAAAAACTAAACCTGTGAGGCAGAAGCCAATTTTCACTTTAATGGGAAATAAATTCCTTTCCAACTCCAAACAGGCAATCAGAATAACTCCCTGGATCAACGACCCCTCTCTAGTAGCTATAACCTTTAATATTACACTCCAGAAATACATCCAGGCCCCTCTTGAACTCTTTTAGTGAACTCCCCCCATAAACTACCCCATTTTAGAAACTACACCTCTCAAATTATTCTGGATCTCACAGGCTTACATGGAAGGCAGCCCCAATGACTGTGGTAGGCATCAGGCTGCCTTCCCTGCCATCGGGTCCCTGTCACAGCAGCGCAGGGACCCGATGGGGAAGGGGAGGAAGCTCCCTCCCTTCACACACCTCGCATATGCCATGGTCAACGCTGACAGCTGTATAGTGAGGGTTAATGCGTCGGTATCTGTGTTTTCACTGATGCCGGCGCATATAGCAGGGGTCCGGCTAACGGGAACAGCCGGTCCTCTGCAGCTGATTGGGAGGGCGCAACTCCTGCACCCGCCCGATCAGCGTGCCGTAGTACTACGGCGCTGGTCGGAAAGTCACTTCCTGCAGCACTGTACTATTACGGCGCTAGTCAGGAAGGGGTTAATAACCACCCTCTGTTTTCTATCACTGAGCCAGTTACTTACCCACATAAAGACATTTTTATTTTAAATACTAACCTTTTATGTGGTACAGTGTCAAAAGCTTTGGAAAAGTTCAGATATACAACATCCATTGATTCGCCCCAGTCATGTCTAGAACTTACCTCCTCATAGAAACTGATTAAATTAGTTAGATCCCTGATGAAGGCATGCTGATATAGCGTAATTTGCTTATTTTCATTGAGATAGGCCAAGATAGAATCTCTTCGAAAACCTTCAGTTTACCCACAACAGATGTTAAACTTTCCGGCCTATAGTTTCCCAGCGATTTGTCTATTTTAATCTATTTGAGGAGCCGCTGTACTTCTTCCTGGGTCAAATAGGGAACTTTTAATGGGAAATTTACTTTTACATTCTGCATTTCAAACAATTTTTGTACTTTTATTACGGTGGCCTCTCGGCATGCTGCCGCTGGAATTCCTCCCCTCCCCTATTATATTCAATGGGGCCGGAGCTGTAGTCCGGGTGCCGGAGTCCCTTGCCGCTAGTGTAAAACTAGCCTTAGATGATTAGTTTGGTATTTTGGTTCTTTTCTGAAGAAACACTCTTTTGAATGATAGTTGGAAGGTTATTATTTTATGGTCCCTATTTCCCAGGTGTTCCCCAACCTGCATATCTGTCAGGTCTATTAGTTAATACTAAGTCCAGTGTGACTGTCCCTCTAGTTGCATCCTGAAACAGTTGGGAAAGGTAATTGTCTTTGGTTATTGCCAAAAACCTTCCTTTATGAGTTCTACAGTTTTCAGTTTCCCAGTCTATATCTGGTTAGTTAAAGTCCCCTATAATAACCACCTCATTATGATTTGCTGCCTCGTCTATCTCATTTAGTAGTAGATTTTTTGTGGACTCTGGTATATTAGGTGGTTTATAATAAACTCCTATTAGTATTTTATTATTGTTTTTGCCTCCATGTATTTCCACTGTAACGGTCACGTACACACACACACACACACACACACACACACAGGGGGGGGGAGGATAGTGACCACTGCGCTCCACCCTCACCCCTGGCCCTGCCTACTTGCCTCACGAGTCCTGATGACAGGGGACAACTGGATGGCAGTCCCTAACTTAGAATACGTGCGGGAATGACAGACAAGACAAATAACGGATAGTGAACGGAACGGGTCAAAACCAAGAGGACAACGCAGTACAGAGGGATAAGCAAAGAAAGGTCAGGAGAAGCCGGGGTCATAAATACCAGGAGAGTTGAGAAGTACCAAAGGAGTCCGCAAAGAATAGTCAAGTGGAAGCTGAGGTCAATATACCAGGAAGGATGCGCAGTACAGGAGGAGCAGGCAAAGGATCGTCAGGGAACAGGATCAGGTAAGTACACAGGTATCCAACAACTGCCAGGAACCTAAATTAACAGGCAACCTGTGGCCAGCAGGCTGCCTGTATTTATAGCGGGGAGTAAGGATCATGTGACGTGGGCAGCGTCACATGACCGACAGACCGACCAGTCGAGCACTGAGTGATCAGCTCGGCGCTCAAGGCAGACCTAGGAGCAGGGAGCCTCCCAGCTAGCAAAGCTGCCCTGGGAACGAGGTCAAACACAGAGCCTCGCTCCCAAAGCTAAGCAGAAGGTCTGCGGCTGATGGGAGACCGAGTGCGCCTTTGGCACCCCGATACAGTACCCCCCCTTTTAAGAGGGGCCACTGGACCCAAGACTTCAGGCGATGGCCTTTCAGGGTGTTCTAAATGAAATTTTCGAACAAGTCTAGGAGCATGAACCTCCCTGGCAGGTACCCAAGATCTCTCTTCAGGTCCATACCCCTTCCAGTGAATCAGGTACTGCAAGGAATTACGCACCTTCCTGGCATCCACTATTTTAGACACCACATACTCAACAGCATCATTAACAAGAACCGGCAGAGACGAGGCTTTCGATGGTACTACCGGTTCAAAATATTTTTTAAGTAGAGATTTATGGAACACATAAGGAATGTGGAATAACTCGGGCAGCTCCAACCTAAATGATACCGGGTTAATCACCTCCGTGATCTTATATGGTCCAATAAAACGAGGCGCAAACTTTTTAGAATCTACCTTAAGAGAGAGATTCTTGGAGGACAACCATACCTTATCCCCAACCTGAAAATTCACCCCCCTTAAACGTCTATCGGCCTTGAGTTTCTGAGAACTTTGAGCCTTTTCTAAGTTCGATTGAACCCAGGCCCAAACTGTGCACAGTTCAGAGGAGAGCCTATCCACCTCAGGGTTATAGGAGGAGACGGATGACCCAGAATGAAAACGGGGATGGAAACCATGGTTACAAAAGAACGGTGATACCCCAGCAGAAGAATTGACACGGTTATTTAAAGCAAATTCAGCCAATGGAAGAAATTTCACCCATAATTGCTGGTCATCAGCAACATACAACCTCAAGAATTGTTCCACAGACTGATTAAGGCGTTCAGTCTGCCCAATACTCTCAGGGTGGTAGGCAGAGGAAAAAGACAATGAAATTTGAAATTTTTGACAGAAGGCCCTCCAGAATTTGGACACAAACTGCACACCCCTGTCAGAAAGAATATTTTCTGGGATACCATGCAATCGAATAATTTCTTTCACAAAAATAGACGCCAGGGTTTTGGCATTCGGGAGTTTAGACAGGGGAATGAAATGGACCATCTTGCTAAACCTATCGACCACTACCCAAACTACAGTCTTACCCTCTGCCGGCGGTAGGTCAGTTATAAAGTCCATCGAGATATGGGACCAGGGTCTACTGGGAAATAGGTAGGGGTCGTAGGTTACCAGTAGGGAGACACGTAGGACTTGACATCCCTAGTTAGAGTGGGCCACCAATAAGATCTAGAAACCAGATCCTTAGTGCCCTCAACACCCGTATGTCCACAAAAGGCAGAATCGTGACACTCGCCCAACAGCTGGAGACGAAATTGTACGGGAACAAACAACTTATCTGTTGGGGTGGATACCGGTGCCAGATGTTGTTCAGACCTAATGCGAGCCGAGATATCCTGGGTTAGAGCTGCTATGAAGATTTTTGCTGGTAGGATGGATTCAGGTGGTACCTCAGTAGGTTAAAAAGCATGGAAGCGTAATGGAAAAATCAAAACGAGTAAAAAACAGAGCCCATCTGGCTTGACGGGGATTCAACCTTTTAGCAGACTCGAGAAACATAAGGTTTTTATGGTCAGTGACAACAGTTACACAATGCCTTGCCCCCTCCAGAAAATGCCTCCACTCCTCAAATGCCCATTTAATGGCCATCAGCTCCCTATTCCGTAGTCGTAGTTTCTCTCAGTGGGAGAGAATTTCCTGGAGAAGAAGGCACATGGTCAAGGGGGCGGAGCTAGCGCCTGCAGTAGATGGCTGCTTGAGTGAACAGCTCCGTACATAACATCACCCTAACAGCTTGTATCTACCGCCTGAAGATCCAGCTATGGTCAAAATCGGAGGATCCAAGTCCTGTGACACCGCAGAACAGCTCAAGACACCAGTGTGCAAAGGTGACATGGACAAATTCATCAAAAAAGCTGCCTTCGCTTATGTGGCTCGGGAAGGCAAGATGGCACCGGCCTCACCACGCGTCACAGGCCGTTCACAGAAAGAACCGCTGGACCCGACACAAGATACAGAGGTCGAGACAGACAATCTCCCTATCTCAAGATCATACCTCAAGGACGCTCTTACCTCCTCTCTAGCAGCTGCCTTGGAGCCTCTAAGCACCAATCTCACAGCGATCAAACAAGACGTCCGGCAAATCGGAAGAAGGGTCGAGGCCCTGGAAGAATCGCAATCGGCTCTGGTGAGTCACCAAATGGGGGTAGCTAACAACCTGGTCTCCATACAAAGCAATTTGAATTCCCTATATTGCGCTCTTGAGGACCAGGAAAATCGCAGCAGACACAAAAACTTGCGCTTCCGGGGTGTGCCAGAATTGACAGCGTTAAGCGATATTCCGCATGTTATTACCCAAATCTGGCTCTCCATCTTGGCTTAGATCACACAACACACCATACAGGTGGACCTTTCCCTTTGGTCTGTCGTTCTTTTATGAAGGTTGCAGAATCAATATAGCCACGTTCACAGATATAGACCACCTTAACATCAGGCCTTTGGATATACAAAACTGGGACTTAGTCCAGAACTTGTCATCCTTGCCGGATCTACCTATCCCTACTCCATGAGAAAACAACGCACCCCAAGATCTTCCAGAAACAGAAGAGACGCCTCAGTCTACGCCTAGAAGACTTCCCTTAGGAGAGTGAGCCGGACCATCACTTGCGTGCTTTCTATAAGGGATCCACTTTCCCACCCTCCAATCCTCCTTTTGTATCCTTTCCTCCTGACTCTCCCTCCTTTTACCTACAACTCTCCATTTTCACCCTACCTCCACCCTTATATCTGAATCAGATTTGTCCTTACCTGGATCTATATCCGGTCATAGGGTGATATATTCATGTCATTGATATTCCCCTTCTACTCTACCACTTAGAGATTTGCGCACTTGCCTTTTTATATAAGTTTTTTTTTTTACATTTCTTTGTTTTAGGTTGTACTTTACATATATCCAGAAAACAAAAGGTCAATTCCAGCTTCTGATGTATAACATGGTTTGTTCTTTATTTGGCTTCCAAAATTTAAGATCCAACATACATCACATGGAGAGACACAAAGTAATTGTGACGCGTTTCGGGCTATAGTATTGAGCCCTTCATCAAGACAATACATAGTGCACTAAAAACAGGTACTTATATACAACACAGGTAGGTTCCTCCTCCTTTCTTGATTGGCTGAAGGTCACATCCCAAGTCCAGGTGTTCCTGGATTAGGTGAAAAAGTCCAGCCAAGAACACATGGGCGGGGAGGCAACAAATTAGTATCATGCATTTGAAAACAAACTGATGAACTACACGTACTGCAGTGTTAAATCATATTTTCTGTTTAGACCCTTCGGTATACAAGTTTCCAAAATAAACATCCAATATGTTTCTCTACTCAGGAGCTTCTGTTTGCGATCACCTCCTCTAATTGGTGCGGAAACAACCTCCACGCCCTGCACAGAAAACGCAGAGATATCGCCCTTGTGAACAGTGGCAAAATGCATTGTTGCCGCTGAAACATTCCGAGACATGACATGAGGGACATCACTCAAATGTTTTCTTATACGTACTTTTGCTGAGTTAGCACAGATTTCCTCACTCCAGGAGGCGTGCAGAAACTCGGACAGGGATTTTGTATGTAATAGATCCATTACATATAAAACCTCTAATAAGAGTTTCTATCCCATACAATCCCGGTCCGAGGTCCTTGACAGATTCCAGGACCTGGTTCAGAGGGACCTCTGCGCTTTAAAAGATGTAAAAATAATCTCACAAAAGATGAATATAAAGCGTTTGAGGGGTTACAAAATATGCAGGATGTTGTAATACACAGAGCTGACAAGGGAGGAGTGGTAGTGATCCTAGACAGCGAGTTATATAAAAAAATCTGATTTTAGATATGCTGAATGATCACAGCACCTATCTTGCATTGGATTGCAACCCTCTCCTCCCTTGTCAGAAAATGCTTTGTGAAATTTTGGAAAAAGGCCATTCCCTGGGTATTTTATCGAAAAAGGAAACTGAATTCATATATGTAGAGCATGCAATTACACCTGTATTCCATGCGCTTCCTAAAATCCATAAACCAGGTTTCCCATTATATCTGAGTGTGGCAGGCATCGGCTCCTACTCCGAAAATGTATCCGAAAAATCTGCACTCTCACGGAAAACTCTCAATTCCCTATGTGACAAATTACACAGCCTGGACCTGGTTGACGTTTGGAGAATATTTAATCCCACTGAAAGAGACTACACCTTTTTTTCCCCCTCCCCCACGACAGCATTACTGAGAGATGGCTCCGCCTCCATGGACAGGAAACCTGTAGCATAAAAAAGGTGGAGCCACTGTCCCACCTCAGTGAGGTTTCCTGTCCCTGGAGCAGGAGACATGTAGCTGTTTTTTCTCTTATAGGGACCCATGGCTTGGAAATCCTAGGAAAGCTTAGAGAGCCATGGGTCACGCCAGCCTTACCGGGTATGTTACCTGAGGGACGGTGGTTGGTCCGGGCCGGCTGCCGGTCCTAGGGCTTAGGACACCGGTCCTTAAAGGAGAGGCCCGTGTGTTGCCGCGATGCAGGGCGGCAGAGGGAAACGCGCCAGAGGGCGGCCGTCCCAGACGCGCACCCAGTGAGGACTGTGGACGGATGCTGGCGCAGTGGAGCGCGTCGGAGCGCCAAACCAGAAGTCGCAGGAATGACGTCGGTTAAGATGTGCGTTCCACTGACGACTTCCGGTCCAGGCCGGAAATAAGAGTATCTTGTGCGTTCCAGCACCCGGAACACAGTTGGAGGAGAACGCGGAAGGTCTCTGTGCGGCCAGGTTTTTCCCACATTCCTTTTTTCCAGGGGATCAGACGGTGAGAGAAGGTCGCTTCATCTAGGCATGGTGCTCCCAGGGAACATGTGGAACTCTCAGAGGAGAGGTGCTGTTCCCTGCGGCACATTGATTTTTATCCTCTATGCCTCCAGGAATATCATGGAGGAGGAGAAAAGACCAGAGGAAATGGAATCTGAAAAGCAGCCGGTATAGAAGATGCTTCTAAAGGGGTAAGACAGAGTTTTTATGAAATCACTGATGTATCCCTTTGTTTCTATCATTGGTTTTTAGATGGCAGCTAAGAAAGCCACATCAAAAAAGAAGAATAAGGAGTGTGCCTTGTGTAGGTGCCCCTTGTCGACTTCCTATAACAAAAAGTTATGTCAGGATTGTATTGAGAAGACCCTGGCAGAGGAATCCCCTAACTTTATGAGGGACATTAGAGAACTAATTAAAGCTGAGGTTAAGGAGTCCTTTTAAAACTTCAAAGAAATCTAAAAAATCTGTAGACAGAACGGATTCAGAACCAAAGTCTATTAGCGAGGACGATAGGTCAGAAGATTCATCCTTCGCGGAGGAAGAACAGGAGAAAAAATTCTTGTTCCCTGTGTCCGACACGGAAAAATTGCTAAAAACAATTAGAGCTACGTTAGAGCTGGAGGACGTCAGGGAAGATGGGTCTGTGGTGGACGCAGTCTTTGAGGGACTACGTGAAAAGAGGAGAAGATGTTTTCCCTTACATAAGAGCGTATCGGCTTTGATAGAAAGGGAATGGAAGAAGCCTGACAAGAAAGCCTTCGTTAGTAGAAATTTTAAGAGAAAGTAGCCCTTTGAGGAAGAGGCTACTACTTCGTGGGATAAGGCACCAAAATTGGATGTGGCTATTTCTAAGGTTTCTAGGAGATCTTCATTACCATTCGACGATATGGGATTTCTGAAGGACCCTCTAGACAAAAAGATAGTCTCTTGCCTCAAGGATACTTGGGAAGCATCTACTGCCTCCTTTAGGCCTAATATAGCAGCAACCGTTACAGCTAGATCCTTAGCCTTATGGCTAGAAAGGTTAGAAGGTCAGTTAAGGGATAAGTGCCCTAGAGATCAGATCTTAAATTCTCTACCGACCCTGCAGAAAGCCGTGGATTTTCTGTCAGATGCTTCAGTGGAGGCAGTTCGACTAGCAGCCAGATCTGCTTCCACCTCCAATTCCGCCCGTAGAGCCCTTTGGCTTAAGAACTGGAAGGGAGGCGACATGGCCTCTAAACAACGATTGTGTAGCATTCCCTGTCAGGGACAGTTCTTGTTCGGACCAGAATTAGATGCCCTGTTAGAGAAGGCAGCAGATAGGAAAAAGAGAATGCCTCAGGAATCCTCTTTTTCGCAATTTAGACCTTACAGACGTCCCTTTCAGAATGTCCCCAGGTCTCAGGGAAGGAGACAGCCGGGAGATAGAGACCAGTTTCCCAGGCTCAGGGGGTCAGGAGGTAGAGGTTTCATGTTTGGAAGTTCCTCCTCCTCTCAAAAGGACAAACTGTCAAAAAAATGATGCCAGACTACAGGTAGGAGGGAGACTAAGGTTCTTCTCCTCTGCCTGGAGAGAGGTCGCAGGGAAATGGGTAACCAATATTGTAACAGAGGGCTTAAGGCTGCAGTTCAGGAGTCATTGTCCTCAGAGGTTCGTGGTGACAAAAGAATCCAGAAAGTTGTCAGAGGAGGTAGAAAAAAAGAAAAAAAAAGAGTGTTAGTTCCAGTACCAGGGGCAGAACAGGGAATGGCCTTCTACTCTACTCTGTTCTTGGTCAAAAAACCGGACGGGTCCTACCGAACAATTATAAATTTGAAACATTTGAACAAATATCTAGTAATAAAGAAGTTCAAGATGGAGACCATAAAATCTGCGACTCATTTAGTTTTTCAGGGTTGTTTCATGGCGGTGGTGGATTTAAAAGATGCATATCTACATATCCCGATGCATCCCCTTTTTCAAAAATTCCTAAGGGTAGCGGTTGCAGAGAGCAGAGAGTTTCAGGCTATGCCCTTCGGCCTATCTACAGCTCCGAGAACCTTTTACCAAGGTGATGGCGGAGGTAGCGTCCTTTATTCGAAAAGAGGATATCTTGTTCCTACCCTATCTGGACGACTTCTTGATTATTGCAAAGACGTGAGAAACATGTCAAAATTCGGTCCAAACGGTGATTCGGATCCTGGAGCATCTGGGTTGGATGATCAATTTGAAAAAATCCAAGTTGGAACCCAGCACAAGCCAGATATTTTTGGGACTTCAGTTGGACTCTGTGCGACAAGGGACTTTTCTTCCAGCAGAGAAGATAGTAAAGATCCAGAACGAAGCCCGGAGGGCCCAGGAAAACCCGAGGATGTCAGTCCGAAAGGCAATGTCCTTGCTAGGATTAATGACTGCCTGCATTCCAGCAGTTCGCTGGGCTCAATTTCATTTGAGAATATTACAGTGGGAAATTTTTAATTTGACAAAACAAAGGGAGATAACCTTGGACTCTCAGATATATCTCAGCCAAAAGACTCTGATCTCCCTCAATTGGTGGTTGGAGGTAGAAAACCTAGACCAGGGTATCCCGCGGAATTACCCTGATCCAGTAGTGATTACAACAGACGCCAGTCCTTGGGGATAGGGTGCACACTTCCGAGGTCAGTTGAGGCAGGGAGTCTGGTCCCCATTGCAGAGACAGTTCTCTTCCAACAGGAAGGAATGGAGAGCGGTATTGTTGGCCTTACGGACAGCCCTTCCAGAACTCCAGCACCAGCATGTCAGAGTCATGTCGGACAACAGAACGGTGGTATCATACCTAAACCACCAGGGAGGTACCAAATCTCCATCTTTAATGAGGGAGGCAGAGATGATATTCTCGGAGATAGAGATACAATTATCCCACATATCCGCTCTACACATAAGGGGGGAGGGAAAATGTCCAGGCCGACTTCCTAAGCCGTCATCGTTTGAAACAGGGGGAGTGGTCCCTAGACCCGTCTATATTTGCAAAAATTGTGGATCTATAGGGTGTACCGGAAATAGATCTATTTGCCACCAGGGAGAACAGGCAGGTAGGAAAGTTTTGCTCCCTCAGTCCCTTCGAATCCCCATATGGGGTGGATGCCTTCCTCCTGGAATGGAAGTTCCATCTGAGATATGCCTTTTCTCCTCTTCAGCTCCTGCCCAGAGTTCTCAGAAAGATAAGGGAAGAAACGTCAGACATGATAGTAATCGCCCCCTTTTGGCCAAGGAGAGCATGGTTCTCTCTTCTCAGGTCCATGTCGATAGCGGAGCCGTGGGTTCTTCCCGAAATTCCGAACCTCCTGAGGCAGGGTTCCGGTAATGCACCCAGAAATAGGATCCTTACATCTTACGGCATGGAGATTGAGAGGGTGCACTTAATTAAGAAAGGCTTCTCAGAAGCTCTGACCTCCACCATTCTTAGTATCAGAAAGAAGGTGACTAACACTATTTATGCAAGAATATGGAAGAAATTCCTTTCCTTTTTAGGTCTGGACACCAATGTTTGGCCAGAGAGAATTTCCACCAGACAGGTCTTAGAATTTTTACAAAGAGGTTTGTCCTTAGGATTGGCCAAAAGCACTCTGAAAGTTCAGGTTTCGGCCCTCTCAGGTTTAAGTGGTAGAAGCTTGGCCATGGATCCCTGGATAGTCAGGTTCTTCAAGGCAGTTGATAGGGTTGCACCTGTTAGGGGTCCCAGATTTCCCCCCTGGGACTTGAACCTAGTCTTAAAAGCCTTGACCAGTCTCCCCTTTGAGCCCATTGAGGAGTGCTCTTAAAAATCTTACATTAAAGTTGGTTATGTTGATAGCATTAACTTCAGCACGTAGAGTTAGCGAGCTTCAGGCACTGTCTATTAACTCCCCGTTTATGTCCATACGTGAGGATAGAGTAATTCTTAGACCAGATCCAAAATTCATTCCTAAGGTACCTTCTAAAACTAACTAACAGGTTGCAGGAGATAGTCTTGCCAGTCTTTTTTCCAGACCCAAAATCTGAGGATGAAGATAGATGGCACTTATTGGACATAAGAAGGTGCCTGATCCAGTACCTAGAGAGATCAAAGGATTGGAGAAAATCCTCATCCTTGTTAGTATTATACGCTGGGGCTCGAAAAGGTAATGCTGCCTCCAAAAGTACCATCGCCAGGTGGATACGAGAGCTTATTTCCTTAGCCTACTCTTGTTCCGGTCTTTCTCCTCCACTGTCCTTGAAGGCTCACTCTACTAGGGCTATGTCTTACCTCCTGGGCAGAGAGGTCTAACGTCTCTATTGACCAGATCTGCAGGGCGGCCACGTGGGCTTCTCCCTCTACCTTCTATAGGCACTATAGACTTCAGCTCGACTCTGTTTCTGACCTCCTTTTTGGTACTAAGGTGTTAGAAGTGGTCACCCTCCCTTGAATTCTACATAATCTCTCTCAGTGGTGCTGTCGTGGGGGAGGGGAAAAATGATGATTACACTTACTGGTAATCAGATTTTCCTGCCCCAACGACAGCACCCGTCTAATTCCCTCCCTAAGGTGGTGGTTGGTGCAAAAATTCACGTGGTGTGATGCAAAAAAAAAATAAAAAATTTATATATTGTGTTAACCTAAAGGGGAGTCCCTCTCATGCTCTGTAAACCCACCGAGGTGGGAGAGTGGCTCCACCTTTTTTATGCTACAGGTTTCCTGTCCATGGAGGAGGAGCCATCTCTCAGTGGTGCTGGGGTCAGGAAAATCCGATTACCGGTAAGTGTAATCATTTTTCCAAAGCCCATAGCTCATACCAAAGGCTAGATTACTTATTTGTCTCTAAAAAACATCTATGCTCAAGAGCCCACATAGACTCTATTTACCTATCTGATCACTCTCCAATTTTTATCACTATTTCTATTCCCCAAATGTCACTCAAGGTAACTAATTGGAGGCTCAACGAACAACTGATCTCCTCAAATGAAAACAAATCCATAATCCAGAAGTCTCTCAACGAGTTCTTCTGCTTAAATGCCCTCCCTGAAACCTCCCCCCATATACTTTGGGATTCCCATAAGGCGTACATAAGGGGCCAACTCATTAGTCTTGGTGCTCATCTTAAACTAAGAAAGGCCCGAATCGATGATCTTCTATCAGAAATACGGAAACTTGAGTCTATTCATATAAAATCCCTCTCTGAACAACACCTCCCTAAGCTCAATACACTTCGCTCTGAACTAAAAAAATCACTTAAACTCAATGTCGGCCAAATTTTTCCTTAATTCCCAATTCAAATACTTTGCCCATGGCGATAGAGCGTCTAAGTTTGTTATGAATAAGATAAAACAAAGGAGAACTCACAACTATATTTGTAAAATCCATAAAAGCAATGGGGAAATAGCCATAACATCTAAGGACATTGCCTTTCTACCAGTCCCTATATAACCTTCCTCAACCTATTCCTTCAGCCAATACCCCATCCAACATAGAAGCCATCAGCAGATTTCTGGATAATATCTGACTCCCTAAACTCCAACCCTCCCATAAAAAGATACTAGAAACCCCCTTCTCTATAGATTAATTGAATGACTCCATCAAGCAGCTCCCAAAAAATAAGGCCCCAGGCCCAGATGGTCTCACTGCCCTCTACTATAGCACATTTAGGGATTCCATTGCCCCTTACCTTTTAACTATATGCAACCAATCACTTAAAGGCATCCCACTCACTCTAGATATGACGAGAGCTCTTATCACCATCATACCCAAGGAGGGTAAGGATCCAGCTCACTGCGCTAACTACCGCCCTATTTCCTTATTAAATCTGTACTTAAAACTCCTGGCCAAAATGTTAGCCAACCGCCTCTCCCCTATCCTCCCATCATTGATTCATGGTGACCAGACAGGCTTTGTGGTTGGCAGGGAAGGCAAAGATAACTCAGTCAGAATTCTCAATGCCATTTACTATGCCACTAAATTCTCCCATCCTCTAGTTCTCCTCAGCACCGATACCGAGAAGGCTTTTGACAGGATCAGTTGGGATTTTCTACGCCTTACATTGGTTAAATTCGGCCTACCTGCACCTTTTATAGAAGCAGTTTTCTCCATGTATGCCAATGCCTCGGCATCGGTGCTGGTGAATGAAACTACCTTCCCTTCTTTTCCTATTAGAAATGGAACTCGCCAGGGGTGCCCACTCTCCCCTCTGGTATTCATACTGACTATGGAACCACTCCCTCAAACCTTCCGTCAAAACGATAAAATTAAGGGTGTTAAACTGGGGAACCACGAACACAAAACTGCAGCGTTCGCTAATGACCTCCTACTCCTTACCTCTAACCCAAAGGTGTCTCTACCACTAATATATGACACGCTAGAAAAAAAAATAGCCCCCTGTCCAGTCTTAAGATAAATATGAAAAAATCCCACATTAAGTATAGGTTTGAGTGCCCAAACTAAAAATGACCTGGCAGCCCGTTCTCCGTTTAACTGGGATACCCCTTACATAACCTACTTGGGAGTCAAAATTGGCACTGATCTCTCCAAACTATTTCAACTTAATTGCGTCCCACTATTACAAACTATGCAGGATCAATTAAATAACCTCCACTTTCAGACACTCTCCTGGTTTGGTCGCAAAAATATATTCACTTCACTAGTCCTCCCTAAACTGAATTTTTTGCAACAAGTCCTTCCTCTCCCTATCCCCGACTCCTATCTCAAATCCCTTACTAAGGAAATTCGCTCCTTTATATGGAGCCGCAAAAAAGCCCGCATACGCCTTTCTACTTTAAGAAACCCCAAATCCTTCGGTGGCATTAACCTTCCGAACCTTTCGCTTTATAACACGGCAACCTTACTAACCAGAGTTGTAGACTGGTTTAGAGAACCCCTACACAAATATTGGACTAGTATGGAATCCGCCCTAGCTAACACCTCGTTTAGAGTCCTTCTGGTCCATTCCCAAAAGAACCGTGTTAATTATAAGAATACTAGCCCAACTATAAAGGCCACCCTAGAATCTTGGGATAAATTCCAAAGATCTGACAATGGTTTCCCACTATCCTCCCCACTTATCAAAGTAAAAGATCTAATTGGCCTGGCTCCACCAGAACTGAAACAAAGTCTCCCTGCATCTGTTCCAAAACTGAGAAACCCGTCACTTTCCCTTTTTGGGGAGGATGGCAAAATGGTTCACAAGGATCACTTTGTTTCCATTTTTCCTGAAGCCAAGACATTCCCTTCCCTCTACTCATTTCTACACTCCAGCTTGATAAAACATGTTCCCTACCAAGCTCTTTTGAGGCCCCTAACTTGGTTTGAAAGCCTCATTAGCTCAAAACCTACTCCTAAAAAATTAATTTCCCAGCTATATAGAAGACTGAGCCCCCCTATCTGTCCTCCTAAGCCGGCCTTCATTGGAGCTTGGGAAAAAGACTTAGAAACTCCATTCTCCAAAGAAGACCAATTGAGACTTTTTAGAGAACCCCATAGCTCATCCAGATGTGTTGGGATACAAGAAAATGGTTATAAAATCCTCACCAGGAGGTATAAAACACCTGAAATCACCTGTAGATATAACGATACGGGCTCTGACGCATGCTGGAGGTGTGGTGAGGGGGTCGGCAAGTTCTTTCACATTTGGTGGTCCTGCCCACCATTGTATAAATGATGGTCTGAGATCTTTAAACAATGTAATATGATTTGCAAATCCAAAACCCTGCTTTCGCCCCAACTCACTCTATTAGGCCTCCCCCCCTCCCACGCATTCACCGGAGTCACACCACTGTTCAAAAAATTGCTATCGGCAGCACGCCTCTTAGTTCCTAGATATTGGCTCCAGACCTCCCACCACTACATTATTGGATAAATAAGGGGGACACCATCTATAGATTCGAAGATTTAGCAGCATGGGAAAATCGTTCTCATAATAAATTCACTGCCCTTTGGAAACCTTGGGAAGATTTCAGGCACTTTAACAATGTCCATTGAATGTACTATGGTATACTATTTTTATTAGAATCACAAGATACAAATGATAATGCTTATACAATATGAATGGAAATAACATCTACCTTTGTTAATTTTGTTGTTAATTTAGTTATTATAACTATAGCTAAGTAGTGCAATACTATACATGGATGTGTATTTTTCATTTCTGTGGAACTACTTGTACTACTGATTTACATCTTCAATAAAACATTGAAAAAAAAAAAAAAAGAAGGCACATGGTCTCAGGTTAGTGAGGCTAGCAGGACCTTGTGAAAGGACTGCTCCGGCACCGTCCTCGGACGCATCCACCTCCACAATAAAAGGTCACTCCTGATCAGGCTGGATCAGAATAGGAGCGCTACTGAATGCCTTTTTTAATTTTTCAAATGAAGAAATGGCCTCAGTAGACCAATTCTCCAAATCGGCCCCTTTCTTAGTAAGGTCGGTCAACGGTTTAGCAATTACGGAAAAATTCATAATAAATTTACGATAGTAATTGGCGAAACCTAAGAACCGTTGTAAGGCCTTTAAGGATGAAGGTCTTACCCATACCTTAATTGCTAGTATCTTACCAGGATCCATCTTGAAGGCGTGAGGAGTCAGAACATGCCCTAGAAACAGAATCTCCTGTACACCAAAGACACATTTCTCTTGCTTAGCGGATAGCCGATTTTCCCTTAACACCTCTAATACTTGTTTAACATGAGACACATGGGATTCAAAGTTAGGAGAGAATATCAAAATGTTGGCAAGATAGACAATAACAAATTTGCCTAAAAACTCCCTAAGAATGTCATTCATGAAGTTTTGGAACACAGCTGGGGCATTGCTGAGTCCAAAAGGCATCACCTGATATTCAAAGTGTCCTGCGGAGTATTGAACGCCGTCTTCCATTCGTCTCACTCCTTGATTCGGATTAGATTGTATGCCCCTTTCAGGTCAATCTTGAAAAACCAGGTTGCCCCCAGAACCTGGTTAAATAAATCCAGAATCAATGGGAGGGAGTATCTATTCTGGACAGTGATTTTATTTAATCTCCGGTAATCGATACATGGCCTAAGACCACCATCTTTTTACTTAACGGAAAAAAAAAAAAAAAGCCCCCATAGGAGAGACAGAAGGTCTAATATGCCCTTTACTAAAGCTCTCCTTAATATAATCTTCCATGGCCTTGCGTTCGGGCATAGAAAGATTATAAATTCGCCCCTTAGGAAACTTGGCCCCCTCTACTAGCTCTATAGTACAATCATAAGGTCTATGGGGGGGGGGGGGGTAGAACCTCTGGGGTTGGTGATGAGAATACATCAGAATATTCCCTAATAACAGTGGGTAAAGTATCAGACTTTACTGAGACCCCGGCCTGTACCACAGACAAGCACGAGTCACACTTAGGTCCCCATCTCACCAACTCCCCCTTGGACCAATCTATAGTGGGGTTATGTAGTCGGAGCCAAGGTAACCCCAGTACCACCTTAACCGGTAGGTTCTCCAGGACAAAAAGGGAACATCTCTGTGAGTGGCACACACCCACGGTTAGAGAAATCTCTGAGGTACATGAGCTCACCGTACCACCAATAAGAGGAGTAGCATCAATAGCCATGACATGGATAGGAGTTGGTAAAGCAAACATTGGAACACCCAATCTTACAGCGTACTCAGAGTCGATAAAGCTGGCCGCTGAGCCAGAATCAATAAAGGCCTTACCCGGCCATTTATCTACCCCCAGAAAAATCGTAACGGGTACAAAATGCTTACATTTAGAAAAATCAGGGTGTACCTGGTCTTTAGGTTGCCTTGCCTTAGGAGAATTGACAGAAAGGACCTTCTTAGGACACTGGTTGATCCAATGGTCAGGATCTCCACAGTAAGAGCATTCTCCACGTCTGCGGCGAAGATTCCCTCGGGTCATGCCAACCTGCATTGGTTCCTCGGTGGAGACCTCAGCATTGTCTCTGGGATAGGCCTCTAGCTGGACCACCATCTGGGAAGAGAACTGTTGTTCCTGTCGTCTCTCTCTAACCCGTCGGTCAAGTCGGACAACAAGGGTCATCATCTCCTCTAAGGTCTCTGGAAGTAGATAACTGACCAGAAGATCCTTTAAATTATCAGACAGACCTGACCTGAACTGACTCTTCAGGGCTGGTTCGTTCCATCCTGAGGGGACACACCACCTTCTGAATTGGGTGCAATAATCCTTCGCAGGTAGATTGCCCTGAACCAGTGCCTTTAGAGCCGTCTCGGCTACTAGAGCCCTGTCTGGTTCATCATAGAGGGTACCCAGGGCCTGAAAGAACCCCTCCACAGAAGTTAAACAACTGGCGCCAGCAGGTACAGAGAACGCCCAGTCCTGGGGATCACCCTGTAGTCAGGAAATGATAATGCCCACGTGTTGACTCTCAGGGCCAGAGGACACGGGGCGCAAACGGAAGTAAAGTCTGCAACTCTCCTTAAAAGAAAGAAACTTCTTCCGGTCTCCAGAAAAGGGTTCTGGGAGCTTAATCTGGGGCTCAAAATGCGGACTGGAGGCCTGAGGAGTGGAAGAACCTTGCCCTAACTCAAAAGAACTGAGTTTTTCCCCTAGCTCTTGTACCATCTGCGTCAAATTAGAGACATGGTCAGTCAGGGTCACCAGAGGATTCATTATACGGTAGTTATTGGGTCTGTTAATCTGTAACTGATACGTACACACACACACAGGGGGGAGGATAGTGACCACTGCGCTCCACCCTCACCCCTGGCCTTGCCTACTTGCCTCACGAGTCCTGATGACAGGGGACAACTGTACAGAGGGATAAGCAAAGAAAGGTCAGGAGAAGCCGGGGGTCATAAATACCAGGAGAGTTGAGAAGTACCAAAGGAGTCCGCAAAGAATAGTCAGGTGGAAGCCGAGGTCAATATACCAGGAAGGATGCGCAGTACAGGAGGAGCAGGCAAAGGATCGTCAGGGAACAGGATCAGGTAAGTACACAGGTATCCAACAACTGCCAGGAACCTAAATTAACAGGCAACCTGTGGCCAGCAGGCTGCCTGTATTTATATTGGGGAGTAAGGATCATGTGACGTGGGCAGCGTCACATGACCGACAGACCGACCAGGCGAGCACCGAGTGATCAGCTCGGCGCTCAAGGCAGACCTAGTAGCAGGGAGCCTCCCAGCTAGCAAAGCTGCCCTGGGAACGAGGTCAAACACAGATCCTCGCTCCTGAAGCTAAGCAGCAGGTCTGCGGCTGATGGGAGACCGAGTGTGCCTTCGGCACCCCGTTACATCCACCCACAGTGACTCCACATATTCATGTCCCTCACTTATATCCTCTTGGACTGTGGGCTTTAGACAAGACTTTACATAAAGGCAGACCCCTCCCTGGTTTTTACGATCCCTTCTAAACAGACTGTAACCCTGTACATTAACTGCCCAGTCAGCTATCATCCAGCCATGTCCAAGTTATTCCCACTATGTCATAGTCCTCCTCACACATCACTAAATTCCAGTTCACCAGTTTTAATGGTCCTGCTTCTGGCATTAGTGTACATAGAATTAAGAGGTTTTTGTATATTTTTAACCCCCCACTGGTTACCACCCCTCTGTACCCTTACTGCAGACTGATAGAAATGTATTCATAACTTCTAGTAGAAATAACACAGGAATGGTACAACATACAGACATAAGAGTAGATGCTCCAGAATTGTTATTAAAACAGACATGTCAGGAGTGGTGAAAGGTCCTCTTTAACCTCTTCAGGACACAGGGCGTACAGGTACGCCCTTATGTCCTGGTACTTAAGGACACAGGGCGTACCTGTACGCCCTGTGTATTTCCGATCACCGCCGCACGGCGGGCGGTGATCGGAAGCCAGTGCCTGCTCAAGTCATTGAGCAGGCACCTCGGCTAAATGCGCGCGGGGGGGTGTCCCGTGACCCCCCCATGTTGGCGATTGGCGCAAACCGCAGGTCAATTCAGACCTGCGGTTTGCGGCTTTTTATTGTGCGGCGGCGGTGGTGCCATCGGGTCCCCGTGCGGATCAACCGGCTCTATAAACATATCACATGACCTAACTCCTCAGATGAACACCATAAAAAATAAAAACTGTGCCAAATAAACCATTTTTTGTCACCTTACATCACAAAAAGTGTAATAGCAAGCGATCAAAAAGTCATTATGCACCCCAATATAGTGCCAATCAAACCGTCATCTCATCCCGCAAAAAATGAGCCCCTACCTGAGACAATAGCCCACAAAATAAAAACTATGGCTCAGAATATGGAGACACTAAAACATAATTTTTTTGTTTTAAAAAAGCTGTTATTGTGTAAAACCTACATAAAAAAAAAGTATACATATTTGGTATCTTCGCGTCTGTATCGACCGGCTCTATAAAAATATCACATGACCTAACCCCTCAGATGAACACCGTAAAAAATAAAAACTGTGCTAAATAAACCATTTTTTGTCACCTTACATCACAAAAAGTGTAATAGCAAGCGATCAAAAAGTCATATGCACCCCAATATAGTGCCAATCAAACCGTCATCTCATCCCGCAAAAAATGAGACCCTACCCAAGATAATCGCCCAAAAACTGAAAAAATATATGGATCTCAGACTATGGAAACACTAAAACATGATTTTTTTTTTTTTGTTTAAAAAATGAAATCATTGTGTAAAACTTACATAAATAAAAAAAAGTATACATATTAGGTATCGCCGCATCTGGCCGCTGGGTCCGCAATTCTGGATCCAGGCCACACGTCGTGCGGCCCCATAGAAATGAATGGGTCCGCAATTTTGTTCCGCAAAATGCAGTGCGTAATTGCGGATGTGTTAATGGACCCTAAATCTGAATATTTTAATGAGCAAAAGACAGTGGGCACAAATGTGTTAGTGGTACTGCAGTATCTCCTGTCAGTAGCAGTGTTTTCAGTGTGTTTGCGGAAAAGGAAAGACATTGTATTGCACCTCCCTGTCTTTAATTTCCAAAAAGCAGATTTGCAAACAATTCAATACTTTGTGTGATGGCTATGGAAGGGTTCCAAATGAAAAAGAGAGACAGAATATGAGTAGTAGGAGGAGTAGAAGTAGCAACAGTAGTCGTCCCTGGCTTTGGGAAGGCGCAACATTATCGTTGAGGAGAAAGAGGATGATATTGTGGATTGGATGGCTCAGTCCCCCTCTCAGTCGCAGCAGGATGACATTGAGGTGACTTCGGAGTCTGACACTGTGCCGTGGAGAAGTAGCAACAAAACCCCACCATGCCCTGCCACAAACAGTCATGAGAGTCTGAATGATAATTGTGAGGAATATGGATTGTCCTGTGGGGATTATGGATTATCATTTATTGGCAGCCCTGATAGTTGATTCATCTTTTGACATGTACACAGTCGGTGTACATGCAAAATATTTTCCCACCTCCAGCCATCTGATTGTCAGCTAGCAAGGGAGAAAGCCCCAGGGGTCCAGGCTTCAAGGAGGCCCCAGGTGGATAAAGTAAAATCTCAACCAGCCAGTTTGGAGGCAAGCTAATCCTGCAGGAAAACCCCCAGCAGGAGGCCTCAGCTCTTGTCCAGGATCAATGATACCTCTCAGACATGTTGGCACCTACATTTCATAAGGAATTATGATTCGTCCATCCATCCCAGGCATAATTCGGTTATATTTTTGCGATCCTGGGGCAAAGCCGAACATCCACGTAGTCCTGGCTCGATCATGAATCCCCACGTCCGTGTTTCGGCCTAGTTATAAGCTACCGCGGGTTGGTTTCTCACCCTATATAATCCCGTTAGCGGACCGGGCTTATATCAAACGAGAAGCTGGTGGCAGATTTCCCGGGCTGAGGAGGCGCTGTTTTCACTGTGGCAGTGAAAAGGCTCTCTCAGCGTTGTTGCCTCTCTGTGCCCGCATGGACAGGAGGTGTCTGTGTAAACTTACCTGCTCCTCTGGAGGGCGTAACGACACGCTTTTGGTAATCCGTGACCATACCGCACCTCGTGAACTCGACGTAGGTGAAGTCAAGCGGGCACGATGCATAGCTGTGTTGGTGGTGGTAATAGCGATGTAACGCCCCAGAGGTGCATTACCAACTTTTCACCTCGCTACTATCTCTAATGAGCTAGTATAATGTCATTCTATGTATTCATTTCCAGGTCCTGCACAATGTGTATTCATAATCTTGTTATGTAACTGTTGTGTTCAGGTAATATGCCTAGGTGGCAGCAAGCATGGCAGAGCTTCCGATACATAGACTGGAGCCTTTCATTCCATTCTAAAACCCCCCCAGCCCCCCACCCCCCCACCCCCCCCTCTGTGGTGTGGTAGGCGTGTCCCACTTGCTGCAGGGAGGATGGAGTTCTAGTGAGAGGGTGTGGAAAGTCCCCCCTGCTAGGGAAAGGCAGCAGGAGCACATCCCTACTGGAGAAGCCTTGTCTAGGCCAGCTTGAGCACCTTCAGTTCCGCAGGACATGGAGGCCAAAGCTGGAAGCCTCAGAAACCAGGAGTAAAGTGTTCCCTGGATAAAGCTAGGGACAGACCAGATTACAAAGTGAAGTACAGTCTAAAGAAGAAGCTGAGTTCTATAGCTAGCCTGTCAGCACAGCAGAGCCAGAGAGCAGCAGACGTAGCAGAGAGGATTTTGCCTGCAACAGTTAATGCCAAAGCCTGCTGGTAACCAAGACAAAGTTTGAAGACTGTTTCTGGTGAACGTTTATTCAAGTAAAGCTGCTGTTCAACTATATACAAGGTCTGGACTCGATTTATTCTACATCCCACAATTGAACTACCCCCTTTGCTTCGGAGCCAACGCCTTGGGTCTAGCAGTATCCAGGTAGGAGCACATTAAGGGACATTTAGGCCACCCTAAACCACTCTGGCATTACTACACCTGGGTTCCACTGTATCACTAAAAGGGGCCCTGTGCCTTTGTTGCTTCACTGCAACTGGCATCACGAAAACAGACATTTATCTCATTTATTAAAGGGACCCCAGTGTGTCCCCCGGCCTTCTGTTGCAGTGACAACTGTAGCCATGGCATTAGCAGTGGGGGCAGAGAAAGTAGCAGTCAGGGAAAATGCAGAGCAGGGTAGGGGGGCCAAGGAGCCCACCATGATATCTCACAGTCTGATCAAAGCGACAGGGAGAGTGAAGACTCCAATGACATTGTTCATCCCGTAGTCCTGGCGACAAATAACGTGGCCTCCTCAAAGGGTTTGAGCAAACGGCAGGTGTCACGCATGAGCTGCCACTGGCTGACATAGAAGTTACAGAGAGAAGTACTCCTATCCGCTTGGATCATCAGGAAATCGTTCATGGCCTTTCTCTGTTCGTATAGTCTGTCTAACATATGGAGGGTGTAATTCCAACGGGTGGAAATGTCACATATCAGCCTATGTTGGGGAATGCCGTTTTGCCGCTGCAGCTCAAAGAGGTGTGCTTTGTGGTGTACGAGTGGCTGAAGTGCATGCAAAGTTTCCTGCCCATTTTTAGGATGTCTTGCAGATGGGTGGAAGACTTCAGGAACCGCTTGACAACCAGATGGAACTCGTGTGCCATGCAGGGCGCATGGCTTAGCCCTCCTTGATGCAGTGCCGACACCATGTTCTTCCTGTCGTCGGTCAGCATGGTTCCAATTTTCAGTTGTCGTGGAGAAAGGCAGGATTCGATTTCTTCATGAAGGACAGTGAGCAGTTCCTCCCCTGTGTGACTCAGTTCGCCCAGGCAAACGAGGTGCAGAACAGCGTGACACCGCCATGCCCTGCACATTTGGTATGCTGGAGGGGCACTGTGAATTGTCCCTGCAGTGGAGGTTGAGGACACGGTGGAGGATGAGGAGGCAGAGGCGGACATTGTCGCAGGACCAATGGCGTGAGAACATGGAGGATGAAGCGGGATCACCTGGCCAAGTTGCTGGTATGGCTGTGCAGGTGTCACGGTGCGCTCTGTGCGGAGTTCCAGGAGGCGCCCGGCGTTGCCCGTTCTCGTGGTAACTGCAATAGGGCTGAGCTCCGAGCTGCTCGCTCGGTTGTATTGGAACTCAGGTGTATTGTGACGCTGGCCATGTCACATGACTCCACTAGCGCCCTATTTAAACAGGCAATCTGCTGGCCAAAGATTGCCTGTTTTTAAGGTCCTTCCTGCGATTACTTACCTGGTTTATTGTTCTCCTGCTCGTGTTGTACTTCCCGTCCGTCTCATCTCTTGGTCTTGACGTTCGCTCCTGGTTTTGACTTCGACTTCTTCCTGACAATCCTCTGCTTGCTCCTCTGGTACTTTGCTGCTCTCTTGGTTTTTGCCTCGGCTCATTTGACTGCTCTGTTGTATGTTTTGTCTGTCTTTTCTGCACTTATCCTAGTTGAGGGTTTGTCGACCAGTTGTCCCTTGTCACTAGGACTTGTGAGGCAAGTAGGGACAGGGGTGAGGGTTAAGTTCAGTGGTCACTTCCCCACTCCCTGTGTGTGTGACAGCAAGAACCACATTCACCCAGTGGGCCATAGAGGATATGTATTGTCCCTGACCTTAGTTACAGTTCCACACGTCGGTGCTGCCATGCACTTTGGCAGACACCGACAGGCTCGAGGACTGGCCCACCTTTTGTTCTAGATGTGTGTGCAGTTCTGGTACTGCTTTTTTGGCAAAGAAATGATGGCTTGGGACTCTCCATCTTGGCTTGGCACAAGCCATCAGTTCTTTGAAAGGAACAGAGTCCACCACTTGGAAAGGGAGGGACTGCAGCACCAGCAATTTGGACAGGAGCACGTTCAGCTGCTGCGCCATTGGCTGAGTGCACGTATACTGTTGTGTCTTGGAAATTGCTTTGGTGATCGATTGCTGATGGAATGACTGATGAGGAGTAGGAGGGCGAGGAGCAGGAGCATCAGGACCAGCAGATGATGGGAAGGACAGACAGCTCCTTTAGGCTGAGGTGATGGAGCCTTGACTGCCTGAAATCGGCTGCGTGCTACTGGGTGATGCAGCAGTTGCTGCAGCAGGCTGGACCACCACATCGGAGCAACGGTTCTCCCAGAACCCTTTATGGTGACTCTGCATATGTTGACACAGGGCTGTGGTGCCAAAATTGGCACCCTTGCCACGCTTCACCTTCTTTCCACAGATTCTACATATGGCCATGTTCACCTCCTCCGGCGGCTTAACAAAAAGATGCCACACTGCAGAGTAGGTTATTTTACCCCCAACAATCAGCACTGACTAACTGCTACCACCACTACCTCCGTAAACCCATGCACCACTACTTTCCTGGCAGGTAGGCTCCTGCGAAGCGGGTGGTCTATTCTGGGCACGTTTGGCTCCTGATTTCCCACTGCTGCCACCCTGCTGACTCCCAGCCACGCTAGCAACTTGCTTGCTCCGCCGCTGGCTCACGGGCAAGCTGCCACCCTCTTCTGCCAATGAAGATAAAGCCCCTTCGTCACCCTTCTCCCAAGTGCGATTAGCAACATCATAATCATCGAGTACTGTCTGCACGTCACTGATGTCCTCCTCAACCGTCTCTGGAGCCTGACCGCTCGCAACACCAGCTCCAACACCACTCTCCTCATCACTACTTGCCCGCCTAGTGGAGGAAGCAGCGGATGTCTTCTCCACATCTTGGCTTGCCAGTAGCTGCTGTCTTCTAGTAGCTTGTACTCACTGTATAGTTGAGCTGAGCCCACAGCATACAATACTTCTCTGGCTGAGGGAACAGAAAAGTACAGAGGAAGGTTGAGGACAGGTGAGGGCACAGGGCCTGCTCCAGGGCCAAGCCAACTAAGGGTTGTGTCTGACGAACCCACCAACTCTTGGCTGGGGGTGTCTGATGTCACTTGCGACTAAGTCAAAGATCGAGTCAACCAGTCAAGAACCGCTGGGTTGCTGGTCAAGCACAACCGCTAGCTGACACCGGGACCTCAGGCCTCTCAAAGTGACCCCTGCTGCCACGGCCTCTTACTCTACTGCGACCTATGCTTGCGTCAGAAACAGGCCTCTGCAGGGCCTGGCACTTCTCTGTCTAACATACTGTTAGATCAAATAAATAAATAAAAAGGAAATTAAAACACCCCAAAAAAAGTCTGTAATTTTCTCACTTCACCACACAACGGCTAAGAAGCCCTTTTCCCCCCACTAATACCCACAAAAAATGACTTTAGAACATATAACTGCACCACTGAATGCCAAATATTTTTTTGTTGTTGCCACTAATACACGAGAAAAAGGGCTTTAGAATATATAGCTGCACCGCTGAACGGCAAATATATTTTACTTTTGCCACTGATACATGCCACAAAAGGCTTTAGAACATATAACTGCACTGCTGATTAGTAAATATATTTTTTCTTTTTCCACTAATATACCCCACAAAAGGCTTTAGAACATATAACTGCACCGCGGATCGGCAAATATATTTTTTCTTTTTCCACTAATACACGCCAAAAAGGGCTGTAATTTTAGCACTTCACCGCACAACAGCTAATACAAGCCCAAAAAAATCTTTAGAACATATAACTGCACCGCACAAGGGCAAATGAGAAGTAGAAATATTTCCTTGTAATAAATCCTGTTAATGGCTGTATCCCACAGCACTTGCACCCCAATAACAAGAACGGTTTGCTGGAGTTACAGAGCTGTATAATGCCAATTTGGGTCCCCAGTCAGTGCAGCAATGTGTTATAGGATTGTTCCTATTACCCAGGCTGTAACCTCCCCTACTGAACCCTGCAACATAAATGCTGTGGAATGATTCCTCCCTATCCTTTCCCTACACCTTAAATAATCTTTCCCTACACTTGTAAATAGTTTTTTAGCGCAATTAAGTTTTTTCTAGCACTGTCCCTAGCACCTGCTGACTTCTCTCCCTGCACTAAGTACACTGGTAAATGGCAGAATCCAAGATGGCTTAGGCTATTTATAGGGCTGTGACATCACAGGGCTGGCTAGCTGCTGATGGGCTGCATGCATGGCATTATGGGTGATCCCGCCTTCCCAGAGTTCCTTGCTCCGTGTCCTCACATGTGCAGCAGCCACTTTAGGAAAAAATGTGATTCGTTACCACGAAGTGTAAGGAAATTCGGCTTCGGTGCAAATCAAATTTTTCCTGAAATTCGGATCAAATTCCACTTTATCAGCTTCGATTCGCTCATCTCTAATGCACCGAATTAAAATAAGCAGTGGCCATTCAAACACAATCAAAGGAACCAGAGGTCTATTGCAGCACACGAGGTGGCATCACTAAATCCTTTTGCAAAATACAACTGGCCAGCATTACCAATCAGAACAAGTCTGTCCTCCTTTTCTTGGCCCTCTTGGTGTCAGCCAACCCACATCACAAAACAATACAGTATATTTGTCATCATCATCATCAACATCTTCTTCTCCTGCCCCATCATGAGACATTTCAAACAGAATGTTTGGCCATAAAAAAACTTTTTTCCACAACCACCATTTAGCTTTCCTACAATCTGAACCTCCACCTGGCCATGTTGCTGGTGGTGCAGTCACTGCTGTGCAATTGCATTAGTGCCTTGTACTCTCATATGGCAGAGAATGTGGGCCACTTCTTGCAATTCTTGCTGTGTTACAAGCTTCACTCCACAGTGGACATCTGGAGCAGTTGGGCAGGGACAGTACATGTCCTTCACAGCCCACTTGGTAAAAGTTTTTTTGTGGCAGTGGAGAGGCAGCACCCCAGCAACATGGCCAGGTCCCCTTGACACCCCCTGCAGAAAGGGGGGACAAATTAAGTTATAACCAGGAAACACTGTGTACGCAGCTTGCAGCAGCTTATGGCATACAGATATAGATGCCTGCCAGGAGCATGTCTGAAATGGAGGCCCCTCTTTGCCTCCTACAGAGTCACCCCCCACCACCAGCACAAGAAACAGAAGCTGCAGCAGTCAATACAGTCTACTCAACATGATGGAACAGTTTTTCCACATGCTGTGCCAGGCTGAGAACATGTAGGCCCAGGTTCTGGCCTACCTACACTCTAGACCAGTGAAAACTAACCTCCGGTGGTAAAACTACAACTCCCAAGAAGCACACTTGCTTGGATGTTCTCGAAACTCCATAGAAATGAGTAGATCAGTGCTGGGAGTCGTAGTTTCACTATAGCTGGAGTGCTGAAGGTTAGCCATCTCTGCTCTAGACAGTTTCTGTTGCATATCCTGATCCATGAGTGCATGTATGTCAGGGGAGGCAGACTGGAACAGTGACCTAAGCTGGCACAGCATTCTCTCTTTCTTCTTTCTTGCCCAGCCTCCAGTGTAATTTCTGAGAGGGTTTTGAGTACCACAGGGGGCGTGGTGACACTCAAATTGACCAAGTTAGACTCTGCCAGTGTCCAAAACATCTGCTACTACTATTACTACTACTACCCATAGACACCCAGCCTACTGCCTTGTATGTTTCACGCTGTGCTGCTTCTGCTGTCACTACTATTGTGGCAATGTGCATCTTATTACCCTATTCTTTCCACTTCCACATTGCACTGCTGCTGTTTCCAATTAAAAAGTAGATTTCTCTTTCATAACAAGCCACTTTTTTTTTCTGACAATCAATACATGTGCGTGTCATATGGTCAAGCATTCTGACTCTGTCAAGGTATAAATTTTGAATGCTTTGTCCCTCAGGACACTTTTTATGTTAAATGTTTTATCCCATAACACTATGTGTGTTTAAACACCATCTTCCCCTGATAAGGGACAATTTTAAGAATATGAAAAAGCATAACACGTGATGGCGCAGGTGGTTTTACACGCTGTTCGTTAACGCATTCAAACATGCGTTTACCCATAGCTATGTATGTCTGTGTCACTTACGAGTTACTATTGCTGTCATTGCATTTGAGAGCTTTTTGAAACTTTTCAGAACTTTTAGAAAAATAGGGAACCTAAACCGAACCGAGTCTTGGGTGGTTCACTGAACTCTGATCCATTGCATGTCAAGAACTGTCCTGATCTGAATTTGTCAGTATAGAACTGTTCTTCAGCACTACTGCCTCATCATTACTTTCTGCACTACTATTACAGTACACTGAAAAGAGTAGACGTCACGACAACCAGGAGCCTTACACCTCAAAACCTTCACCACCAAGGGCACCTCAACAAGCATCAGGCAAGACCCCAAAGGGAAGAAAAGGTACACCCATGCAATCATTGCACACAGGCCCAGTGAGCGTCAGAACTATGAGTACCCCAAATACTACTACTAAACCCCACCCATCTGGCCACTCTCTCCCACACACTCCTGCAGCCTAGACACTGCATTATCTTCACTCTTCCAAGATTTGAAATAAAGTTTTGGCCTGACTCGAATCCTCCATTAAAACAGTATTCTCTCTTCCATTGATCTTATTTTCATCTCAGAAGAGTTAAAAAATCACCACATATCATTCAACATAATGTTATCCATAAAATCATGCAGTAAATTTTCATCAGTGATATTACCATGCCCCATTGTACTCCATAATGCTTCACATCATCCTCTATTATTCAGTTACACCCTTAGAAAAAAACTTTTAGGGGCATAAATGTTTTATATTATGACAGCCTCCTCCACCACTTTCATTAAATTTCTTATCTTGCTGTCAATTCCTTTGCAATTATTTCATATCTCAAATTTTTCTTTCTGGGAGTAGAATATTGATGAACTATTTGCAGGCTATATCCTCAGTATCTAGGGGTGTAGCTATCATTGAAGCAGAGAAATCTGCTATGGGGCCAAAACTCAAGAAGGGGCTTGGTAGGAGGACAAATGGAATTATTTTCAGGGCCCAGGGAACGATGAGTATAATGCACTAGTATTACTCAACACTTCCTGTTCGTCTCCGTGCGCATGCACTACACTACGACCTGGCAGCACATAGCTTTCGAACGGGACATAGTATGCACAGGAGTGCACTATGACCTGACACTGTGCAATAAGTCACAGTGTAGGCATCCGCAAGAGGAAAAGAGTGAGGAGTTTTTTGTTTTGTTTTCTGGTCTGAGGTCTAAATTAAGAGTATCAAGGAGAGGGACCCTGTTAAAAAATTTGCTGTTGGGCCCAGTCAGTTCTAGTTATGACACTGTCAATATCTGATGCTGAGGGTCCAACTACTAGCATACAACTCTAATTTGTTTGAAGAGGCTAGTAAATGTTGTGGCTTCATCAGTCACATGGTCTAAGTGCATCTCAGTTCTATTCAAGTGAATAGGCCTGGGCTGCAATACCAAGCACAGCCACTATACGATGTACATTGCTTTGCTTGGTGCACTGATCGAAGCACAAGGCCTCTTCAAACAGCTGATTGGTAGCAGTGCCTGGTGTCAGACCCCAACCGATCAGATATTGAGAACTTCTGCTAAGGAACTAATGATAGATCAACGCAGTGGTCCTCAAGTTACAATATTAATTGTATATGAGGAACAGAGACACTTGCGCTGCCTTTAGGTATATCTCTGAGGCTGATGTTTTCACCTTGTTTGCTGCTGCATAGTATTGGGGTGAGTGTCCAACCTGCTCTCACCGATAATAGATGGCTAATATATATATATATATATATATATATATATATATATACACACACTCACCTAAAGAATTATTAGGAACACCATACTAATACGGTGTTGGACCCCCTTTTGCCTTCAGAACTGCCTTAATTCTACGTGGCATTGATTCAACAAGGTGCTGATAGCATTCTTTAGAAATGTTGGCCCATATTGATAGGATAGCATCTTGCAGTTGATGGAGATTTGAGGGATGCACATCCAGGGCACAAAGCTCCCGTTCCACCACATCCCAAAGATGCTCTATTGGGTTGAGATCTGGTGACTGTGGGGGCCATTTTAGTACAGTGAACTCATTGTCATGTTCAAGAAACCAATTTGAAATGATTACAGCTTTGTGACATGGTGCATTATCCTGCTGGAAGTAGCCATCAGATGATGGATACATGGTGGTCATAAAGGGATGGACATGGTCAGAAGCAATGCTCAGGTAGCCCGTGGCATTTAAACGATGGCTAATTGGCACTAAGGGGCCTAAAGTGTGCCCAGAAAACATCCCCCACACCATTACACCACCACCAGCCTGCACAGTGGTAACAAGGCATGATGGATACATGTTCTCATTCTGTTTACGCCAAATTCGGACTCTACCATTTAAATGTCTCAACAGAAATCGAGACTCATCAGACCAGGCAACATTTTTCCAGTCTTCAATAATCCAATTTTGGTGAGCTTGTGCAAATTGTAGCCTCTTTTTCCTATTTGTAGTGGAGATGAGTGGTACCCGGTGGGGTCTTCTGCTGTTGTAGCCCATCCGCCTCAAGGTTGTGCGTGTTGTGGCTTCACAAATGCTTTGCTGCATACCTCGGTTGTAACGAGTGGTTATTTCAGTCAACATTGCTCTTCTATCAGCTTGAATCAGTCGGCCCATTCTCCTCTGACCTCTAGCATCAACAAGGCATTTTCGCCCACAGGACTGTTGCATACTGGATGTTTTTCCCTTTTCACACCATTCTTTGTAAACCCTAGAAATGGTTGTGCGTGAAAATCCCAGTAACTGAGCAGGTTGTGAAATACTCAGACCGGCCCGTCTGGCACCAACAACCATGCCACGCTCAAAATTGCTTAAATCACCTTTCTTTCCCATTCTGACATTCAGTTTGGAGTTCAGGAGATTGTCTTGACCAAGACCACAATACTACATGCATTGAAGCAACTGCCATGTGATTGGTTGACTAGATAATCACATTAATGAGAAATAGAACAGGTGTTCCTAATAATTCTTTAGGTGAGTGTGTATATATATATATATATATATATATATATATAGCTATGTATATAATACCGGCGCTGGCATACAGACATGGTAGGGGAGGGTGAGAATTATTACATGTATATACAGGACACTAATTATGAGATCTCTACCTGTATCTGGTGAATAGTCGTTCCGTGATGTGGTGCGATCCCGTTGTTCCATGAAGCGCTGTATAAATCTTGCTCTAACTCTCACCTTGCGCGCTGCCCCGGCCGGTAGCTAGCGCACATGTGGAGGAGCCTGCAGGGATGAGTTCAGGAGCATCTTCGTGTGACGTCTTCGAGCCTGCAGGCTCCTCCACGTGTGCGCTAGCTACCAGCCGGGGCAGCGCGCAAGGTGAGAGTTAGAGTAAGAAGCGTCCCATCAGATCTATACAGCGCTTCCTGGAACAACGGGATCGCACCACATCACGGAACGACTATTCACCAGATACAGGTAGAGATCTCGTAATTAGTGTCCTGTATATACATGTAATAATTCTCACCCTCCCCTACCCTCTCTGTATGCCAGCTCCGGTATTATATACATACAATATTAATTGGTTTTAGGTTTTCAGTAACTAAGACAACTAATGTAAGTCCTGACATATAACAGTCAGGAGTAGATGCTGGAAGCTGTAAATCACTTTCTATGATGAGGGCAGGAGCTTCTTCAGGATCCAGCCTAGCACACAGTGTACCATAAAAATAAAATGGAGCTATGCTTATCTGACATCTAAAAGAGGAGCTCATCCTGGCACAGACAGGGGCAGTACAGGACATCTGGTACCGCACTGTACTGTAAAGAGGTGCCAATAAACAACCAATACAGGTGTTTTACCATGTTGATTGGCTGGATCTGAGTCTGAGGCATTGTGTGATAAGTCTAGTTTCAACTTATGAATACGATGGCCCAAAAAAAGACTCTTGTATGCAGAAAATGTTGTATCCTGAGGTCATTGTATCTTGAGGGACCACTGTATTCTACTCCTGTAAAACTACTTCAATAACAAGCAAGATTACACCTTTCTTGCACTTGCATGTGCCTTTCCCAATTACCTCTTCCCTCTGTTTCTAACTTCTTGATATTTTTTTCATTTAAATATTTTTGATATTTTTTTCTCCTTTGATAATAGGATTTATAGTATCTCTGACAATCCAAGTAACTACATTAACCATTATATAGTATACATTTAGTGGCCTCAAACTATGCCAAGCTAAAGAGAAAAAAATAATACTTTCTGAGTGGCCAGGCTGCTAGCACTCCAGAACCCATATACAGCATTTATAACTAACTTCCTGATATACATTTTGATGCCCTGTTCTTTTCACAAAAGAAATAAAGACATTATTCCACAACTTGCAGGAAAGAAAAAAAAAACATAATAATACCTTCTTATGCTTCTATGTTATATTACTTAATTTTTTTTATCAAAAAATTCTAAATTGTTCTTTACTTTAGCTTTCATTCTCTTGACTTTGTAGTCCAGTTCTCTGGTAATTATGTACAGGATATACACAACCAGAAGGAATTTGCTCTTTCTATTTCATGTTGTTATTCACATCCCTGATTTGGTTGGTATTTTTCCCATACTAAAGTTCAGTTTTGTCTGTGCAGGGATGAATTATTGTTCCAAATAATTGTATGCTACTCCATGTTTCATTGTGCCATTTTCAAGGTCAATTCGTTTCTCTGTTATGTTTTAATCTCTATAGTCACATAGTTACAGTTCCTCTACCACTATTAATGTGTTTCACCACTCCAATTTTTATGAATGGGCATTTTGTGGTAGACATATATTCCTAATCAAGAACAACCCCTCTAAGTGAAGCTAAACAATGAAGTCACTTACTTCCCCTCCCCTCAAAAAAGGATCAATGTTCACCACTTTAGAAGGCACCCTCAGCTTTTGTACCATCTGCCAGCTGCTATGACTTTATACCATTGGATACACTAGGTATGTCTACTGCTTGTGTAAAAACTGCAGTGTACAGTTAGTCATTATATGAGAGAAGATACACTTGCAATTGTGTTCTAGTTTATAAATCTGCTTAAAAGGACCATCTGCTATGACCACTAAAAGTTTTCTTCCCAAAACTGCTACAAACCGCCCACTCTACCTTGATGTAAACCTGTCACCAAAAAATGCAATGCAATCTGAAAGCACCAAGTTATAAAGCAGAGGAAGCTGAACAGATTGATATATAGTTTTGTGGGGGGAAAAATTCTGGAAAACCTGCAATTTTTACATTTAGATGTTTGCTTTTTCCACCTCCGGTGAACAGCTATTGGTATTCAAATAGAATACATATCTTTAAAAAAAAAAAAATTTCTGCATATTCAACTACTACTAATTACACACTCATATTTGATATAATTTCAACTGTTGTTCATGGAATAAGTCTATCAAATTTTACCAAGCAGCAAAAAAAAAAACAAAAAAAATTCAAAAGGCAAACCTGCTTTGTTTTCATGTTAACTACCATTTTTTCAGAAAACATGCAAATAGGTATCTCCCAGGAAAGAGAACCATTTCGCCAGATCCAGTTCCATAAGATGTTGCTAGCGAGATGGTTCTCTTCCTTGGGAGATACCTCTTTGCAATATTGCAAGCAAAGGACCCCAAAAACCTTTAATGCATTAACATTATGTATAAAAGAAGAGGAAGTTTATAGTCATCCATACCTTTGGTATATCTTCCTGGCTTCTAAATCTGAAGTTCTTCTTTACATGGGATTATATAATGTTTTACACTGTCAAAATTTAACCACCTTCTCAGATTTCATTTCCTGCTCAGAAATAATTAAATCAAGGTTGTTCCTTCTCCAGTGTCATGAAAGCTACAAGCATTTTGGAAATATTACTTATTGTTTTCTAAAACTCTAGCTTAGTGATGGTAGAGTAATATCTTAAAAAATTACATTAACCAAAGATTAACATTATGTTCTCAAAAGGGTAGGATGAATAAAGGATGTGAAGTTTCCTTTATGAGATATCAGTTTAGACCTGATGTGATCCATGTGGAATATTTAAGTGGGCTGCACCGTCCATTTTAAAATAAAGACTAATGTCAGAAAGGTGGTTATATGATGTGACTACATCTACAAGGACTGATTGCATAAGCTGTGATTGAAACATTGGGTTTATGACTTCACATGTTTGTCCTGTGTCAAAATCTCACAGACATGATCTTCACTGTTAATCACAGCATTTGTTGGACTGAGGCACACTTTTAGCCCCCCCCTGCCCCAAATAACTAAATAAAAAATAAAACTTGCTAAAAAGGTTTGCATCTTAGACTACTTTCACACTGGCGTTTCTGGGTCCGCTTGTGAGACCCGTTTCAGGGCTCTCACAAGCGGCCCAAACGGATCAGTTAAGCCCCAATGCATTCTGAATGGATAAGGATCCGTTCAAAATGCATCGGTTTGGCTCCTTTGTGCCTCCATTCCGCTCTGGAGGCGGAAAGACTATGCGGAGCCAAACGGATCCGTCCTGACTTACAATGTAAGTCAATGGGGACAGATCCATTTTCAATGACACAATATGGTGCAATTGAAAACGGATCCAACGCCCATTGACTTTCAATGTAAGTCAGGACGGATCCGTTTTGACTTAGACTTTTTTTTGAAAGAATAACGGATCCATTCTGAACGAATACAAGCGTTTGCATTATCGGTGCGGATCCGTCTGTGTAGATACAAGACGGATCCGCACAGAATTCAGGTGTGAAAGTAGCCTTAGGTGTCAACAGATGCTCTAATCGTTTTCTTAAGACAGAGGCCTTATAAAGAGTTAGAAAGAACTGTATAATTGTTCAATCATAGCCACACTTTGATCAATGCAAACGTGACCACATGCAGCTTTGTGGGAAAATAATTTACTTTTGTAGGAAAGGGGCCTGCTTAAAAGTCAACATTTTACAGGTAAATCTTGGCCCAATTATGTCATAAAATAAACCAATCCAGCCTTAGCTGCTGTGATAAATTTCATGCATGACTAGAAAGCCTATCTAAGTTTACAATGTCAATAAGATTTGTAAATTTGCCCTTTTGAGATTTGAAAGTGAAGTATTAACATTACAAGTAAAGCAAGTACTAATCTATTTTACCCTACACCACCAAGAACATAAACCACTCCACTGCCATAGACCAGAAGGCAAGCTAGCTTCAACCTTTCCACTGTCCTAGAAGCCA
Source organism: Bufo gargarizans (assembly GCF_014858855.1). Classification (NCBI taxonomy): domain Eukaryota; kingdom Metazoa; phylum Chordata; class Amphibia; order Anura; family Bufonidae; genus Bufo; species Bufo gargarizans. The sequence goes on along the minus strand of NW_025334724.1, from coordinate 122,000 downwards.
ATCATTAATCAATCCACCTCTGTAGACCACCAGAGAGGCATATTTTAACCCGATCACTGCCCTGAGCCTCTGGGGGAGTAAGTATTAACCTTTCCACTGCCCTAGACCACCAGAGAAGTTAATGTTAAGGCATCCTCTCCCCTAGACCACCAATCCACTACATTAGACCACCAGGCAAGCAAGCATTAAACTCTCCTCTTCCTAAGCCACTACAAGAGATGGCATTCCGTCTTTCTGTACCTTGTAACATAAAGGCAGCCAATATTAACCCCTCCAGCTAACTTAAACCATCCTGATGTCATTAACCCATCCCCTTCACAGCTTTTTTTTTAATTAGGTGGCATGCATAGTTGCTTATGCCACCCTGCTTATATCAGGTTTACTAGCACATAATGATGCAACAGGCCATTGCCTGCCCACCCTAAGAGATAATAATAGTAGCAGTCAGTGTTTTTATGGGTTTTACTCTCTTATTTTAGATGTGCCTAAACAGCATAGAGATAGGGTTAGAGTTAGGGTTCCATACGTATTGAGGTCACCTTGCTGTTAGTTGATGGGCTCAAATATTTCTTTGTTAATATATATTTGCTAAGGACCTCTGATTGTACAATAGATGAGGTGTTAGTTTATATATACTGTAGTTTATATATTTTACATTTAAAGAATGTTAGCATGCCTGACTTTTCCTTAACCCTTTCATGACCAAGGGTCATTGATGCCCCAGTGTCCAGGTCAAAATTTACAAATCTGACATGCGTCACTTTATGTGGTAATAACTTTGGAACACTTTTACTTATACAAGCCATTCTGAGATTGTTTTCTTGTGACACATTGTACTTCATGATAGTCATATATTTGAGTCAATTTCACATTTATAAATGGAAAAAATCCAAAATGTACCCAAAATTTAGAAAAATTCACAATTTTCTAAATTTCTATTTCTCTGCTTCTAAAACAGAAAGTGATACCTAATAAAATATTTATTACTTAACATTCCCCATATGTCTACTTTATGTTGGCATCATTTTGGAAATGTCATTTTATATTTTTAGGACATTAGAAGGCTTAGAAGTTTAGAAGCAATTCTTAAAATTTTTAAGAAAATTTCCAAAACCCACTTTTTAAGGACCAGTTCAGCTCTGAAGTCACTTTGTGGGGCCTACATAGTTGATACTCAAAACTGATTTTACAAACTTTGTTAACCCATTAGGTGTTCCACAAGAATTTCAAAATTTCACTTTTTTGGCAGATTTTCCATTTTATTACATTTTGTTCTTTAACATGTTGAGGGTTAACAGCCAAACAAAACTCAATATTTATTACCCTGATTCCACGGTTTACAGAAACACCCACATGTGGTCGTAAACTGCTGTACGGCAAACGGCAGGTTTTTGGAAGGCAGATTTTGCTGGATTAATTTTAGATGCCATGTCCCATTTAAAGCTCCCCTGATGCACCCATACAGTAAAAACTCCCAAAAAGTGACCCTATTTTAGAAACTAGGGGATAAGGTGCCAGTTTTATTGATACTATTTTGGGGTACATATGATTTTTAATTGCTCTATATTATGTTTTTTGTGAGGCAAGGTAACCGAAAAATGTTTTTGTTTAGTTTATTTTACAAGATTCATCTGACAGGGTAGATCATGTGCTATTTTTATAGAGCAGGTTGTTCCGGACGTAATGATATCCAATATGTCTACTTTCTTTGTTTGTTTCAGTTTTACATAATAAAGCATTTTTGAAAAATAAATTATGTTTTTGTGTGTCCATTTTCTGAATGCCATATGTTTTTTATTTTTCTGCCGATCATCTTGTGCAGGGGCTCTTTTTTTGCAGAAAGTGTTGAGGTTTTTATTGGTACCATTTTTGGGTACATAGGAATTTTTGATGATTCATTATTACACTTTATGTGTAATAATGAATTGTCTGTTTTGGAACAGTTTTCATTTATTTATTTCTACAGCGTTCATCTGAGGAGTTAGGTCATGTGATAGTTTTATAGAGCAGATTGTTACGGACGTGGCAATACCTAATATGTATACTGTTTTTTATTTATTTAAGTTTTACACAATAATAGCATTTCTGAAACAAAAAAAATTATGTTTTAGTGTCTCCATAGTCTGAGAGCCATAGCTTTTTTTTATTTTTTGGGCGATTGTCTTAAATGGGGTATAATTTTTTGCGGGATGAGGTGACGGTTTGATTGGTACTATTTTGGCGGTCATAAGCCTTTTTTATCGCTTGCTGTTGAAATTTTTGTGATGTAAGGTGACAAAAATGGCTTTTTTGGCACAGTTTTTTTAAATTTTTTACGGTGTTCATCTGAGGGGTTAGGTCATAAGATATTTTTATCGAGCAGGTTATTACGGATGCGGCGATACCTAATATGTACACTTTTTTTATTTATTTCACTTTAACACAACAGCATATTTGAAATAAAAAAAATAATGTTTTAGTGTCTCAATGTTCTAAGAACTATATATATTTTTTTAGCGATTTTCTTATGTAGGGTCTCATTTTTTGCGGGATGAGGTGACGATTTTATTGGTACCATTTTGTTTGATATAGACCTTTTTGATCGCTTGGTGTTGCACTTTTTGTGATGTAAGGTGAAAAAATTGCTTTTTTTACACTTTAATTTTTTTTTGGTTTATCGGACGGGGTCTATCATGTGATCTATTTATAGAGACGGTCGTTACGGACCTGTGACACCTAATATGTGTATTTTATTTATTTATTTATTTATTTATTTTTTTCAAAGGAAAAGGCAATTTTTTAACCGCCTCCGGACCGCCTAACGCAGGATCGCGGTCTGGAGGCGGCAGCTCTGCGCACAGTCGCGCATCTATGCGTCATCTCGCGAGAAGCGAGATGACGCGCTTAGCTGGCCCGCGCATGCGCATGGCGGGCCAGCAAAAGTTAGAGGGGGGTCACGTCACCAGCCTGCCAGCCAATGATCGTTGCTGGCAGGCTGGCGATTTTTAAAATCTCCATTCAGAAGCCAGTTAACACATCATATTTGTAAATATGATGTGTTAAATGGCTTCCCTGCTCCTCTGCTGGTCCTCTTGGTCTGTTGATCTCAGCAGAGGAGCAGGAATCACAGTGAGGAGCACCAAACACTACACTACCCAGATCACCCCCTATCACCCTAATTAACCCCTTGATCACCCCTTCTTGCCCCTGTCAATCACTAGTGAAAGTGAAAAAAGTGATCAGTGTAAACTGTCACATTTTTTTTTCACTGGTATTGACTGTTAGGTTTTAGGGATAGTTTAGGCCCCTTGGTTAGGTAGTTTAGCGATCGTTTAGCGCCCAGCCCACCGCACCACAGTCACTTATTCGCTGATTAGCGTATCGCTAATCAGCTTTTGTTTGTACTTTTATAGTATCTGTAAGTGATCAAAACTGATCACAGTCAGATCTATAATAGTATTAGTGTCACCTTAGTTCGCCCTCCACCCAAAACGCAGTGTTTGCCCGATCAGGCCTGATCGGTCGCTCACACGTGCGTTCACCCACGCCTGCCCCGCCGCAGTGACAAAAAATTATTATTTTTTGATCACTGCACAATCACTTTACAAGCGCTGCGGCGATAAAAAAAATCTGTTTTGATATTTTTTATCAACCGCAGCGGCCTCCGGTACTTCGCTAGCCTCCCATTTGTAAGACAGGCTTGCTTTTTTTCTTGGGTAGTCTCAGGGAATACCCCTAAATTTAGTAGCCCAAATGTCAAACATTCTTCTGAAGAGGCCTACAGGCTTCTGACCCAGTCGGATGAGGAATGGGAACCCTCATCTGACGAATCTAGCGGGTCAGAATATGAACCTGTAGAAAGCAGTGGCAGTCTGACACAAAGTTCAGACGAGGAGGTTGAGGTCCCTGATACCACCAGGCGTACCCGGCCCCGTGTTGCTAGACCACAGGTTGCGCAGGATCCGCTTCAAGGGCAGCAGAGTGGGGCTGGCGCTGTCAGATAACGTGGTGAGGCATACACCAGCAGCACAGCCCTCCCTGGACCTAGTACCAGCACTGCCGTACAACATGGTGAAGTGGCGAGCACCAGAAGGGCAGTTGAAGCTGGTACGGTGGCACGTGCAGTAGTTACCCCGTCGCAGCCACCGCACAGACAGGCCCGTAGACCCCCTAGAATCCCTGAGGTGCTGGCAAATCCTGATTGGCAGTCCCCAACTTCAGCCGCACCATTAGTACCCCCTTTCACCGCCCAGTCTGGAGTTCGGGTTGAGACAGCTCAGATCAGTTCGGCCCTGGGATTTTTTGAGCTGTTCTTGACTGCGGAGCTCTTGGACTTAGTTGTGGCAGAAACAAACCGGTATGCCAATCAATTTATATCCGCCAACCCAGGAAGCTTTCATGCCCAGCCTTTCCGGTGGAAACCAGTCCAAGTTTCCGAATAATTTTTTTTTCTGGGCCTTCTCCTCAACATGGGTCTAACCAAAAAGCATGAATTGCGGGCATATTGGTCCACGAACCTAAGTCATCACATGCCCATGTTCTCTGCTGCCATGTCCAGGGCACGATTTGAGGCCATCCTGCGTTTCCTGCACTTTAGTGAAAACACCACCTCCCGTCCCAGAGGCCACCGAGCTTTTGACCGGCTCCACAAAATTCGGCCCCTCATAGACCACTTCAACCAGAAATTTGCAGATTTGTATACCCCAGAGCAAAACATCTGCGTAGACCAGTCCCTGATACATTTTACCGGGCGCCTTGGCTTCAAACAAGACATCCCAAGCAAGCGCGCCCGGTATGGGGTCAAATTGTATAAGCTCTGTGAAAGGGCCACAGGCTATACCCACGAATTTCGGATCTATGAGGGAAAAGATCAGACCCTGGAGCCGGTCGGTTGCCCTGACTACCTGGGGAGCAGTGGGAAGACAGTCTGGGACTTGGTGTCACCCTTATTTGGCAAGGAGTAACATCTTTATGTGGACAATTTTTTACACAAGTGTGGCCCTCTTCAGGCATTTGTTTCTAGAACAGATTGGCTGCTGTGGCACCGCGCAAACTAGTCGCACGGGCTTCCCCCAACGGCTCGTTACCAGCCGTCTTGCAAGGGGGGAGAGGGCTGCCTTGTGTAATGAAGAACTGCTCGCGGTGAAATGGAGAGACAAGTATGACGTTTACATGCTCTCCTCCATTCACGCAGACACGACAATCCAAATTGAGCGAGCAACCAGAGTCATTAAAAAACCCCTCTCAGTCCACGACTATAACCTTCACATGGGAGGGGTGGACTTCATAGACCAGATGTTGGCTCGTATTTAGTTTCCCAACACACCAGACATTGGTATAAGAATTATATTTAGTTCAATTGGCTCTGTATAATAGTTTTGTTCTCTACAGTAAGGCTGGGAGAACAGGATCCTTCCTCAAATTTCAGGAAGAGATCATCGAGAACCACCTGTATCCAGGAGGTTCCATGGCCCCATCCACCAGTGTAGTTAGCCGTCTACACGAGCGACATTTCCCTAGTGTCGTTCCTGGTACCTCAACCCAACCGTCACCCCGAAAAAGATGTTGTGTCTGTAGCAGGAGTGGAATAAGGCGTGACACCCACTATTTCTGTCCTGACTGCCCTGACCACCCTGCCCTATGCTTTGGACAGTGTTTCCGGAAGTACCACACACAGGTACACTTAGCATAGGGATTGCATCTCAGAGGACAGGCACACAGGGCTATTAGGGCCCATTCACACACAGCTGCTGCAAACCTCTACTTTCACCTGGGACAAAGTGCATAACGCACTTCGCCACATCTTTGGGCGCTTTGCGCTTTGCACATTGTCCCATGGGAAAGGAGAGGTTTGTCCTATAAAGGTAAAAAAAAAAAAAAAAACACCAGTAAGCAAAAAAAGTTAACATTCAGTTTCAAAAGTTAAATAAAGTTTATATGTTCTGTTCTAAAGTTATTATAAAGTTAATAAAATTTATTGCATTGCAGCCTGGTTTTTTATTTTTTGTTTTGTTTTTTTTACCTTCCAGGTGGACCAACCGATCGACTAGCTGCAGCACTGATGTGCATTCTGACAGAAGCATTGCGCTGCTGTCAGATTACACACAAGTCGGTGTATGCGGCGCTGCAAGATGAGATTTCTCCTCTGCAGTAAAATATACGTTTGCCGAGGCATATGAGCTGAGGAGGCGGCGGTGTTCATATGCTTTGGCAAACACTTTGTATATATAATTTTTTTTTTTTAAATCCCGGCATCGATTGATGTGAATGGAGAAATCGTGTTTGCCAGGGCATATGAGCTAAGTGGGTATGGATGTTGGGCGGAGCTCCTATGTCCTGGCAGACGCCTTTTCCCTCCTTTTTATGGCATTTGACCAAGATATTTATCTCACCCAGCTTGGGTATATGTAAAATGACACCCCAAAACACATTCCCCAACTTCTCCTGAGTACGGCGATACCACATGTGTGACACTTTTTTGCAGCCTAGGTGGGCAAATGGGCCCACATTCCAAAGAGCACCTTTCTGATTTCACAGGCCATTTTTTACAGATTTTGATTTCAAACTACTTCTCACTACTTCTCACGCATCTGGGCCCCTAAAATGCCAGGGCAGTATAACTAGCCCACAAGTGACCCCATTTTGTAAAGAAGACACCCAAGGTATTCCGTGAGGGGCATGGCAAGTTCCTAGAATTTTTTATTTTTTGTCACAAGTTTGCCAAGATATTTATCTCCGTTCTATGAACTCACTCAGAAAGTCAGAGCTGCTTCAAAAAGTGGAAATTCACATTTTTGTACCATAGTTTGTAAACGCTATAACTTTTACCCAAACCATTTTTTTTACCCAAACATTTTTTTTTATCAAAGTCATGTAGAACAATAAATTTAGCGAAAAGTTTATATATGGATGTCGTTTTTTTTTGCTAAATTTTACAACTGAAAGTGAAAAATTTCATTTTTTTGCAAAAAAATCGTTAAATTTTGATTAATAACAAAAAAAGTAAAAATGTCAGCAGCAATGAAATACCACCAAATGAAAGCTCTATTAGTGAGAAGAAAAGGAGGTAAAATTCATTTGGGTGGTAAGTTGCATGACCGAGCAATAAACTGTGAAAGTAGTGTAGTGCAGAAGTGTAAAAAGTGGCCTGGTCATTAAGGGTGTTTCAGCTAGGGGGGTTGAAGTGGTTAATTTACATTTTTATTTATTTATTTATTTTTACTTTTATTATTTTCACTTTCTTTTTTTTTATCAAGTCCCTATTGGATCATGAAGATCAAATTGGGCTGATGACTGTACTATACTTTGCTATGCTCTTGCATTGTAAAGTATAATACTATCAGATGTCCTGTAGGTGGCAACAGCGGCAACTTTTGCAAAGCGTCCGGTTGCCATGGCAACCACCGGGTGCTGCCATCACGGCACGGCAACCCCGATGGTTGAGAGAGGGAGCCGCCGCCATCAAACACAGCAGGGGGACCGCACCGCAAGGGGGAGGGGGAAGGTACCTTTCACAGAACACCGGCACAAATGGGGCAGAGACACTACCTGATTTCAGGCTCTGATCTGCAGAGCGTAGATCTGAGCCTGGAACAGGCATTTTTTCACTGCCGCGATCCGATTAGTTAGTCTGCACAGACTAACCAATCGGATCGATTGCCGGCAAGGGGCCACTCTGATTGGTCCCTTGCCGGCATTACTGCACTGTATGCTGTCCGTGACAGCAGCAGTGCAGGGGCAGAAGCTTTAATCCAAGCGCTTTGCAGTGCTTGGATTAAAGAGCTGGCTTGACATTTATAGACGTGATAGCTGCACTAGGCATGTGCAAATATCATGTATATAAACGTATTGCAGTCGTGAAGGGGTTAAGGATGCATTACCACTACTGTATGTAGTCCGCAAAATATGGATGATGTCTGTGTGACATCCATGTTGAAGCCGTATTTTTACAAGGAAGGCAATCCATTAGAATATACATGAAGATAAAACTTAACCTTTAATAATTTTACTATGAGGGTCCATTCACACGTCCGTAAGTGTTTTGCGGATCCGCAAAACACAGACACCGGCAATGTGCATTCTGCAATTTGTGGATCGCACATCGCCAGCACTATAATAGAAAATGCCTAATTTTGTCTGCAATTGCGGACAAGAATAGGACATGTTCTATTTTTTTGCGGAAACGGAAGCAAAGATGCGGAAGTGCAGATCTGCAAATGCTGATGCGGACAGCACATTCAGGCCCTATTGAAAATTAATGGGTCTGCACCCATTCCGCAAAATTGTGGAACGGATGCGGACCCATTTTGCGGACGTGTGAATGGAAAAGATATCCCTCAAAATGAAAATAAATTTAATTATTAAAGTTAAGCAAAAAGCATAGATGTGATAGGCAATAACAAGTGCTCGGCGGCACCAAATCAGAAACCATATGTCCTACTACAATCCGGGGGGTTCCAGTGCTCATTGATGAATCCAGGAGGGAAAGCTAAAAAACATCCTTCCCTGGGCTAGATGATGATGTGGTATTGAAGGACAGGGTGGGCAAAGAACTGTCCCTGATATTGCCCTACAGGGGGGAGCTATTTCGACCCTGATAGCCTAACCACAGACCACCAGCCCTGATAAGAGCGACCCCGCCCGGAACCTTACCCTATATAAAAATGGCCCTAGTAAGCCCCTAGGCCCCTGACTTCCAGGTGATCACTATATAGATCTATGTGTTTTTGACTCATTATAAAAGTATATTATAAGTATATTGCACCCCTCTGTGTATCACACATATCGATAGCACACCTATATTAGTGCTTAAAATGACTTTTGTGGCCCTATTAGCTAGCGTTTGGTGTCCCTAACAGCCTAACCTCTCCCTACACTGGCAAAACACTGAATGTAAAATGGCGGCCAGATCAGGTTTATTTTTGAGGTAGGGGGTATGTCCATGTGCTGAAATGTCTCAATTGGCTGTCCTGTACTAGTGTTGAGCACGAATATTCGAATATCGAATTTTTATCTCGAATATCGCAACTTCAAGATTTCGCGAATATTTCGAATATAGTTCTATATATTCGCAAAATCGAATATTCGGGTTTTTTTTTGTTTTTTTTTCCCATCTGAAAATATATGATTCCTTTTTGCTTCTTGCTTGTGGGTCAATGAGTCATTGGCCCACAGGCAACTGAATTAAAGCTGGAAGGAATCACGTTTTCAGATGGACCAAATATGACCAATATTCGTCATAAAGAAGTTATTGCTGTATATTCGTTTTTAGAATATTCGTCCTATTCTAATCTAAACCAATAATCTCGGTTTTAATATTCGAGTTCACGAATATTACAACAGAAAAATCGTAATGGTTAATACGTGTGCCCGACCGCATGACATCACTAGTACGTCACCTGAGGTGACTCACCTTATGTACATCGCGACTATAAATTGTTTTCACTGGACTCTCCACTCCAGACACTCGCAGACACTCAAGTACAATGTGCTCCGCAAAGATCCTAAGACACCGCTTTGTAAAAACCGAGGATAATCATCGTAGCTGTAAGTAATATTACAGTACTTTTGCATGCATGTCAGAACAATTATTATAAGTTGATCGAGTCTAGCGAAATACTCGTAATTTGAATATTTTCAATATGAATACGATTTTTTTTTTCTTATGAATTTTTATTTATTTTTAAGGAAAAAAAGATAATACAGATTTGTGCACTGCACTAAGTATTCTTGTTACTTCACAGCATTATGTTTGTAGCCTGTATGTATGGACAACAGATACATTTATATCACATGCACAGCACATAGCACGTCCATTTTCCTGTCACTCAATATATACCACACACTATATACGGTACATACACTATATACCATACACACACACAATATATATATAGATTATATTTAATGTCCATGAGCTTTCTTTGTCTCATCGTATTTGCTGTTTCATTTAGCGTTACCCAGGGTGCACCACGGTGATGCAAACCAGCTGTACACCCAATACCGTACCGTCCCTTCACTAGACAAGTACATTGCAGCTTAGCCGGCCAATATCCAATTGCTCCCTCAGACCCCAAACACATAGAATCGCATTATAATCCGATCTTATAACGGTAACATTCAATCTAATATTTCCCCTTTAAAGACATAACTACTTTTTGCAGGTTTGTTGAGGACATGTTTTAAAATTTTGAATGTAAAAAATTGGAATTATATACTTGCATCTTTATATTGCAGTGTTTGTGGGTGCGGGGATACGCCCTAACCAAGAAGAGAGTGGAGAAGCGGGCCATCCTGAGGTCTCTCCGTGCAGAGTTATTTATGAAGTTTTCCTTGTGGCACAAATATGTGGAACTACAAAAGAAGTGGCGCGATCTGAAGAGGTGTAAGCCCAAACTTGTAAAGGAGATGAGCAAACGATTATGTCCAGGTACAATATTTACATGACTTTTGTATCTCTCTTTACAACACTATGTAATGTATATATTTTTTATTATGCGGCTAATCTGTACAGATGTAGTTTGGATAACATACAACCTCTTAACTCATTGCGTTATCTAGAAACAAAAGCCATTGTTAAAAAATAGTGTAACGCATTTAATAGCATTTTGTTTAAATAACACGTCTCCTAAAGGATCTGTGTTAAATCTCCTACATCCGTATTTCATCCCTTTAAAAATGATTACTTAATACCCGGAGTGACACGTACAAAATAATCCACTTACATCATACATCTCTACCTCGCTGAGATTGTGTATATATATATATATATATAGTTATACACACAGCGCGGTACAGATGTATGATCTCACCGGATGATTTGATATGTTTCACAGACACACACACACATATATATATATATATATATATATATATATATACGAAAAAGTGGGACTGCAATCCAGAATTGTAGTGAAATAAAAACTTTTTATTCACCCATTGTATGGCAAACTTGCGACGTTTCGGCTCACAAGAGCCTTCCTCAAGCATAGAAACAGTGAAAATAAGGGCATAAAAAGAGATATCCTAAGTGACCAACCAATCACGGTGTGGTTACAATCATGATTAAATTAAATACATCTAATACATGTGAAAAAAAAAAATTAACAAAGTGCATGTACATAAAGTGACATGTGCCATGAGATCCACAATACAAGAACTATTTACCTGTTTGTAGATCAAATAACCATATAGTATACAAGACTTCCAATACATATATAGAACATCTTTAGTAAGATTATAATAAAAGTGACTTAGTGTAATGGATGAAAATCACGGAGATCGCACCTCTAAAAGTCATGGCGCCAGTCGAGACCGTCGCGCTCCATTGAGCGTCTCCAACAGTTCATTGCGCATGTCCAGACGAGCGTCGTCATGTGTGTCAGCACTATCATGTGACGCATGCGCTCTTCACAGTTGTACTGAAACCGCCATTTTACTTGAAGGCAAAACTGCCCTATGGTTCCATTAGTACTTATTATGGATATATTAATTGTGCAGAATGCCTCCTTAACGATATATCAAGCCGCGGTAGGTAACTCCTACGTTGTCCAGCATATGGGGAGAGCTCCAACTCTGCCGAGATGGACCCCAACCCAATAGGTCGCATATGTCAGAAGGGGACACATCTATGAACCCCGCTGGCATTGTCAACCTAATTGCCGGTAATAATGCAGCCATAGGGGGGATTCTCCCTCAAATTTCTAAGGAAAGCACTACACAAAATTTACATGTCTGGAGTTGCGCAACGAAGGAACACCGATGTTATTGCTGGACGTCACCACCTTCAAAGAGGTTTGGTTCAGGGATCCTCATCCGATCAAGTGAGGGTTAAAATTTCTAAAAGGCAAAGAGAAATTTACAAATTAATTACAGATTCGATAATATGTTTCATGTGAATTACAAATTGTACTTTCACCATTCCTTGGCACTATCATACAAAATTGAGGCAGGAAGACCGCCCATACAAGGAAAATCAGGATCAACCCCAAATCAATGGTCTCTCACCTAAATTCCACATTAAGCCCTCTAGGATGTAAACTATCCAGGGCATAAATCCATCGAAGTTCTCTTTTTTTAAAAATTGCTAAGCGGTCACCACCTCTTCTGGGGGGCGCAATATGATCGATAATCCAGCATCTTAGATCCCGTTCAGTATGATGAAGGGATCCAAAATGTCTGGAAACTGGTAGATCATTGCGCTTTTTCCTTATTGAATTTCTATGATTGTTTAACCTTAATTTCAATTCTGTTGATGTTTTTCCTACATAAATTAGGTTGCAGGGACACGCTAGCACATAAATAACATATGATGAAGAACATGTAAGATGGAATCTAATGGGATAATCTTTTCCTGTATATGGGTGTACAAAAGATTTAGATTTGCAAATATAGCGACAATTGACGCAGTTGAGGCACGGGAAACATCCTAACCCCGCCTGCGTCAATGTTCGCTGTATACTGATTCTTTTAGGACCTACATCTGCTCTAACCAAATGGTCTCTGATATTTTTATTCTTTCGATATGATAACAGAGGAGGAATTTTAAATTCAGGGACATCATTAATGCCTCTACTAAGAATATTCCAATTCTTTTTCAAGATCTGTCCTATCTCCAAACTGCAATCAGAGTATGTAGACATAAACGGTATCCTTTGAATTTTTTGAGAAATAGGTTGTAGCCTTTCTGTGTTTGTATGAAGGATTTTACTTTTTTGTTCATTTAACAATTTGCGAGGGTAACCACGTTCTTTAAATTTACCTTCCATCATATCCAATGTGGCAGACAACTCAGCCTGATTGGATACAATGCGCTTTTCCTTCAAAAATTGTGAATGAGGTAAATGTTTAATCAAACTGCGTGGATGGTTGCTTTCAAATCGTAAAATCGTGTTTGTCTGTCGGTTTAACGAACAGACCCGTACAGATTAAACCATTGACCAATTTCACATTAGTATCCAGAAATGACAGACTCGTTTTGGAATGAGACACAGTATACTGAAGATCAGCATCCACACTATTAAGGTATCACTTAATTGTGTTTCAGTACCTGTCCACAGGAGGAAGACGTCATCTATGTATCTCCACCACCTCAAAACATATTGAAAGTGGTGGGATACATAGATAAAGTCCTCCTCCATGTGGCGCATATATATGTTTGCGTACGTTGGGGCCACATTTGTATATATATGTCTTTATGTTTATATATACATAAAATGCAAGCATCATTCAGTATTTATTTGAAAGGCCCCGTCCATTTCATACATCCCCCACATAATTTGCATGGGATTATAGAATATATATATATATATATATATATATATATATACAGTCCTGATCAAAAGTTTAAGACCACTTGAAAGCAGGACTATGTTTAATGCCACATTCCCTACTTTTATGCCCCTCTCCCATGCAAGGCAAACACATACAGAAAATTATTCATTGTTTAATCACAGACTGGTTACAGGCCACACATCCCCTCCCCTCAGTCTGCGAAGTAATTTAATAATCAACAATCCATTTGAGACATCCATTGTAGCCATAGTGTTTCTACCGCACAACCAGATGAATGCTAAGCAGGTTACATACTAATTAGGTAATTAAACCTAACATTGTAAATCCATTCAACAGTACATATGATATTGTAGTTGAAACGCAGTCTGCTACAACCACTAATGAAATGCAAGCTTAAGGGAGATCTTTATCTTTTAGTTCTAAAATGATGATTTTAAATGAAAGACTGCTTTTTAACACTGAATATACCAACAATAAATTCTGCTTATATAGCATATTAAAATTGATTCCTCTCTCCGCCTTTCTGCAAGCGACTTTAGCCCTCCGTCTAATAATCAATTGACCGTGAATACTAAATCAACAGGGAGGGAGGGTGTGCTGGCAGCAGATCTTCAAAATGCGGCATGGTGGGTATTATATACCCACCATAACAACATCTAATTTCCGAACAGTTGCATGTTTTGATTAAAAGTCAAGAACCCAGCCGCAATACCGTAGAGGACACCTTCCTAATAAATACCATGTTACCTCATCCTACCTTGTAAATTTGGCTAGTTTAACACATCTGGAACACTGGTTTTAAAATGTTAGTTAACGCCAAAAAGAGTCAAATACACTTTGTGGTTTATCATAATCCCATGCAGATCCATCCATACAGTATATGAATTTCTGGATCTTTAACTTTGTTGTGATTTATGATTTCATTGTCAAAATTCGTAATATTCTGTGATTACAGGTGTTCCTGTTCCTACTATAAAGAGGAGAGGACCACGAAAACAGAAAAAAACATCCGCTAAATGTGGTAGTGATGGAGGTCTCAACAACAGATGAGGAGGATTCACAAGAGCAGGCAGGACCCTCAGAGGATGTAGCGGCCGCTCCACCACCTGATGGCAATATGATGGCTCCTATGAAAGCTCATGAGCCAGGAACCCCCCCCCCCCATGAGCTTCAGGATGAGGTGACTGACACACCTGATGTGGGAGAAGAGGTGGAGGTGGAAGACGCTGCACCCTCCCAGCCACCAAAAGAACCCCCCATCACTCCAGAGGATGTTGTAACCAACCCCCGCCAAGAGGGTAAATATGTGCACATAGAAATATAATTCTATATCGATACCACGTAATCTGAATTGCAAGTAATATCATTTTATTTTCTAATCCTAACAGTACTGCTGTTTAAAATAAATAAATAAATGGAACATGATCAGCGGGAACAGAATGCCGGCATGCGCCAAATGCAGAGGCTGATGGCCAAGCTTAAGAAACAGCACCTTAAACAAAAGAGGGATATGTTGATGCTTTATAACAAAGTTAAAAAGTTGCCATAGAGGCATGTTTGTTATTTTGTTAATAAATATTTATTTTGTTCTGTTCTAATGTCTGACTGCATTCTTTCATATTGTTCTGTGTTAGTATAATTTCTGTCTGTCCTGATCATATTGAGTTTAGTGTAGACCATACCCTCCACTGTTACCTTAACCGCCTCCGGACCGCCTAACGCAGGATCGCGGTCCGGAGGCGGCAGCTCTGCGCAGAGTCACATGTCTACGCGTCATCTCGAGACGCGTGACTTCCTGTGAATGCGCGCACGTTCACAGGATCGCAAGGTAAGAGACAGGATCTACAGCCTGCCAGCAGCGATCGTTCGCTGGCAGGCTGTAGATGCGATTTTTTTTTTTAACCCCTAACAGGTATATTAGACGCTGTTTTGATAACAGCGTCTAATATACCTGCTACCTGGTCCTCTGGTGGTCCCTTTTGTTTGGATCGACTACCAGAGGACACAGGTAGCTCTGTAAAGTAGCACCAAACACCATTACACTACACTACACCCCCCCGTCACTTATTAACCCCTTATGAACCCCTGATCACCCCATATAGACTCCCTGATCACCCCCCTGTCATTGATCACCCCCCTGTAAGGCTCCATTCAGACGTCCGTATGATTTTTACGGATCCACGGATATATGGATCGGATCCGCAAAACACATACGGACGTCTGAATGGAGCCTTACAGGGGGGTGATCAATGACAGGGGGGTGATCACCCATATAGACTCCCTGATCACCCCCTGTCATTGATCAACCCCCTGTCATTGATCACCCCCCTGTAAGGCTCCATTCAGACGTCCGTATGATTTTTACGGATCCATGGATATATGGATCGGATCTGCAAAACACATACGGACATCTGAATGGAGCCTTACAGGGGGGTGATCAATGACAAGGGGGTGATCACCCATATAGACTCCCTGATCACCCCCCTGGCATTGATCACCCCCTGTAAGGCTCCATTCAGACGTCCGTATGATTTTTTACGGATCCACGGATACATGGATCGGATCCGCAAAACACATACGGACGTCTGAATGGAGCCTTACAGGGGGTGATCACCCCATATAGACTCCCTGATCACCCCCCTGTCATTGATCACACCACTGTCATTGATCACCCCCCTGTAAGGCTCCATTCAGACGTCCGTATGATTTTTACAGATCCACGGATACATGGATTGGATCCGCAAAACACATACGGACGTCTGAATGGAGCCTTACAGGGGGGTGATCAATGACAGGGGGGTGATCACCCCATATAGACTCCCTGATCACCCCCATCAGACTCCATTCAGACATTTTTTTGGCCCAAGTTAGCGGAATTTTTTTATTTATTTTTTTATTACAAAATCTCATATTCCACTAACTTGTGTCAAAAAATAAAATCTCACATGAACTCACCATACCCCTCACGGAATCCAAATGCGTAAAATTTTTTAGACATTTATAATCCAGACTTCTTCACACGATTTAGGGCCCCTAAAATGCCAGGGCAGTATAAATACCCCACATGTGACCCCATTTTGGAAAGAAGACACCCCAAGGTATTCCATGAGGGGCATATTGAGTCCATGAAAGATTTAAATTTTTGTCTCAAGTTAGCGGGAGACTTTGTGAGAAAATACAAAAAAAAAATCAATTTCCGCTAACTTGTGCCAAAAAAAAATAAAAATTCTATGAACTCACCATGCCCCTCATTGAATGCCTTGGGGTGTCTTCTTTCCAAAATGGGGTCACATGTGGGGTATTTATACTGCCCTGGCATTTTAGGGGCCCGAAAGCGTGAGAAGAAGTCTGGGATCCAAATGTCTAAAAATGCCCTCCTAAAAGGAATATGGGCCGCTTTGCGCATCTAGGCTGCAAAAAAGTGTCACACATGTGGTATCGCCGTACTCAGGAGAAGTTGGGGAATGTGTTTTGGGGTGTCATTTTACATATACCCATGCTGGGTGAGAGAAATATCTTGGTCAAATGCCAACTTTGTATAAAAAAATGGGAAAAGTTGTCTTTTGCCAAGATATTTCTCTCACCCAGCATGGGTATATGTAAAATGACACCCCAAAACACATTGCCCAACTTCTCCTGAGTACAACGATACCACATGTGTGACACTTTTTTGCCGCCTAGGTGGGCAAAGGGGCACACATTCCAAAGAGCACCTTTAGGATTTCACAGGTCATTTGTTGCACATTTTGATTTCAAACTACTTCACACACATTAGGGCCCCTAGAATGCCAGGGCAGTATAACTACCCCACAAGTGACCCCATTTTGGAAAGAAGACACCCCAAGGTATTCCGTGAGGGGCATGGCGAGTTCCTAGAATTTTTTATTTTTTTGTCACAAGTTAGCGGAAAATGATGATTTTTTTTTTCTTTTTTCTTACAAAGTCTCATATTCCACTAACTCATAACAAAAAATAAAAAATTCTAGGAACTCGCCATGCCCCTCACGGAATACCTTGGGGTGTCTTCTTTCCAAAATGGGGTCACTTGTGGGGTAGTTATACTGCCCTGGCAATTTAGGGGCCCTAATGTGTGCGAAGTAGTTGGAAATCAAAATCTGTAAAAAAATGGCTGGTGAAATCCTAAAGGTGCTCTTTGGAATGTGTGCCCCTTCGCTCACAGATGAAGCGACTGGTGAGTTCTTGGAAGCTAGCTATGTGACATATTAATTATTATTTTATGGCCATTAAAATGTATCAAGCCACCACAACTCTTATTTTGTATTTATTAAAGACAGCACAGAATTACTTGGTTATAGTTATATAATGTTTAATTTGAATTAGTTGGATACTTTATGGTTTTAATGTAGATTACAGATTTATTTTACTTTAAAAAATAAATTTAAAAAATGCTCTACTTTTCGCTATTTTAAATCATTTTAGGCCCTTTTTGTTATCAACTTCGTATGGATATTTAATTATATAGCTGTAATGCTGCAGAACCCTGAACAACCAGGCAAAGATCTGAACAAACATGGATTTATTGAAAACACAGCAGTAAAGTCCAAGCCAGAAATCATACAGAAATAACGTAGTCCAAATAATAACCTCTGTGGGAAAACGTCTGAGAAAAGCCAGACCAGGCTAAAGTTCATACAGAATAGTCTGTGAAACCAAATACCTAAGGATGAGACTGTAAAGTATCCAAGGTCCGATCCGAGGCCACATACGGTGCAACTGTAGAGCAGAGACAAGGTTTCCAGAGGCATTCACTAAATGGAGACACACAGAGTTCATGCATGGAACAAACTTAGTTAATCTGAACCAGCATACTCCCAGGTTGTAGAGACAACAGTGAGCACTGGTCAGCCAGGGAGATCACCTTTTAAACACCTGCTGGCCAATCACAGAGTGCTGCTTGTCAGAACCTCATAGGTCATGCGATGATCCTACTCATTAGCACCTGTGCAGCAAATCCCTAATCAACTTTGAATTTGTGCACAGATGCTTTACCTGCCAGTGGCCGAGGTAGCACATAAGATGCACGCACACTCGGCCACGCATTCCTTCGCGAATAACCCCTCGGGCGTGCACGCGGACGCCCAACAGACTCGGCACGGGATTGTGCCAGCATGGACGCCATAACGGAACCCACAGGAGACACCGGAGGCAGGACCGGCCGCGACGTATTGCCATCAGCCCGGCAATTCTGCCTCAGAGATCCCCGCGGCCCTCCCCACCGGCGCCCATGCGTACGCCCCACCGTATCTGCCCGCAAGGGAACCAAAACCGCAGAGTCCCTTACAATAACTGTGTGCACATATTTACCCTCCTGATGGGGAGTGTACACCTCCTTCTCCCCCCCTTCTGGAGGTGGGTGAGAGGAATCCCCTTGCTGTGATGGTCCTCGATCAGAGGAGGGTCCAGGCTGCTCCTCCTCTGCCTGGTCCTCCAACTCTTCCTCCTCACCCGCTTGTACAGAAGGAACAGGAACACCTGTAATCACAGAATGTTAAGAATTTAGACAATCAACTCATAAATCATAACAAAGGTAAATAAAATAA
Organism: Bufo gargarizans; assembly: GCF_014858855.1. Taxonomy (NCBI): domain Eukaryota; kingdom Metazoa; phylum Chordata; class Amphibia; order Anura; family Bufonidae; genus Bufo; species Bufo gargarizans. The sequence goes on along the minus strand of NW_025334724.1, from coordinate 103,167 downwards.
AATAAATATCCTATATGGAGGGATCTGCATGGGATTCTGATTATCCACACGGTGGATTTGCCTCATTATGGGTTTATATTACATGACAAAACAAGTGTTACAGATGGGTAAAACTGGACTAAGTTAAAAAGTTGTATGACATAAAAGAGGTTATTTGATGGTATTATGTTGGTTATATTATATTTTTGGGCTGTCATCGTTATACTGTCTGCACAGCCGCATTTTAAATATCTGCTGTCCATCTTCACTCACAGTTGATTTAGTTGTCATGGTCACTTTATTAATAGAATCGCTTGCAGATAGGTAGCGAGATGACTAGATTTCTATATGCTATTTAGGCACTGTTTAGCGCTGTTCTATTCAGCAGTTAAAGGGAGTCTGTCATGTAAAATCCTCATTTTACTCCACTAACATCCTGATCTCCCTTACCTTACCCCTATTACAATATTACCTTTCAGATAGCATTTAATTTGTGGTTTATGCGGTTAATTTACTGGGTGGGGTGTGTGTGTGTGTATATATATATACAGTCATGTGAAAAAATTAGGACACCCTTTGAAAGCATGTGGTTTTTTGTAACATTTTTAATAAAAGGTTATTTCATCTCTGTTTCAACAATACAGAGAGATTAAAGTAATCCAACTAAACAAAGAAAACTGAAGAAAAGTCTTTTCAAGATCTTCTGTAAATGTCATTCTACAAAAATGCCTATTCTAACTGAGGAAAAAGATAGGACACCCTCACATGTATTCCCTCTTAAATTGGCTCAGATCTCACACAGGTATATCACACCAGGTGCACATAATTAGTAGATCGTTACTCTGCATGTTGAATGAGGCTTGCCCTATTTAAACCTCAGACATTTAGTTTGGTGTGCTCCTGACTGTTGAAGTGAGAGTGAGCACCATGGTGAGAGCAAAAGAGCTGTCAGAGGACTTCAGAAAAAAGATTGTAGCAGCCTATGAGTCTGGGAAGGGATTTAAAAAGATCTCAAAAGATTTTGAAATCAGCCATTCCACTGTCCGGAAGATAGTCTACAAGTGGAGGGCTTTCAAAACAACTGCCAACATGCCCAGGACTGGTCGCCCCAGCAAGTTCACCCCAAGAGCAGGCCGCAAGATGCTAAAAGAGGTCTCCAAAAACCCTAAAGTGTCATCTCGAGAACTACAGCAGGCTCTGGCTACTGTTGATGTAGAAGTACATGCCTCTACAATCAGAAAGAGACTGTACAAGTTTAACTTGCATGGGAGGTGTGCAAGGAGGAAACCTTTGCTTTCCAAGAGAAACATCGAGGCCAGACTGACATTTGCCAGAGATAAAGTTGACAAAGACCAGGACTTCTGGAATAATGTTCTTTGGACAGATGAGTCCAAAATTGAATTATTTGGACACAACAGCAGAGGACATGTTTGGCGTAAACCAAACACAGCATTCCAAGAAAAGAACCTCATACCAACTGTGAAGCATGGAGGTGGAAGTGTCATGGTTTGGGGCTGCTTTGCTGCAGCAGGACCTGGTCAGCTCACCATCATAGAATCCACGATGAATTCTACTGTGTATCAGAAGGTGCTTGAAGAACATGTGAGACCATCAGTTAGAAAATTAAAGCTGAAGCGGAACTGGACCATGCAACATGACAATGACCCAAAACATACTAGTAAATCAACCAAAGATTGGCTGAAAAAGAAGAAATGGAGAGTCCTGGAATGGCCAAGTCAAAGTCCAGATTTGAATCCCATTGAGATGCTGTGGGGTGACTTGAAAAGGGCTGTACGTGCAAGAAACCCCTCAAACATCTCACAGCTGAAAAAGTTCTGCATTGAGGAGTGGGGTAAAATTTCCTCAGACCGATGTCGAAGACTGGTAGATGGCTACAAGAACCGTCTCACTGCAGTTATTTCAGCCAAAGGAGGTAACACTCGCTATTAGGGGCAAGGGTGTCCTATCTTTTTCCTCAGTTAGAATAGGCATTTTTGTAGAATGACATTTACAGAAGATCTTGAAAAGACTTTTCTTCAGTTTTCTTTGTTTAGTCGGATTACTTTAATCTCTCTGTATTGTTGAAACGGAGATGAAATAACCTTTTATTAAAAATGTTACAAAAAACCACATGCTTTCAAAGGGTGTCCTAATTTTTTCACATGACTGTATATATATATATATATATATATATATATATATATGTAGAAAGGCACAAGGGACTATAATAGATGGAAGATATTTGTCACCGCGGACCCTGGCCTGGTTGAAGTAGGAGCCACTAGTGCATGGCCATGGTCAATATGAATAACACATAAAAGTTCTCATATTAAAATATAACTTCTAATACAAAAGAGCTATAAGATTTTTTAAATGCAAATTGAGGACAAAAATTTGTTAAAAGGGATTTTAAAAACACTACTTGACACTTCGAAGACTGGATTTAATTTTTAAAAGGGATTTTGAACACACTACAAGATCTAAATAGTCTTCTATAGACATAGTTGTGGCACCAGGACTCTGAGATGCCATCAATTTAAAGACAATAATATGTACTCAGTAGTGTTGAGCGCGAATATTCTAATTGCAATTTTTTTTTCTCGAATATCGCGATTTTAAGATTTCGCGAATATTTGGAATATAGTGCTATATATTCGCGAAATCGAATATCTTTATTTTTTTTTAATGCTCCAGTCAGTGCCCGTTGCTGCTTCTGCCGACTTCTGTGCTCATGGAGCATCCCCATCACCATGGGACCGTCTCCATATACTAGAATGTACTGTCTGATTTGAGAATTACGTTGAAATCGCAATTCGATTATTTCAAGTTATAATAATCGAATTGCGATTTCAACTTAACACTGCTATGTTCCATATTCGTTAATTCTATCCTAATATGGAATATAGCAGTACTAAGTTGAAATCGCAATTTGATTATTATAACTTGAAATAATCCAATTGCGATTTCAACGTAATTCTCAAATCCGACAGTACATTCTAGTATATGGAGACGTTCCCATGGTGATGGGGACGCTCCATGAGCATGGAATATAGCAGTGCTATATTCCATGTTTCTATATGATTGCTAGAATTCGCGAAGTTGATCAATAGGTAGCTAAAACGAAGATGGAGAATATCTTTGTTTTGTGGAATATGACGAATACATTTGTATATTCGTTTTGTGGAATATGATGAATACATTCGTATATTCGCAAATTCTACCAAGCCATTGAAGCCAACCATAGTAAAACAGGTCCAAGTTGAAATCGCGATGCGATTAATATAACTCGAAGTAATCACATTGCGATTTCAACTTAGTACTGCTATATTCCATATTCGTTAGTTCTAGCCTAATTTGGAATATATCAGTGCTAAGTTGAAATCGCAATGTGATTAATATAACTCGAAGTAATCGCATGGCGATTTCAACTTAGCACTGCTATATAGCAGCAACCATAGTAAACCAGGTCCAAGTTGAAATCGCAATTCGATTAATTCAAGTTATAATAATCGAATTGCGATTTCAACTTTTTACTTATATTCTTAATATTGCTCTAACTTCGTCTTTTAGAATATTCGTAAAAGACGAAGTTAGAGCAATATTACAAAATTTCGTAAAATACACATATAGACTGTAATTTAGCTAATATACTGCTATAGTAATTTTTTTTAACAGTGTACATATTTTACAAAACTTAAGTTCAGAAGAGGCAAAAAAAATTAGAGAAAAAAAAATGATTATAGCACTATATTAGCTAAATTACAATCTATATGTGTATTTTACGAAATTTCGTAATATTGCTTTAACTTCGTCTTTTAGAATATTCGTCATATTCTAAAAGACGAAGTTAGAGCAATATTACGAAATTTCGTAAAATACCGTTGCCTTATACTATTAAAAGAAAAATCGCAACACGCGATTAATTAAATCGCATATTAATCGCGATAATTGGAAAAATTACAAATATTCGATTTCGACGAATATAACACGAATATTCAATCGTCACTCATCACTAGTACTCAGCCCCTTATCTGCAAGATAATAACAGACTTATTATGATCGTCTTTGATACATTTGTATCTTATATTTCAAATGTCCATTCATTCCTCAATGTCTCCTTTATTATTGTATATAGGACAGATGAAGGGACTGTTGAGTTCTTGGAAGCTCGCTATATGACATGGTAATTATTATTTTTTGGCCATTAAAAGGTATCAAGCCAGCACAACTCTTATTTGGTATTTCTTAATGAGAGTACAGAATTACTTTGTTATAGTTATGTAATGTTTAATGTGAATTAGTTGGGTACTTTATGGTTTTAATGTAAATTACAGAGTTTTTTTAATTTGATTTTTTTTATTTATTTATCTACTTTTCGCAAATTTAAAACATTTTATGCCCTTTTTCTTTTAAACATTGTATGGATATTTAATTATATAGCTGTGTGCACATATTTACCCTCCTGGTTGGGGGTGTAGACCTCCTTGTCCCCCTCTTCTGGAGGTGGGGGGGAGGAATCCCCTTGCTGTGATGGTCCTCGATCAGAGGAGGGTCCAGGCTGCTCCTCCTCGGCCTGCTCCTCCAACTCTTCCTCCTCACCCGTTGCTGCGACCAACTTCTTTTTAGAAGTTCTTGGTCGTACAGAAATAACGGGAACACCTGTAATCACAGAATGTTAAGACAAACAAACAACTCATAAATAGAGTTGAGCGGACACCTGGATGTTCGGGTTCGAGAAGTTCGGCCGAACTTCCCGAAAATGTTCGGGTTCGGGATCCGAACCCGATCCGAACTTCGTCCCGAACCCCATTGAAGTCAATGGGGACCCGAACTTTTCGGCACTAAAAAGGCTGTAAAACAGCCCAGGAAAGGGCTAGAGGGCTGCAAAAGGCAGCAACATGTAGGTAAATCCCCTGCAAACAAATGTGGATAGGGAAATGAATTTAAAAAAAAATTAAATAAATAAAAATTAACCAAAATCAATTGGAGAGAGGTCCCATAGCAGAGAATCTGGCTTCACGTCACCCACCACTGGAACAGTCCATTCTCAGATATTTAGGCCCCGGCACCCAGGCAGAGGAGAGAGGTCCCGTAACAGAGAATCTGGCTTCATGTCAGCAGAGAATCAGTCTTCATGTCATAGCAGAGAATCAGGCTTCACGTCAGCCACCAATGCAACAGTCCATTGTCAGATATTTAGGCCCAGCACCCAGGCAGAGGAGAGAGGTCCCGTAACAGACAATCTGGCTTCATGTCAGCAGAGAATCAGTCTTCATGTCATAGCAGAGAATCAGGCTTCACATCACCCACCACTGCAACAGTCCATTTTCATAAATTAAGGCCCAGCACCCAGGCAGAGGAGAGAGGTCCCGTAACAGACAATCTGGCTTCATGTCAGCAGAAAATCAGTCTTCATATCATAGCAGAGAATCAGGCTTCACGTCAGCCACCAATGCAACAGTCCATTTTCATAAATTTAGGCCCAGCACCCAGGCAGAGGAGAGAGGTCCCGTAACAGGGGATCTGGCTTCATGTCAGCAGAGAATCAATCTTCATGTCATAGCAGAGAATCAGGCTTCACGTCAGCCACCAATGCAACAGTCCATTGTCAGATATTTAGGCCCAGCACCCAGGCAGAGGAGAGAGGTCCCGTAACAGAGGATCTGGCTTCATGTCAGCAGAGAATTAGTCTGCATGTCATAGCAGAAAATCAGGCTTCACGTCAGCCACCACTGCAACAGTCCATTGTCAGATATTTAGACCAAGCACCCAGGCAGAGGAGATAGGTCCCATAACAGAGGATCTGGCTTCATGTCAGCAGAGAATTAGTCTGCATGTCATAGCAGAGAATCAGGCTTCACGTCACCCAACATTGGAACAGTCCATTGGCATATATTTAGGCCCCGGCACCCAGACAGAGGAGAGGTTCATTCAACTTTGGGTAGCCTCGCAATAAATGGTAAAATGAAAATAAAAATAGGATTGAATGAGGAAGTGCCCTGGAGTACAATAATATATGGTTAAGGGGAGGTAGTTAAAGTCTAATCTGGACAAGGGACGGACAGGTCCTGTGAGATCCATGCCTGGTTCGTTTTTATGAACGTCAGCTTGTTTACATTGGCTGTAGACAGGCGGCTGCATTTGTCTGTAATGACGCCCCCTGCCGTGCTCAATACACGTTCAGACAAAACGCTGGCCACCGGGCAGGCCAGCACCTCCAAGGCATAAAAGGCTAGCTCTGGCCACGTGGACAATTTAGAGACCCAGAAGTTGAATGGGGCCGAACCATCAATCAGTACATGGAGGGGTGTGCACACGTACTGTTCCACCATGTTAGTGAAATGTTGCCTCCTGCTAACTCGTTGCGCAGGCACTTCAGCATGTAGTCGCTCATGTGTGCCAGGCTGCCCAGGGGTAAGGACAAGCTGTCCTCTGTGGGAGGCGTATCGTCATTGTCCTGCCTTTCCCCCCAGCCACGCACCAGTGATGGGCCCGAGCTGCGTTGGGTGCCACCCCGCTGTGACCATGCTTCATCCTCATCCTCCTCCACCTCCTCCTCATCCTCGTCCTCCAGTAGTGGGCCCTGGCTGGCCACATTTGTACCTGGCCTCTGCTGTTGCCAAAAACCTCCCTCTGAGTCACTTCGAAGAGACTGGCCTGAAAGTGCTAAAAATGACCCCTCTTCCTCCTCCTCCTCCTCCTCCTCCTGGGCCACCTCCTCTTCCATCATCGCCCTAAGTGTTTTCTCAAGGAGACATAGAAGTGGTATTGTAACGCTGATAACGGTGTCATCGCCACTGGCCATGTTGGTGGAGTACTCGAAACAGCGCAACAGGGCACACAGGTCTCGCATGGAGGCCCAGTCATTGGTGGTGAAGTGGTGCTGTTCCGCAGTGCGACTGACCCGTGCGTGCTGCAGCTGAAACTCCACTATGGCCTGCTGCTGCTCGCACAGTCTGTCCAGCATGTGCAAGGTGGAGTTCCACCTGGTGGGCACGTCGCATATGAGGCGGTGAGCGGGAAGGCTGAAGTTACGCTGTAGCGCAGACAGGCGAGCAGCGGCAGGATGTGAACGCCGGAAGCGCGAACAGACGGCCCTCACTTTATGCAGCAGCTCTGACATGTCGGGGTAGTTGTGAATGAACTTCTGCACCACCAAATTCAGCACATGCGCCAGGCAAGGGATGTACGTCAAACCGGCTAGTCCCAGAGCTGCAACGAGATTTCGCCCATTATCGCACACCACCAGGCCGGGCTTGAGGCTCACCGGCAGCAACCACTCGTTGGTCTGTTGTTCTATACCCCACCACAACTCCTGTGCGGTGTGGGGCCTGTCCCCCAAACATATGAGTTTCAGAATGGCCTGCTGACATTTACCCCGGGCTGTGCTGAAGTTGGTGGTGAAGGTGTGTGGCTGACTGGATGAGCAGGTGGAAAAAGAGGAGGAGGAAGCCGAGAAGGAGGAGGTGGCAACAGGAGGCAAAGAATGTTGCCCTGCGATCCTTGCCGGCGGAAGGACGTGCGCCAAACAGCTCTCCGCCTGGGGCCCAGCTGCCACTACATTTACCCAGTGTGCAGTTAGGGAGATATAGCGTCCCTGGCCGTGCTTACTGGTCCACGTATCTGTGGTTAGGTGGACCTTGCTACAGATGGCGTTGCGCAGTGCACACTTGATTTTATTGGATACTTAGTTGTGCAGGGAAGGCACGGCTCTTTTGGAGAAGTAGTGGCGGCTGGGAACAACATACTGTGGGACAGCAAGCGACATGAGCTGTTTGAAGCTGTCTGTGTCCACCAGCCTAAATGGCAGCATTTCATAGGCCAGTAGTTTAGAAATGCTGGCATTCAGGGCCAGGGATCGAGGGTGGCTAGGTGGGAATTTACGCTTTCTCTCAAATGTTTGTGAGATGGAGAGCTGAACGCTGCCGTGTGACATGGTTGAGACACTTGGTGACGGAGGTGGTGGTGGTGGTGTTAGTGGTACATCCCCTGTTTGCTGGGCGGCAGGTGCCAACGTTCCTCCAGAGGCGGAGGAAGAGGCCAAGGCGGCAGCAGCAGAAGAGGCCGAGGCGGCAGCAGCAGAAGAGGTAGCAGGGGGAGCCTGAGCGACTTCCTTGTTTTTAAGGTGTTTACTCCACTGCAGTTCATGCTTTGCATGCAGGTGCCTGGTCATGCAGGTTGTGCTAAGGTTCAGAACTTTAATGCCTTGCTTCAGGCTCTGATGGCACAGCGTGCAAACCACTCGGGTCTTGTCGTCAGCACATTGTTTGAAGAAGTGCCATGCCAGGGAACTCCTTGAAGCTGCCTTTGGGGTGCTCGGTCCAAGATGGCGGCGGTGATGTGACAGACTGATGGGGTTGGTTTTCAGGCGCCATCTGTGCGCGTTCTGCAGAAGACTGTGTGGGAGATAATGTGAACGTGCTGGATCCACTGTCGGCCACCCAATTGACTAATGCCTGTACCTGCTCAGGCCTTACCATCCTTAGAATTGCATTGGGCCCCACCATATATCGCTGTAAATTTTGGCGGCTACTGGGACCTGAGGTAGTTGGTACACTAGGACGTGTGGATGTGGCAGAACGGCCACGTCCTCTCCCAGCACCAGAGGGTCCACTAACACCACCACGACCATGTCCACGTCCGCGTCCCTTACTAGATGTTTTCCTCATTGTTATTGTTCACCACAACAACAAAAATATTATTTGGCCCAATGTATTGTATTCAAATTCAGCTGAATATAAATTTGAGGCCTAGTATTTAGGCGCTGGGTGACAGGTATAGATTTACTGACAGAATTAGACTTGGAAATGCACAGTAGCGTGTGTGTGAAGTTATTCTGAATGACCCTATGTGCACCTTGAATATTATATACCCTTTTAGGGATGTATTTAACGTAGGCCTGATACAGCAGAAACCACTAAATTAGGAAATTGCAAAATTGGGAATTGTATTTCAACCCAGAACAAAAAATGTGCTTTGACGGACACTAAATAACTTGCCCAGCCAGAACAGTACACCAGTAACGACAGATTTAGCGGGATATAAATTTGAGGCCTAGTATTTAGGCGCTGGGTGACAGGTATAGATTTACTGACGGAATTAGACTTGGAAATGCACAGTAGAGTGTGTGTGAAGTTATTCTGAATGACCCTATGTGCACCTTGAATATTATATACCCTTTTAGGGATAGATTTCAAATAGCTCTGATACAGCAGAAACCACTAAATTAGGAAATTGCTAAATTGGGAATTGTATTTCAACCCAGAACAAAAAATGTGCTTTGACGGACACTAAATAACTTGCCCAGCCAGAACAGTACAGCAGTAACGACAGATTTAGCGGGATATAAATTTGAGGCTTAGTATTTAGGCGCTGGGTGACAGGTATAGATTTACTGACAGAATTAGACTGGGATATGGCCAAAAAATAACCACACTATTGCTGGTTAAATGCACTTGGTGTGACAGCTTGACCAACCACACTACTGAGGGTTAAATGCACTTGGTGACGGGCGCAGCTTGCCCCTGATGTAGTATATGGCCAAAAAATGAACAGACTATTGCTGGTTAAATGCACTTGGTGTGACAGCTTCACCCTGATGTAGGCTTTAGCCAAAAAACAACCACACCATTGAGGGTTAAATGCACTTGGTGACAGGCGCAGCTTGCCCCTGATGTAGTATATGGCCAAAAAATAAACAGACTATTGCTGGTTAAATGCACTTGGTGTGACAGCTTCACCCTGATGTAGGCTTTAGCCAAAAAACAACCACACCATTGAGGGTTAAATGCACTTGGTCGCAGCTTGTGCTGGCGCACCACAAGACACAAAATGGCCGCCGATCACCCCAGAAAAAAGTGACTGACAAACGGTCTGGGCAGCCTAAAAACAGTGAGCAATTGAGTATCAGCAGCTCAATGACCCACAGCTGCAGATCAATCAATAATCAAGTCCTTTGGAGGAGTTAATCTGCCTAATCTCGCCCTACTGTCGCAGCCGCAACCTCTCCCTATGCTAATCAGAGCAGAGTGACGGGCGGCGCTATGTGACTCCAGCTTAAATAGAGGCTGGGTCACATGGTGCTCTGGCCAATCACAGCCATGCCAATAGTAGGCATGGCTGTGATGGCCTCTTGGGGCAAGTAGTATGATGCTTGTTGATTGGCTGCTTTGCAGCCTTTCAAAAAGCGCCAAGAAAGCGTCACAAAAGCGCCAAGAAAGCGACGAACACCGAACCCGAACCCGGACTTTTACGAAAATGTCCGGGTTCGGGTCCGTGTCACGGACACCCCAAAATTCGGTACGAACCCGAACTATACAGTTCGAGTTCGCTCATCCCTACTCTTAAATCATAACAAAGGTAAATATAAAAAAGAAATCCTATATGGAGGGATCTGCTTTGGATTATGATTATCCACACGGTGGATTTGGTGTCATATAACATGCCAAAAACTGTTTTACAGATGGGTAAAACTGGCCTAACTTAAAAGGTAGGATGACGTAACAGGGGTTATTTGAAGGTATTATGTTGGGTATAATAATTTTTGGGGCTGTCATCGTTATACTGTCTGCCCAGCCGCATTTTTAATACAATCTTCCCTTTCATATAGCATTTAATTTGTGGTTTATGAGGTTAATTTACTGGGTGAGGTGTGTATGTATATGTATATATATATATATATAGTACAGACCAAAAGTTTGGACACACCTTCTCATTCAAAGAGTTTTCTTTATTTTCATGACTATGAAAATTGTAGATTGACACTGAAGGCATCAAAACTATGAATTAACACATGTGGAATTATATACATAACAAAAAAGTGTGAAACAACAGAAAATATGTCATATTCTAGGTTCTTCAAAGTAGCCACCTTTTGCTTTGATTACTGCTTTGCACACTCTTGGCATTCTCTTGATGAGCTTCAAGAGGTAGTCACCTGAAATGGTCTTCCAACAGTCATGAAGGAATTCCCAGAGATGCTTAGCACTTGTTGGCCCTTTTACCTTCACTCTGCGGTCCAGCTCACCCCAAACCATCTCGATTGGGTTCAGGTCTGGTGACTGTGGAGGCCAGGTCATCTGGCACAGCACCCCATCACTCTCCTTCATGGTCAAATAGCCCTTACACAGCCTGGAGGTGTGTTTGGGGTCATTGTTCTGTTAAAAAATAAATGATGGTCCAACTAAACGCAAACTGGATGGAATAGCATGCCGCCGCAAGATGCTGTGGTAGCCATGCTGGTTCAGTATGCCTTCAATTTTGAATAAATCCCAACAGTGTCACCAGCAAAGCACCCCCACACCATCACACCTCCTCCTCCAAGCTTCACGGTGGGAACCAGGAATGTAGAGTCCATCCGTTCACCTTTTCTGCGTTGCACAAAGACACGGTGGTTGGAACCAAAGATCTCAAATTTTGACTCATCAGACTAAAGCACAGATTTCCACTGGTCTAATGTCCATTCCTTGTGTTCTTTAGCCCAAACAAGTCTCTTCTGCTTGTTGCCTGTCCTTAGCAGTGGTTTCCTAGCAGATATTCTACCATGAAGGCCTGATTCACACAGTCTCCTCTTAACAGTTGTTCTAGAGATGTGTCTTCTGCTAGAACTCTGTGTGGCATTGACCTGGTCTCTAATCTGAGCTGCTGTTGACCTGCGATTTCTGAGGCTGGTGAATTGGATGAACTTATCCTCCGCAGCAGAGGTGACTCTTGGTCTTCCTTTCCTGGGGCGGTCCGCATGTGAGCCAGTTTCTTTGTAGAGCTTGATGGTTTTAGTGACTGCACTTGGGGACACTTTCAAAGTTTTCCCAATTTTTCGGACTGACTGACCTTCATTTCTTAAAGTAATGATGGCCACTCATTTTTCTTTACTTAGCTGCTTTTTTTCTTGCCATAATACAAATTCTAACAGTCTATTCAGTAGGACTATCAGCTGTGTATCCACCTGACTTCTCCACAACGCAACTGATGGTCCCAACCCCATTTATAAGTCAAGAAATCCCACTTATTAAGGGCACACCTGTGACGTGAAAACCATTTCAGGTGACTACCTCTTGAAGTTCATAAAGAGAATGCCAAGAGTGTGCAAAGCAGTAATCAAAGCAAAAGGTGGCTACTTTGAAGAACCTAGAATATGACATATTTTCAGTTGTTTCACACTTTTGTGTTATGTATATAATTCCACATGTGTTAATTCATAGTTTTGATGCCTTCAGTGTGAATCTACAATTTTCATAGTCATGAAAATAAATAAAACGCTTTGAATGAGAAGGTGCGTCCAAACCTTTGGTCTGTACTGTATATATATAGTAGAAAGGCACAAGGGACTATAATAGATGGAAGATATGTGTCACCGAGAATCTTGGCCTCGGTGAAGTAGGAGCCACTAGTGCATATGTCCGCAGCATTTGCTGACGGACACTTTGGTAGTTAGCATAGCTGTGAAAAGCGGGATGGCTCTTATTGGGAGTAGTCATAGAGTTGGGCGGGTGACTACTCCACACAATCCAGGCCAGGTTTTGAATGGCTTACAAAAGTCAGCAAGCAGGGTCAGGTGGGGATGATTACATGGCTGACGGTGGAGCTCTGGATGGCTGGGTGTTTGTGTTTTGAACTGAGTGAAAGACCAGAGGGTCTCTGCTTGGATACAGAGGACAATGCAAGATACTCTGTGTGATTTACGGTACTGTGCCTTACTTGTGTAATTGTTTTTCCTTTAAGTGTCGGCTGGAGTAAGCCGATTAATGCTGCCTGTTGATTATTTGTGTGCCAACAATAAAGGACACTTGTTATTTTAAGATTTTCCTGGAAAAATGCTTCTGTGTATTTATCTGAAGGCTACCATTTGTGAATCCCTACAATATATATATACTAGTCAATGACCCGGTGTTGCTCGGGTATTTATTCATAGCAATTTTATATTAAATAACAGTGACGGCCCTTTAAAAGTGATTTTCACGGTGACCGGCCCTTTAAAAGTGAGTTTCACGGTGACCGGCCCTTTAACTGTGAACTCCACAGCGCCCGTCAGTTTGCAGTTAGGATTTAAGTGAAAGGCTGGCAGGCTTGTATTGGCTAATGCAGTTAATATTTTTTTATATATCTCGTGAACGGTACGTCCTAGAGAGCTGAGATCCCCGCAAAATTTAATTCCAGGTAGCAAGGAATGCGTAGACCAAGAATCATTGAAATCGATTGTTGCGTTTTGGAGGAACATACATAAATACATACATACATACGTATAAAAATTGTAAAAAAGGGCAGCACTCCAGAAGGTAAAAATGCAAAAAATTACTTTATTTACCCAAATAGGACATGCAGCGTTTCGGCTCTATGCAGGAGCCTTCCTCAGCAGTGTGTACAGACAAAATGCTGAGTATATATAGCATTGTGCTAAATCATATCAATTTACAAAACATGTGTGTTCAATTCTAGGGATGAGCGAACCTGAACTGTATAGGTTCGGGTTCGGTGTTCGTCGCTTTCTTGGCGCTTTTTAAAAGGCTGCAAAGCAGCCAATCAACAAGCGTCATACTACTTGCCCCAAGAGGCCATCACAGCCATGCCTATTATTGGCATGGCTGTGATTGGCCAGTGCAGCATGTGACCCAGCCTCTATTTAAGCTGGAGTCACGTAGCGTCGCACGTCACTCTGCTCTGATCATTGTAGGGAGAGTGTCATGGAACCATGAACCAGACGTACAACAAGAGATAAGTGGAAATAAGAAGGCTTTATTGAAAACCAAGCTGTAAGGCAAAAGTCCAAACGGATGGCTAAACCGAAGCAGGGTCTTGCGAAGCCAGAGGTCAGGAACCAGAAGGGTAGTCAGACGAAGCCTGGATCAGGAACCAGCAGGGTAGTCAGACGAAGCCTGGATCAGATACCAGCAGGGTAGTCAGACGAAGCCAGGATCAGGAACCAGAAGCAGCAGCAGTCTTAGAAGCATGTGAACACAGGAGGACCAAGCAAGGAACTGAAGCCACAGACCTCCTATATATATGAGCTAGGCATCCAGCTCCTCCCAGTGGGAAGGAGAAGCCGCAGGGTGGGAGGCTACAAGAAACCCAGAAACCAAGATGTCCGCCAGCACATGTCAAACGAAGGAGAACAGCAAGAAGGTAAGACCATGACAGTACCTCCCCCTCAAGGGCCCCTCCTCCGCGGAGTAAAGAACGGTTTCTGAGGGAAGCGTGCGTGGAAGGCTCGGAGCAAGGCAGGAGCATGGACATCTGCGGAGGGAACCCAGGAACGCTCCTCTGGACCATAACCACGCCAATGGACCAAAAACTGCACCCGACCGTGGACCAGGCGTGAGTCCAGGATATTGCTCACCTCATACTCCTCACGATTGCCCACTTGGACCGGACGAGGCCGAGGAACCGAGGAAGTGAAACGATTACACACCAGTGGCTTCAACAGGGAGACATGAAACACGTTGGAGATCCGCATGCCAGGAGGAAGCGCAAGGGCATAGGCTACCGGGTTTACCCTGCGAAGCACTCGGAAGGGACCAACAAAGCGAGGCGCCAGCTTGGGAGTGGACACTCGAAGGTTGAGGTTGCGGGTAGACAACCATACGCGGTCTCCGACCTGGTAGGAAGGAGCGGGCGCTCGTCTGCGATCAGCCTGGAGTTTCTGGCGCTGCGCAGAGACCTCAAGGGACCTCTGGATCTGTACCCAAGAAGCACGTAGGACGGAAAGGTGATCCTCCACAGCCGGAATATCCTGGGGAGAGAATACCTCCGGTAACACGGCAGGTTGGAACCCATAATTGGCCATGAAGGGAGACGTCCCAGAGGAAGAGTTCACCGCCGTGTTCCTGGCAAACTCAGCCCAAGGCAGGAGGTCAACCCAATTGTCTTGGTGATCGGAGACATAGCAACGAAGGAATTGCTCCAAGGCCTGATTGGATCGTTCTGCGGCCCCATTGGACTGAGGGTGGTAGGCCGAGGAGAAAGAGAGATGAATCCCCAACTGGGAGCAAAAGGCGCGCCAGAACCTGGACACAAACTGACTCCCCCGATCCGACACAATCTCCTTGGGCAAACCGTGCAACCGGAAAACCTCCCTGGCAAAAATCGTGGCCAACTCTTGTGCAGAGGGTAACTTCTTGAGAGGAACACAGTGGCACATTTTGGAAAACCGATCCACAATCATGAGAATGACCGTATGGCCTCGGGATGCAGGGAGGTCCACAATGAAATCCATCCCCAGGTGTGACCATGGACGCTCCCCGGTGGCTATGGGTTGCAACAGGCCCAACGGAAGGTGCCGAGGGGACTTACTCTGGGCACAAACGGAGCATGCCGCTACATATGCGGCGATGTCGGAACGTAGAGAAGGCCACCAGAACAGACGTGAAACAGCCCAGGACAGCTGATTCTTTCCAGGATGCTCCGCGGCCTTGGAGTTATGGTAGGTTCGCAACAACCGAGTGCGCAACTCCTCAGGCACAAAACATCTGCCGTTGGGTCTCCCAGAGGGAGCACCAGATTGAGCCGCCAAAATCTGCTCACCAAGGGGAGAGGTCAGGCTGGTGCGAATGGCGGCCAGGATCTGATTCGGAGGTATGACCGAAGTCGGAATCGACTCCTCCCCGGACAGCTCGGAGTACTGCCGTGATAAGGCATCCGCTCTGATGTTCTTGGAACCGGGTAGGTAGGAGACCACGTAATTAAAACGTGACAAGAACAGAGCCCATCTGGCCTGACGTGGTGTCAATCTCTTGGCCTCAGAGAGGTAGGTCAGATTCTTGTGGTCCGTCAGGATGAGAACCGGAACCACCGAGCCCTCGAGCAAGTGCCTCCATTCTTTAAGGGCCTGCACGATGGCCAATAACTCCCTGTCACCAATCTGATAGTTACACTCCGCGGAAGACAGTTTCCGGGAGTAAAACCCACAAGGAAGCAGAGGACCCTCTGGTGTTCTACGCTGAGACAGAAGGGCGCCTACTCCCGTCTCAGACGCGTCCACCTCGAGGACAAAAGGCAACCCAGGGTTGGGATGCGACAGAATCGGAGCCGACACAAAGGCGGACTTTAGAGCCTCAAAAGCTCGGATGGCCTCGAGCGGCCAGACCTGGGGATTACTGCCCTTCCTGGTCAGATCCGTGAGAGGCTTGGCTAGCGTGGAAAAGTCCCTGATGAACTTCCGATAATAATTGGCGAAGCCCAAAAAGCGCTGCAGGGCACGAAGACCACTGGGCTGGGGCCACTGTAAGACAGCCGAAACCTTCTCAGGATCCATGGAGAACCCCTCAGCGGAAATGATGTAACCTAAGAAGGTTACCTGGGATCGGTGAAATTCGCATTTCTCAAGCTTACCGAACAGCTTGTTCTCTAGTAACAGTTGCAACACTCGTCTGACATCCAGAATGTGGGCCTCCATGGATTCAGAATATACCAAGATGTCATCCAAATAGACCACCACACACTGCTGCAACAGGTCACGGAAAACATTGTTGATAAATTCCTGGAAGACTGCGGGCGCATTGCACAACCCAAAGGGCATAACCAAGGATTCATAATGACCGGTCCTGGTGTTAAACGCGGTCTTCCACTCATCGCCCGCCTTGATCCTTACCAGGTTATATGCCGCCCTCGGGTCGAGTTTGGTAAAGACCGTGGCCCCTTTGAGGCGATCGAACAGCTCGGAAATCAAGGGTATCGGGTAAGCGTTCTTGATCGTGATGCGATTGAGACCCCTGTAATCGATGCAAGGCCTCAACTCACCGCCCTTCTTTTTCACAAAGAAAAATCCAGCCCCTGCCGGGGACGAGGATTTGCGAATGTGTCCGCGTGAAAGCGCCTCCCTCAAGTACTCCTCCATGGCCTCATTCTCCGCTACCGACAGTGGATAGACTTTGCCACGAGGAGGAACGGCACCAGATTGTAACTCTATGGCACAATCGTATGGGCGGTGCGGAGGTAGGGCAACCGCACGCACCTTATCGAGTACATCCCGGTACTCCTCGTATTCAGGAGGCAACAGAGAGTCCGAGGAAGTACACAGCAACTTGACAGGCCCATGGATGCAACTAGCCCCACACTGCGGTGACCACGAGAGGATCTCGGCCGATCTCCAATCGAAAGTCGGATTATGCTTCTGGAGCCAGGGGTACCCCAAGACCACCGAGTAGTGTGGAGACGAAATAACCTGGAGACAGACCGACTCTCTGTGAATGGCACCAATGGCCATCCCCACTGGAAGGGTCTCCTAAATCACGTGTGGCGGCAGAAGGGGTCTGCCGTCTATCGCCTCAAGAGCCAGTGGGGAACCTCGAGGCTGCAGAGGAATGGAATTGGCGGCAGCGAACACACTATCAATGAACAAACCACCAGCACCAGAGTCCACCAACGCCTGGGTCGTCACCGAGCCCCCGACCCAGGAGAGGACAACAGTAATCAGTGGTTTGTCAACACGGGAAACCGGGGACGAGGAGACTCCACCCAAGATCTGCCCCCGACAGGATCTCAGGTGCGAGCGTCTCCCGGACGGTTCGGGCATGCCAACCGAAAATGCCCACCGAGACCACAGTACATGCATCGGCCCTCGCGTCTCCGGAGTACCCTCTCCCCCTCGGACAGGCGAGCAAACCCCAGCTGCATGGGTTCACCCCCAGACAAGTCATCCCCAGGAGGCGTGGGAGGAGAGGGAGGCACGGGTGGGACAGCAAACGTAGGCGCCAATCTGTTAGAAGGCCTCCGCAGGCTCTCCTTAAAGGAAGGTCTCTCCCTGAGTCTGGTGTCAATCAAAATCAGGAAAGAAATAAGAGACTCGAGCTCCACTGGTAGGTCCTTAGCTGCAACCTCATCCTTCAAGGCATCCGAGAGACCATGAGAGAAAGCAGCGACCAGAGCCTCATTATTCCAGCCCACCTCTGCTGCCAGGGTACGAAACTCAATGGTGTATTCAGCTACGGATCGTGAACCCTGTCTGATGGACATAAGGAGCTTCGCAGCAGAGGCAGCACGAGCCGGCACATCGAATACCTTCCGAAGAGAAGCAACAAAACCGGAAAACTCGGCAACCACCGGATTGTTGTTCTCCCATAAAGGGCTGGCCCAGGCCAAGGCCTTGTCCGAGAGCAGCGAGATCAAGAAGCCCACCTTTGATCTCTCAGTAGGAAAGGCATGTGGCAGCAACTCGAAATAAATGCCCACCTGGTTAAGGAAACCTCGGCACTGAGTTGGCTCTCCCCCAAAGCGCTGTGGAAGGGGGGCAGAACCGGTCATACCCCGAAACACCGCAGGCGCAGCAACAGGTGTCGGGGTAGACTCTGGCGCAACAACCGGAGCGGCAGTAGGAGCGGGCCCAGGAGCGACAACCGACCCATCGGCAACGGAAGCTAAATGAGCCGTGCGTTCAAGCAGGGTTTGCAACGCCACAGCGAACCGACCCAACAGGTGATCCTGCTGATCAAGTCTGGCAACCAGCGTAGGTAGCGAGGATGGCCCTGTACCGTCAGAATTCATGGCTTGGTCCTAATGTCATGGAACCATGAACCAGACGTACAACAAGAGATAAGTGGAAATAAGAAGGCTTTATTGAAAACCAAGCTGTAAGGCAAAAGTCCAAACGGATGGCTAAACCGAAGCAGGGTCTTGCGAAGCCAGAGGTCAGGAACCAGAAGGGTAGTCAGACGAAGCCTGGATCAGGAACCAGCAGGGTAGTCAGACGAAGCCTGGATCAGGAACCAGCAGGGTAGTCAGACGAAGCCAGGATCAGGAACCAGAAGCAGCAGCAGTCTTAGAAGCATGTGAACACAGGAGGACCAAGCAAGGAACTGAAGCCACAGACCTCCTATATATATGAGCTAGGCATCCAGCTCCTCCCAGTGGGAAGGAGAAGCCGCAGGGTGGGAGTCTACAAGAAACCCAGAAACCAAGATGGCCGCCAGCACATGTCAAACAAAGGAGAACAACAAGAAGGTAAGACCATGACAGAGAGGTTGCAGCTGCGACGTTAGGGCGAGATTAGGCAGTGATTAACTCATCCAAAAGACTTCATTCAGTGATCGATCTGCAGCTGTGGATCATTGAACTGCTGCTGTTCAACTGCTCACTGTTTTTAGGCTGCCCAGAGCGTTTTTCATTTACTTTTTTCTGGAGTGATCGGCGGCCATTTTGTGTCTTGTGGAGCGCCAGCACAAGCTGCCACCAAGTGCATTTAACCCTCAATAGTGTGGTTGTTTTTTGGCTAAATCCTACATCAGGGTCAAGCTGTCACACAAAGTGCATTTCACCATTAATAGTGTGGTTATTTTTTGTCCATATACTACATCAGGGGCAAGCTGTCAACAAGTGCACTTAACCCTCAACAGTGTGGTTGTTTTTTGGCTAAATCCTACATCAGGGTCAAGCTGTCACACAAAGTGCATTTCACCATTAATAGTGTGGTTATTTTTTGTCCATATACTACATCAGGGGCAAGCTGAGCCTGTCACCAAGTGCATTTAACCCTCAATAGTGTGGTTGGTCAAGCTGTCACACCAAGTGCATTTAAGCATCAATAGTGTGGTTATTTTTTGGCCATATCCCAGTCTAATTCTGTCTGTAAACGTATACCTGTCACCCAGTGCCTAAATAATAGGCCTCAAATTTATAGTCAGCTAAATCTGTGGTTATTGCTGTGGCTGGGCAAGTTATTTAGTTTCCGTCAAAGCACAGTTTTTGTTCTGGGTTGAAATACAATTCCCAATTTAGCAATTCTCTAATTTAGTGGTTTCTGCTGTATCAGACCTACTTTAAATCTATCCCTAAAAGGGTATATAAGATTCAAGGTGCACATAAGGGTCATTCTGAATAACTTCACACACACGCTACTGTGCATTTCCAAGTCTTTTTTTTTTTTTTTTTTTTATCTTTTTATCTTTTTTTTTTTTTAATTTTTTATTGGGAAAACTACAAAACATTTACAGTAAAAAAAAAGTTTTTACAATCTCTCAATTCTTAGTGACCCAACTAATTATATATAAATATAAATATATTCAACTCATCTTTTCATAACGTTTAGAAAACCCTCCCCTCCCTCCCCCCCAATTTGTGGTGCGTCAAAGTAGGACCCCTATATATAATACAACCTGACCTCAGCTAATCAGACCTCCAACCACTCCATATCCTACTCCACTGGAATTCAATTTCCCTCCGTCTATATATAATTTTCTCGTAGTTCTTTACCTTATCAATTAAGTTTGTCCATGTATTTATGTCTGGAATGGATCGGGCAAACCAGGTCCGACTGATCAGAACTCTAGCCAACATCAGTATTCTACTCAGAAAGATCTTTTGATACTTATGATTTTTTAGTTTAGAAAGATCATTAAGAACAAATACTTGTGGTTCAAAAGGAATTCGAATTTTTAGTTTACAAATAATACAATTATTGATACCATTCCAGTACTTTATAAGTTCTGGACAGGTCCATATCATATGGAGAAAGTCTGCTCCTACAGTATCACATTTGGGACAGTTGGACGTGTCTCTTAACCCGCATTTATTCATCCATAGGGGAGTAATATATAATCTATGACAAATTTAGAATTGTATTAGAACATGGTTAAAGTTCTGGGATAGTAAAGATAAATTCCCAAAAATATTCTCCCACCCTTCTCCCTGTAAATTCGGACAATCCACCTCCCACGATTTTTGTCCTGGTGAGTGTATATCACTAAACCGTGCCTTAACTAATAACTTATATATATTTGAAATTTTTATTCTAGAAAGTGTACCCCCTACCCAATCATTCAGAAAGGATAAATTATCTATATCCAACAGCCGCTTATCATCCAAGCTAGATAATACAGATCGCAATTGAAAATACCTAAACCATGAAAGATTTTTTATATTATGTGTCATTTCTATATAGGGTTTAATTTCTCTATTTTTAACTACCTGTGAAATATATAAAATTTTGTTCTTCTGCCAAAATTTATCAGCTGCGATTTCATCCAGCCTTTGTAAATATATATTATGCCAAAGAGGCGTAAATGTGAGTGAACCCTTAACCTTCAACCATGTCCTAGTTGTAGCCCACACTTTAAGGAGTAATTTTATAGTCTCTCTGTAGCCTTGCTCATAACTCTTCAATAGACCAGATTCCAACAAAGTAAAGATATTATTGTGAGCATGACTAGTTACCAACTTCCCCAGTAGTGCACTATTTTCTGATTCATAGCACATCAATAACTGGGCTGCAATAAAATACCCCTTAAAGTAGGGGAGATTTAAACCCCCGCACTCCACTGATTTATACAAATATTCCAACTTAATTCGCACTCGCTTTCTTCCCCATATTAAATCATTTATTATTCTTTCCATAAGTTTAAAATGTTTGTCTTGTATCCAAATAGGTGTATTTCTGAGCACATAAAGAAATTGTGGTAAAATCACCATTTTAACCAGTGAAACTCGATCAGCTCTAGATAGGGGAAGTTTCAGCCAGATCCCTATTTTAGCTCTAATCTTTACCATGATGGGGATCAAATTAAGTTCTAGAAAGTTTTCGACCCTAGGTGATATAGTCAAACCCAAATATTGAAAAGTATCAACAATATCCAACTGTGTAAGAGGAACCTCTTTCTGTGGCAGGGGGTCTATTGGGAGCAGACTAGTCTTGGCCCAGTTTATAAGAAGACCAGACACCTCACCAAATACTTTAACCATTTGAATAATCCTAGGGAGAGTAGTTTCCGTATGATCTATAAAAAACAGAACATCATCTGCATATAATGAGATGCGGTCTTGTGTTCCTAGCGTACCAAATCCTTTGACCTGCTTGTCCTGCCTGATGGCCATCGCAAGGGGTTCGATATATATATCGAATAATAAGGGAGATAATGGGCAACCCTGACGGGTGCCTCTGTTTAACTCGATACTACTACTCAAAATTCCATTAAGACTCAATTTAGCCCTTGGAGATCCATACAATAACCTAAGAGTGCGTATAAACCTCTCTCCAAAGCCCATCCTAACAAGAACCTTCCAGAGGAAACGCCACTCCACCCTGTCAAAGGCCTTAGAGGCATCCAATGACAGGATGGAGCGGGCGATCCCCCCAGGGGCCTGGATATTTGAAAAGAGCCGATGTAAATTATGATGAGTACCCTTATTTTTAATAAAACCGCTCTGATCCGGATGGATTATGGAGGAGACGACCCCAGAAAGCCTTGTAGCAAGGACCCTCGCCAAAAGCTTTACATCTGCATTAAGTAGTGAAATTGGTCTATAAGATTCTAAATATAGAGGGTCCTTGCCTTTTTTTGGAATTAATATCACTGTAGCCTCCATCATTGAATCTGGCAACATCCCATCCTCCATTGATTCAGCAAAGACCTCCAATAATCTAGGAAGAATACAGTCCCCGTATTTGCTATAAAATTCATATGGAAGCCCGTCTGAACCAGGAGTAGAATTAGCTGAACATAGTTTGATAGCTCCCTCAAGTTCCTGAATTGAGACCTCCAATTCTAATGCTTTCTTTTGCATCTCAGTGATAGTTGAAAAGTTGATCCTATCTAGATAGAAATCTATCTTATCATCTGTAATATTAGAATCAGCCTTGTACAGATCAAGAAAATAATCAAAAAAGGCCTTCTCCACCGGACCCTGTCCAGTAACTATCCTACCATCCCTCAGTCGAACCTTGTCTATATGTTTTTTGGGTTGTTGATTGGAGATTACTCTGGAGAGGAGTCTACCGGGTCGCCCAGACTCTGTAAAATATTTTTGCCCTTTAAAGAAGAGATTCTGTTGAGCTTTATCCAGTAAAAAATTAGCATATATTTGTGTGGCTTTTTGCATATTTTCCCTATTATTCTCCGTCTTATTTATATGGAAGGATTCTGTCGCTGACACTACATGTTTTTCTAGATTTTTCTGTTTTTTTCCATATTCCCTTCTAAGATTCGTGATATTACTAACCATCAATCCCCTCATATACGCCTTAAAGGTATCCCATACCACTTGAATTTTTGCTGAGCCGTAGTTAATATCCCAGAATCGGCCTATTTCATTTCGAATTATTTCATGTGTCTTTATAACTGATAGCCAGTAAGGGTTTAGTCTAAAGGGAGGTTTCGGTGTATATCTTTCCTGGGACAAGCATAATTCAAGTACTAACGGGGAGTGATCAGATATTGACCTTGTTTCATATTTCATTCGTTTTATCAATTTCACATATTTGCTATTTATCAATACAAGGTCTATTCTGGACAACGATTTACCTGCTTTACTAAAGCATGAAAAAACCCTTTTCCCCTGTCCCAGATATTCCCAAGCGTCCTCAAATCCAGCCTCCAGGCAAAACCGTGCGAGGGGAGACCCCTGGACCGGACTGTCACTCCTAGCACTCATAGAGACCCTGTCACGTAAAGGATCGATGACACAGTTAAAATCGCCAATAATCAATGTTGGACATTCTGGCCATTTATCCATAAATAATAAGAGAGAATTAAGAACCAAAAGAGAAAATGGCGGAGGGATATAGACAAAGGCCAAAATACATAACTCTCCCCCTAACCTGCAATATAAAAAAATAAATCTCCCCTGTTGGTCGACAGAGGATGCCTCACAAACGAAGTCAATAAGTCTATGTATCAACACCGTAACACCTCTCGAGTAGTTGGAGAGGGTAGAATGATACGTATGCACAGCCCATCCCCTGTCGACCACTCTAGTGGTCTCCTCAGTAAGATGGGTCTCTAACAGGCATACTATTGCTGGTAAATGGGCCTGAGTCAGGTCAAAAACCGCTTGTCTCTTACCTCTTTCCCCCAAACCACGTACATTCCAAGCAAAAATTCTGATCATCGTCATCAACAATGGTTAAATGGAGGATCAGGAGAGAGGGAAAAAGGAAAAAACAAGAAGAAAAAAAATTAGTAAACTGAAAAAAGGGGAACCACACCCACTTTGACGCACCACAACCCAACCCCCCCCTCACCCCCCTCCCACAGGCAATCCACCACATATTGTAGTAGATTTCTTTCCTATGACCAACCCTCGACCCTCCCCCCACTCAGCCACCCCCACACCCCCACACCGCCATTAAGAAGCAGAGAAAACTACATTAAGGGGTATAAGCCCCTTATAATACTAATTATTCCCGCCAGATCATAACCCAATTGAGTCATCGATTGTTTCGATCAAGCCAATCCGCGGCTTCTTCTGAGGTGTCAAAAAAAAGGGTTTTATCTTCAAAAACAATCCGCAATTTGGCCGGGAATATAAGAGAATATTTAATATCCCTTTCTCTTAGCTTCTTTTTAACAGTCATAAATGTGCGTCTCCTTTCTTGTATTTCTTTCGAAAAATCAGGAAAAAAGGCCAGTCTAATCCCGTTATACACAACCGGTGAGGATTCCCTCGCCCTTCTCAGGAGGACATCTCTGTCCCCTGTAGTCAATAACTTAGCAAGGATTGTCCGAGGTTGTCTCCCTGGAATTGGTTTTCCTCCTGGGACCCGATGAGCTCTTTCAATCATAAAAAGAGGAGAAAATGACTCTTTAGCAAAGTTCTCAAGAATTAATTTCTGTACAAATTGGGTTGGATTTTTCCCTTCCACACCCTCTGGAATCCCTATTATTCTCACGTTGTATCTTCGTGACCTATCCTCCAGGTCCACTACCTTTTTCTTCAAGAGATTATATTCCGCTTTAAGTGTAGAAACTTCCGTATTTATTTTTTTGGATTCATTCTGTATAAGGGTGACGGAATTTTCAAGGGTGTTGACTCTGTCTCGCATTTTGGACAAATCATCTTTTATTAGTCCCACATCAACTTGAATAAACCCAAGTTGGGTTGTAACCGCCTGTATTAAATCCCCGTTCTGTTTAACCGCTAGGAGTATTTCTTCCAGCGGGGAAGAGTTATCATTAGGGATAGCTTCCCCCATTATGCCGTCTTCCTCTTCAGGGTATCTATCGCCTTTTTGTATTTCTAGCTCAGTTACCTCTGATTCATAATTTTTTTTTGCAAAAAATTCCTTTTGTCCACCCCTCGTATTGACCCTTGGAGACTTCAGAAACTGGTCCAGTTTTGTTGGTTCAGCAGTTTGGACCCGTGTTTTCTGACCTGATAGATCAGTCGAACGCCTAAAGGCTTTTGGGCCCATATCTTATTCCTCTTTATTCCTCTTTATTTATTTTTATTTTATTTTATTTTTTTAGTATATATATTTTTTTGATATATTTTTTTTTTTTTTTTTTCCCCTTATTCCGCCTCCTTCTCTCCTTTGAGTATATATCTTTTCTTCTTTGCTCTCCTTCTTTCTCTTTTATTTTTTATTTTTGTTCCTTTTCTTTTTTCTGTTTTTCCTTATCCCCCTTCCCTTTTTTTTTTTTTTATAGTGCTTTCTTCTTAGTTCTGTTTTTCTTCTCCTTTTTTTTTCCTCTTTTTTTTTTTCTCCTCCCCCTTTTTTTTTTTTTTTTTGTGTCCCCCCTTCTTTATACTCTTTCTCCTCTTATTTTTTTTTCCTTTTTTTTTCCCCTTCTCCACTTTATACTTTAAACTCTATAGTTCACTTTCTTATAATCGTATGCAACTTGATCAATCTCCAGTCAAGGTTAGTTGAAATCAGCAGTCATGGGGAGGTTAGTCACTATGACATCAAGAAGGAGACATAACAAATCGAGGAGAGAAGCTTATCATCTTCTCCAACAGACCATCAGGTAGGGGGAACACAGAGGTTACTCACTGACACCAAAAGGGGGGTAGCAGATCAGCAGGAGCCGGAGGCACACTCCACGGGGGTAAGGGAAAAAGAACTCCAGACAGCAGACTGCACACGGCGACATGGAGGGCAAGAAAGGAGGCAGGAGCGGCAGGAGCGGCAGAATCAGGAACGGCAGAATCGGCAAAGAGCCGGAGGCAGCCCCCACATCCGAACCCAGCAGTCAATAGCAGCAGCGTGGCAGGCTTGGACGAAAGGCAACAATGCCAGGGCTCAACAACGCTGATCGCCCAGTCACAAAGAAGGTGCACGGAGGATTCGGCACGAAGACGCCAGCATAGTCAAAGCGGCGGGGTAGCTGAGCAGCAGGGAAAGCCGGGAGCGTGACGTCCACTACGTCATCACGTCATCGAACTGTGCATTTCCAAGTCTAATTCTGTCAGTAAACATATACCTTTCACCCAGCGCCTAAATACTAGGCCTCAAATTTACATCCATCTAAATCTGCGGTTAATGCTGTGGCTGGTCAAGTTATTTAGTGTCCGTCAAAGCACAGTTTTTGTTCTGGGTTGAAATACAATTCCCAATTTAGCAATTTCCTAATTTAGTGGTTTCTGCTGTATCAAACCTACTTTAAATCTATCCCTAAAACGGTATATTAGATTCAAGGTGCTGATAGGGTCATCCACAATAACTTCACACGCTACCGTACATTTCCAAGTCTAATTCTGTCCGTAAACGTATACCTGTCATCCAGCGCCTAAATACTAGGCCTCAAATTGATATTCAGCTAAATCTGTCGTTACTGCTGTGCCTGTATTAGTGTAATACGGTAACTAAATAGATAGCCAGATAGTGTTAGGTGTCTGTAAAAAAAAGGCTTGAATTTGAATTCAATACATTGGGCCAAATAATATTTTTCTTATTGTGGTGAACGGTAACAATGAGGAAAACATCTAGTAAGGGACGCGGACATGGTCGTGGTGGTGTTAGTGGACCCTCTGGTGCTGGGAGAGGACGTGGCCGTTCTGCCACAGCCACACGTCCTAGTGTACCAACTACCTCAGGTCCCAGTAGCCGCCATAATTTACAGCGATATTTGGTGGGGCCCAATGCCGTTCTAAGGATGGTAAGGCCTGAGCAGGTACAGGCATTAGTCAATTGGGTGGCCGACAGTGGATCCAGCACGTTCACATTATCTCCCACCCAGTCTTCTGCAGAAAGCGCACAGATGGCGCCTGAAAACCAAGCCCATCAGTCTGTCACATCACCCCCATGCATACCAGGGAAACTGTCTGAGCCTCAAGTTATGCAGCAGTCTCTTATGCTTTTTGAAGACTCCGCTGGCAGGGTTTCCCAAGGGCATCCACCTAGCCCTTCCCCAGCGGTGGAAGACATAGAATGCACTGACGCACAACCACTTATGTTTCCTGATGATGAGGACATGGGAATACCACCTCAGCACGTCTCTGATGATGACAAAACACAGGCGACAACTGCTGCGTCTTTCTGCAGTGTGCAGACTGAACAGGAGGTCAGGGATCAAGACTGGGTGGAAGACGATGCAGGGGACGATGAGGTCCTAGACCCCACATGGAATGAAGGTCGTGACACTGACTTTCACAGTTCGGAGGAAGAGGCAGTGGTGAGACCGAGCCAACAGCGTAGCAAAAGAGGGAGCAGTGGGCAAAAGCAGAACACCCGCCGCCAAGAGACTCCGCCTGCTACTGACCGCCGCCATCTGGGACCGAGCACCCCAAAGGCAGCTTCAAGGAGTTCCCTGGCATGGCACTTCTTCAAACAATGTGCTGACGACAAGACCCGAGTGGTTTGCACGCTGTGCCATCAGAGCCTGAAGCGAGGCATTAACGTTCTGAACCTTAGCACAACCTGCATGACCAGGCACCTGCATGCAAAGCATGAACTGCAGTGGAGTAAACACCTTAAAATCAAGGAAGTCACTCAGGCTCCCCCTGCTACCTCTTCTGCTGCTGCCGCCTCGGCCTCTTCTGCAGCTGCCGCCGCCTCGACCTCTTCCTCCGCCTCTGGAGGAACGTTGGCACCTGCCGCCCAGCAAACATGGGATGTACCACCAACACCACCACCTGCGTCACCAAGCATCTCAACCATGTCACACGCCACCGTTCAGCTCTCCATCTCACAAGCATTTGAGAGAAAGCGTAAATTCCCACCTAGCCACCCTCGATCCCTGGCCCTGAATGCCAGCATTTCTAAACTACTGGCCTATGAAATGCTGTCATTTAGGCTGGTGGACACAGACAGCTTCAAACAGCTCATGTCGCTTGCTGTCACACAGTATGTTGTTCCCAGCCGGCACTACTTCTCCAAGAGAGCCGTGCCTTCCCTGCACAACCAAGTATCCGATAAAATCAAGTGTGCACTGCGCAACGCCATCTGTGGCAAGGTCCACCTAACCACAGATACGTGGACCAGTAAGCACGGCCAGGGACGCTATATTTCCCTAACTGCACACTGGGTAAATGTAGTGGCGGCTGGGCCCCAGGCGGAGAGCTGTTTGGCGCACGTCCTTCCGCCGCCAAGGATCGCAGGGCAACATTCTTTGCCTCCTGTTGCCTCCTCCTCCTACTCAGCTTCCTCCTCCTCTTCTTCCACCTGCTCATCCAATCAGCCACACACCTTCACCACCAACATCAGCACAGCCCGGGGTAAACGTCAGCAGGCCATTCTGAAACTCATATGTTTGGGGGACAGGCCCCACACCGCATAGGAGTTGTGGCGCGGTATAGAACAACAGACCGACGAGTGGTTGCTGCCAGTGAGCCTCAAGCCCGGCCTGGTGGTGTGCGATAATGGGCAAAATCTCGTTGCAGCTCTGGGAATAGCCGGTTTGACGCACATCCCTTGCCTGGCGCATGAGCTGAATTTGGTGGTGCAGAAGTTCATTCACAACTACCCCGACATGTCAGAGCTGCTGCATAAAGTGCGGGCCGTCTGTTCGCGCTTCCGGCATTCACATCCTGCCGCTGCTCGCCTGTCTGCGCTACAGCGTAACTTCGGCCTTCCCGCTCACCACCTCATGCAGAACAGCACCACTTCACCACCAATGACTGGGCCTCCATGCGAGACCTGTGTGCCCTGTTGCGCTGTTTCGAGTACTCCACCAACATGGCCAGTGGCGATGATGCCGTTATCAGCGTTACAATACCACTTCTATGTCTCCTTGAGAAAACACTTAGGGCGATGATGGAAGAGGAGGTGGCCCAGGAGGAGGAGGAGGAGGAAGAGGGGTCATTTTTAGCACTTTCAGGCCAGTCTCTTAGAAGTTACTCAGAGGGAGGATTTTTGCAACAGCAGAGGCCAGGTAGAAATGTGGCCAGCCAGGGCCCACTACTGGAGGACGAGGAGGACGAGGATGAGGAGGAGGTGGAGGAGGATGAGGATGAAGCATGGTCACAGCGGGGTGGCACCCAATGCAGCTCGGGCCCATCACTGGTGCGTGGCTGGGGGGAAATGCAGGACGATGGCAATACGCCTCCCACAGAGGACAGCTTGTCCTTACCTCTGGGCAGCCTGGCACACATGAGCGACTACATGCTGCAGTGCTTGCGCAACGACAGCAGAGTTGCTTACATTTTAACGTGCGCGGACTACTGGGTTGCCACCCTGCTGGATCCACGGTTCAAAGACAATGTGCCCACCTTACTTCCTGCACTGGAGCGTGATAGGAAGATGCGCAAGTATAAGCACACGTTGGTAGACGCGCTACTGAGAGCATTCCCAAATGTCACAGGGGAACAAGTGGAAGCCCAATGCCAAGGCAGAGGAGGAGCAAGAGGTCGCCAAGGCAGCTGTGTCACGGCCAGCTCCTCTGAGGGCAGGGTTAGCATGGCAGAGATGTGGAAAAGTTTTGTCAACACGCCACAGCTAACTGCACCACCACCTGATAAGCAATGTGTTAGCAGGAGGCAACATTTCACTAACATGGTGGAACAGTACGTGTGCACACCCCTCCATGTACTGATTGATGGTTCGGCCCCATTCAACTTCTGGGTCTCCAAATTGTCCACGTGGCCAGAGCTAGCCTTTTATGCCTTGGAGGTGCTGTCCTGCCTGGCGGCCAGCGTTTTGTCTGAACGTGTATTCAGCACGGCAGGGGGCGTCATTACAGACAAACGCAGCCGTCTGTCTACAGCCAATGTGGACAAGCTGACGTTCATAAAAATGAACCAGGCATGGATCCCACAGGACCTGTCCATCCCTTGTGCAGATTAGACACTAACTACCTCCCCTTAACCATATATTATTGTACTCCAGGGCACTTCCTCATTCAATCCTATTTTTATTTTCATTTTACCATTATTTTGCGGAGCAACCCAAAGTTGAATGAACCTCTCCTCTGTCTGGGTGCCGGGGCCTAAATATCTGACAATGGACTGTTCCAATGTTGGGTGACGTGAAGCCTGATTCTCTGCTATGACATGCATACTGATTCTCTGCTGACATGAAGCCAGATTCTCTGTTACGGGACCTCTCTCCTCTGCCTGGGTGCCTGGGCCTAAATATCTGACAATGGACTGTTCCAGTGTTGGGTGACGTGAAGCCTGATTCTCTCCTATGATATGAAGACTGATTCTCTGCTGACATGAAGCCAGATTCTCTGTTACGGGAACTCTCTCCTCTGCCTGGGTGCCTGGGCCTAAATATATGACAATGGACTGTTACAGTGTTTGGTGATGTGAAGCCTGATTCTCTGCTATGATATGAAGACTGATTCTCTGCTGACATGAAGCCAGATTCTCTGTTACAGGATTTCTCTCCTCTGCCTGGGTGCCTGGGCCTAAATATCTGACAATGGACTGTTCCAGTGTTGGGTGACGTGAAGCCTGATTCTCTCCTATGATATGAAGACTGATTCTCTGCTGACATGAAGCCAGATTCTCTGTTACGGGAACTCTCTCCTCTGCCTGGGTGCCTGGGCCTAAATATATGACAATGGACTGTTACAGTGTTTGGTGATGTGAAGCCTGATTCTCTGCTATGATATGAAGACTGATTCTCTGCTGACATGAAGCCAGATTCTCTGTTACGGGACCTCTCTCCTCTGCCTGGGTGCCACTGCCTGGGCCTAAATATCTGACAATGGACTGTTACAGTGGTGGGTGACGTGAAGCCTGATTCTCTGCTATGACATGCAGACTGATTCTCTGCTGACATGAAGCCAGATTCTCTGTTACGGGACCTCTCTCCTCTGCCTGGGTGCCTGGGCCTAAATATCTGACAATGGACTGTTCCAGTGTTGGGTGACGTGAAGCATGATTCTCTCCTATGATATCAAGACTGATTCTCTGCTGACATGAAGCCAGATACTCTGTTACGGGACCTCTCTCCTCTGCCTGGGTGCCACTGCCTGGGCCTAAATATCTGACAATGGACTGTTCCAGTGGTGGGTGACGTGAAGCCAGATTCTTTGCTATGGGACCTCTCTCCAATTGATATTGGTTAATTTTTATTTATTTTATTTTTATTTTTATTCATTTCCCTATCCACATTTGTTTGCAGGGGATTTACCTACTTGTTGCTGACTTTTGCAGCCCTCTAGCTCTTTCCTGGACTGTTTTACAGCCTTTTTAGTGCCGAAAAGTTTGGGTCCCCATTGACTTCAATGGGGTTCAGGTTCGGGACGAAGTTCGGGTCGGATTCGGATCCCGAACCTGAACATTTCCGGGAAGTTCGGCCGAACTTTTCGAACCCGAACATCCAGGTGTTTGCTCAACTCTAATCCTGATGCATCCTGAACCGATTGCTATCTATTCAGAATGCATGGGGATATGCCTGATCAGTTTTTTTCGGGTATAGAGCCTCTGTGACGGAACTCTATGCCGGAAAAGAAAAACGCTAGTGTGAAAGTAGCCTTAGCCGGTGATTATTAAGACGTGACTTGAAGTAGGTAGTTGTCTCAAATCAAATTGCACGGACACATAAGTGCATAGATAATATAGCTGGAATCGCAGGTCAGATAATGTCGTATCTGGTATGCGATCCCAGTATGAGGATGCACAAAATTTCTACCTTTTAGGATATATTTACAATTGACACATGATAGACATGGGAAACATCCAACACTGATTGTTGTCAGTGTTGTCTGCCTAGCTGTTTTTAGTGTGCCTACATTGGGCTTGACCAACTGATCTTTAATGCTCTTGGATCTGCGATAGGACATTAAAGGTGGAGAATGAAATTCCTCAATTGTACTATGGCAACCCCGCAGTATATTCCAATGACGTCGAATGATGTTCCCTATCTCTGTACTCTGTTCAGAGTGCGTCAAAATGAAAGGGATCCTAACCGCCTTAGTTTGTTGTATTTTCCTTTTAAGAGTATCTTCCCTATTTAGTCTCCTAGCCATTTCTTTTTTCTCATAAAGTAATTTGGATGGATAACCCCGCTTCTTAACATTATTTATCAGTATATCCAAAGTGTTATCAAACACATCCGGATCTGAGACTATACGTCTAGCCCTTAAAAACTGAGAATAAGGTAGGGATCTGACCATAGATCTAGGGTGATTGCTACTGTACGTCAGTAGTGTGTTACTGTCAGTCGGCTTGGTGAACAGTTGACTTATGTCGGTGAGACAACTACCGACTTCAAGTCTTAATAATCACCGGCTAAGCATAAGGAAAAAACGGCTTGACCTGCCAGTGTCAAAACATTTTGTTGACCTTAAACACACAGAAAGAGATTTGAGGTGTTGCATTATCGATTTTATACCAATGCCTAGGAGAGGTGGCAACAGAACTAATTTGTTTAAAAAAAAGGGAGTTGAAGTGGATCCATACACTGAATTCCCTTAAACCGCATGGTCTTAATGTAGACTACAAAATTGGGGTTGGCTAGGGCTGTGGCTTGCCCTTTTGCTGCATATTGTGATGTCGACCGCACCTGTGTATATTTTGTGATTATTTGTACTGGACAAAATATATGTTCTCTATGAATTTTCATGTTTTTAATTATTTTCTACTTTTTCATTATTCTCATTATAGATGGTATGCCACGGAGTATGGAGTGAGGAAACCTGAGGCTGCACTTGTGAACGGCGTGCTGTTGTAATGTGCAGAGGATGTTTGATTTATTTTGTTCATATTTGGGATTTTTGCAGTTACAGTCCGTTATTCACATGACAGGTGGTTGTGAGGAGAACCCTCGTAAAAAGGTGGTGATAGGTGGGTTTTGATCACGGACACAGTGCGACTCTGCACTAACGTGCAGATGCTCAGCTGGTCTGAGGTCCCGGATGGTGGTTCCACTTCTTTGGTTGTGGTAGTCCTCATCCGACCCCGCTTAGCCACTCATACAGTTATATGGCACGAATATGTGCAATTACCACCTTGATCCTGTGCGCACCGGACTATGCTGCCATCTAAGCATGCGCTTGTCAGTAAAGGCACTATTCCCATATTAGGAATGGCAGATTGGACATCAGGGCTGCAGTACACAGCCGCGGCATTGCGACTATACCGAAACCCGGAAGTATGACGTATACGTCATTCAGACATGCGCAGTTGCGCTTTAGGCACGCCGGATCGCGCGAGTTATGGCAGCCATCCACGCTCCGTCTCCTCCTTCACCCTCCGTCTGCAATACCATTTAGTAAGCACTAAGCACTTTATTATTGATCACAGTTGGCACTGTTAATGTTCTGATTAGTAATTATGGATTTGTGTGAGAGTTTCTATACACTGTAGAATCATGAATGCACCTTGTTATTTGGATATTTATAATATGATCATGAATTAGTGATTGTCTGTGTTACACTTTAGTATTATGTATATGTATTGTATTTCTTATCACATTGATTTTTAATTGTTATGAATTGAACACACATGTTTTGTAAATTGATATGATTTAGCACAATGCTATATATACTCAGCATTTTGCCTGTACATACTGCTTGAGGAAGGCTCCTGCATAGAGCCGAAACGTCGCATGTGCCATTTGGGTAAATAAAGTAATTTTTGCTTTTTACCTTCTGGAGTGCTGCCCTTTTTTACAATTTTTATCTATTTGGATTGGCTTATATCCATATTGGGCCAGCTGCACCCGTTTGTCTACACCAGTGACGGTGCCGCCTCTTTGTTTTTTGTTTGTCTATACATACGTGTATATATATATTCTTGAATCCCATGCAAATTGTAGGGGGGGATGTATGTAATGGTCGGGGACTTTGACCTGAATGCTTAATCATGTTTTCAGTTTATGTAGATATAAACAAAAAGACCTATATATATTTATGTGGGTGAAATGTATGAAATCATCCAGTGACATAATACATCAGTACCGTGCTGTGTATATAACTATATATACACTCACAGCGAGGTAGAGATGTATGATGTAACCGGAAGATTTTGTACATGTCACAACAGGTATTAAGTAATCATTTGAAAAGGGATGAAATACGGATGTAGTAGAGTTAACACACATGCTTTATGAGACGTGTTATGTAAACTTAATGCAATTAAATGTGTTACGCTATTGTTTTTAAATGGCTTTTGTTTCAAGATTACGGGATGAATTAATAAATTTGAGAGGTTGTGTGTTAACCATACTACATCTGTACAGATTAGCATTACTGAATATATACATTACTGAGTGTTGTAGAGAGAGATACAAAATTCATGTAAGCATTGTACCTGGGCATAATCGCTGACTATATTCTTTCACAAGTTCAGGCCTCATGCACACGACTGTTGTGTGCATCCGTGGCCGTTGTGCCGTTTTCCGTTTTTTTTCCCGTTGTCCTATTTTTTTGACGGACAACAGTTCACGGACCCATTCAAGTCAATGGGTCCTTGAAAGAACACTGATGCACACAAGATTGGCATCCGTGTCCGTGATCCGTGGCCGTAGGTTACTTTCATGGCATTATTAACATTGGTGGCAGTGTGCGGCATCCCCCGGCCCCCCTCCCTCCCTCTATGGCATTATTAACATTGGTGGCACTGTGCGGCCTCCCCTCTCCCCCCAAGTCCCCGCCCGATCATTGGTGGCAGCGGAGTTGCGATCGGAGTCCCAGTTTAATCGCTGGGGCTCTGATCGGTAACCATGGCAACCAGGACGCCACTGCAATCCTGGTTGCCATGGTTACTTAGCAATAGTAGAAGCATTATGCTTACCTGCTGGCTGCTGCGATGTCTGTGTCCGGCCGGGAGCTCCTCCTACTGGTAAGTGACAGGTCTGACGGGCGCATTGCTGTCACTTACCAGTAGGAGGAGCTCCCGGCCGGACACAGACATCGCAGCAGCCAGCAGGTAAGTATGATGCTTCTACTATTGCCAAGCCGCACACTGCCACCAATGTTAATAATGCCATAGAGGGAGCGGGGCCGGGGGATGCCGCACACTGCCACCAATGTTAATAATGCAATAGAGGGAGGGAGGGGGGCCGGGGGAAGCCGCACACTGGCCACCAATGATATTCAAACTGGGGAGGGGGGGGCTGCCCCCTGCTGCCTGGCAGACCCTGATCTCGTACAGGGGGCTATGATACACACAATTAACCCCTTCAGGTGCAGCACCTGAGGGGTTAATTGTACAGATCACAGACCCCTGTAAGAGATCGGGTGCTGCCAGGCAGCAGGGGGCAGACATGTACACAGTTTGCAGTATATTCTAACTAGAAGCGTCCCCATCACCATGGGAACGCCTCTGTGTTAGAATATACTGTCGGATATGAGTTTTCACGATGTAACTCATATCCGACAGTATATTCTAACATAGAGGCGTTCCCATGGTGATGGGGACGCTTCAAGTTAAAATATACCATCAGATTGGAAAAAACTCTGATCCGATGGTATAAAAGAGACTCCAGACTTTACATTGAAAGTCAATGGGGACGGATTGCAATTGCACCATATTGTGTCAACGTCAAACGGATCCGTCCGCATTGACTTGCATTGTAATTCTGGATGGATCCGTTTGGCTCCACATGGCCAGGCGGACACCAAAACGACTTTTTTTTCATGTCCGTGGATCCTCCAAAAATCAAGGAAGACCCACGGACGAAAAAACGGTCACGGATCACGGACCTACGGACCCCGTTTTTGCGGACAGTAAAAAAAAACGGTTGTGTGCATGAGGCCTCAGGGTGAAGGCGCTTTAGGTCGCAAAATTTCTTTTGTATGGCTTCCTTACTGTACTTTTTCCCGTGTTTTAGATAAAGCTCGGTCCGGACAGATTTTATGATCACTTCTTTTTCTTTGTGTTTCCGGGTGAGACGATATCCCCGCTCCAGAAATCGCTGAAGGATAAAGATGAAAGCATATAATCCACATTGTTTTATTATACAAATATAAAAAAAAATATCCTCAACAAATACGCAAAAAAGAAGTTAAGCCTTTGAAGGGGAAATATTAGATTGAATGTTACGGTTATAAGATCGTATTGTATTGCGATTTGTATGTGTGTGGGGTCTGAGCAATCGGATATTAGCCAGCTAAGGCTACTTTCACACTGGCGTTCAGAGCGGATCCGCACAGACGGATCCGCTCATATAATGCAGACGATGGAATCCGTTCTGAACGGATCCGTCTGCATTATATTGTAGAAAAAATTCTAAGTGTGAAAGTAGCTTCAGACGGATCCGTCCAGACTTTACATTGAAAGTCAAAGGGTGACGGATCCGTTTGAAAATTGTGCCATATAGTGTCAAATTCAAACGGATCCGTCCCAATTGACTTACATTGTAAGTCTGGACGAATCCGTTTGCCTCCGCACGGCCAGGCGGACACCCGAACGCTGTAAGCAGCGTTCAGCTGTCCGCCTGCTGAGCGGAACGGAGGCCAAACACTGCCAGACTGATGCATTCTGAGCGGATCCGCATTCACTCAGAATGCATTAGGGCTGGACGGATGCGTTTGGGGCGCTTGTGAGAGCCTTTAAACGGAACTCACAAGCGGAGCCCCGAACGCAAGTGTGAAAGTAGCCTAAGCTGCGATGTACCCGTCTAGTGAAGTGACGGTACGGTATGGGGTGTAAAGTTGTTTTGCATCCCCGTGGTGCACCCTAGGTAACGCTAAATAAACAAGCAAATACTTTTGGTCCAACAAATAAACCTCATGGACATAAAATTCAATATATATGGTGTATATATTGTATGGCAGGAAAATGGACGTGCTATGTGCATGTGATAGATATTTATCTGTTGTCCATACATACATGTTGCTGCGAAGTAACAAGAATACTTAGTGCATCAATCTGTAATATCTACTAGGGTCTGTGACGTGATGTCATGTCCCCGTCCGGATCTTATTAAAAAAATGACTGTCAGTTTAGAAAATATGAACCACATCTAATGAGGGCCACATTTAATCAGGAAACAGGACGTCCATAAATGGTCGTTCCTGTAGCCCTTTGGAGACCACAGACTCTAATCACCCCCTGCTGAGATCACGTCACACCTCGGACAACTTCTAATAACAAACCCCAGCCCATACGTCTCCTGCCCACCTTGGAACCATGAAAATTAAACACATGCTAGTTGGCCCTTCCTTGCAGCCTGCTCAATTTACACATCAGAAGCAGAGATAGCTGGGAGGGAGGAGCGCATAGGAGAGACATGTGAACCGTGCTCTGAGAACCCCAAAAAGCATATTGGGGCTATATGGAATTATGACCCAAAAATGTAGGTACCCTCAAAATGCACCTCTCACCCAGAGGAACCAGGAGAGTCCAAACTTGACAGCTCTGGGGTCTTCCCAGACTGGGAAATGGGTTACTAGTCACCTGGAAGGGAGAGAGGTGGGGTGTCACCCATAGAATCGTCCATAAATTCATGGGGGACCCAGCACAAGTGCCCGGTTTTTCATATTTATTACGCCGGCAAAGTTATGGGCCATTTTTGTAAAATTAGGGAAAACTGGCCTGGCCAGCAGCTGGGAGGGGCGAACAAGCCCTCCCAAACCCTCCTTCAGGAACACCCACCGTGCAGCCCTTGGCCAGCGATTGGCTGGGCCAAACCCCCTTACCCTCCCACAGAATGGGGGCATAAAAGTCTGTGCGCAATGGGAGAGGGGAGCTTCTTGCCCTGTGGTCACATCGCCGATAGGCTGTCCGTTGGAACGTAAGTTTGTGCCTGGATTTTGCATAGGCGAAATCCAAGATAGTATTTCTCTTTTTATCCCTGTTTATTTTCCACATGCTTCCCAGCTCGCTATTGTAATCTTTTCTGTAAATTTTTGTATGCATTGTTTGTTTCACTTCTGTGTTACTTATAGTAAAAGATATTTTCATATCTTTTAAATTGTCTCTCTCTTATTGCTCTAAGCCCCACTGCAACAAAGTACTCGTACACCCTGAAGAGACCTACCTGTCTTATAGTCGTCTGATATTCGAGACATAACTGTTTTATGATTCGATTGTGGTTAGCTTGTAGTGTGATAGTGGGGCTGATCTGTTAGTGGTCTGAACCCCTATACCTACAATTATAGAGTCGTTCACTGACGAACGTGGTGGCAGCAGAAAATAAGGGGGGTCCAGGATTGACTGTTTGGGTAATTCTGAATCTCCCCCCTGTCACGGTCCACCCTCGGTTGGGCTTTTCTCCACGCTGGGGCGTCCTGGTGGTCGGAAGTCTGATTTAAACGGGGGTGGTCGTGACAGAATTGGTGGCAGCTAAGTGGGATTGCAGCTTGCTTAGAGCGTCAGTGTGAGGGTTAAGCGATTAGCCTCACACTGAAAAAACCTAACCGTTTTTTAAGAAAGAGACACAGTGCATTTTTTGTTTATACATACATAGCAGCTGGAAGTGTACCCCAACCCCTCTCTTTGTTTTTCTTTCCTTTCTTTTATTTGGCAACAATGAGTGCACCACAGGGCCCTCAAACTCGAGGTATGCTGAAGGCCCAGGAGTTATTGGATGGAGGAAACTCAGATGCCACTGAGTTGGATAACCCCTCCCAGGCTGAGGCTGACGAACTGGGAAACGGACATCCTGCTGAGCCTTGCAGTTCTCCAGCTGAGCATAGCTCTGTTTCTATGCCATCCCTAAGTGTTATGGACCAGCTACTCCACACTAACCCGGACTTGTATTTTCGGCTGCTGGAGGCGCGTCAACGTCATGAACTGGCAATGGCCCAATTACAGCTTCAAAGGCCGGACCGGGCTGCTGCTTCCACAGGACCATCCCTGGTGGTCAAGCCAAAACTGCCTGTGATGGAGTCAGAGAACTGTGACATTGACATCTTCCTGCATGCTTTTGAGACCTCATGCCATCAGTACCAAGTGCCAGAGCCACAGTGGGCGGGACACCTTATGTCTGCGCTGAAGGGAAAAGCCATAGAGGCCCTTGTTGGACTACCCTTTGCAGAGCGGGCCAGTTACAAGGCCATCAAAAATGCTATTCTAGCCAAGTACATGCTTACACCAGAGACTTACCGTTTGAAATTCCGGTCCCTGAGGAGAGGGCCCGAGGATACATTTATGGACTATCTTGGCAAATTGCAGACCATCTTCAAACAGTGGTCTGATCCCCTCACCCAGGACACCAAGCAGTCCCTGGCTGATCTGATGGTCCGGGAACAGTTTGTCGCCAATTGCCCCCCTGATGTGCAAAAGTATGTCTGTGAGCACAAGCCAAAGAGTGCGCGAGAGGCAGCTGAGTTAGCTGATGAATTCCTCGCTATGCCCAGCACTCGGGCCTCCAAGGACGCTTTGTCACATTTGGGAGGAAACCCTTCCCCTGTTTCCTCCTCACGGCCCTTCCAGCGACCCTTCCAGAGGCCTGCTCAGCGACCTGACGGAGCCAAGCCAGCCTCAGCGGAGATCCGGACCTGCTACCGGTGCCACAAGCCGGGTCACCTCAGCCGCGAGTGCCCAGAGCAGAAGGGAAGTCCACAATCATCAACTGGCAAGGCCCACCAGCAACCCAACCAGCACATCTGTCCGCAAGCCGCCCGGAGTTTTCCTCGTAGGGAAGGAGATCCAGCGCCCAGCGGACAATATGCAAGTCGTTACCGTGGGTAACCGATGCACCACTGGACTGTTGGACTCGGGAGCCCAGGTAACTTTAGTCCGTCCAGAGATGGTGGACGAAAAGGACCTCATTCCAGGAAGAACCCTCTCGCTCACTGGCGTTGGAGGGCCGCTCCCCAAGGTACCCCTGGCTCGTGTTTATCTGGACTGGGGTATCGGGAGTGGAATGAGGGAGGTGGGTGTCATGGCTGACATACCCACGAATGTCCTGCTCGGAACTGATCTGGGCAGGATGCAGGCATGCTATGTGCTGCCTAGTACCACGCAGGACTCCTCTGGACTTCCGGGACATTCCAGGGTACCTACCCGAGATGTGAGTGAGGGTGAGGTATCCTGGGGGAATGTACGGGTGGGGGAGGCTGACTTGTGTGGGAGGGAATCTCTGGAGGAGGGAGATTCGGAGACATTTGCAGCAGAGGGCTCACAGGTAATCGGGAAAAGTATGTATTGATTCAGGGAACCAGGACACTGAATGTGGTAATACTTGCAATGTATCTGTGGGTAATGTTGGTGAAACTAATGCAAATGTCGTGTGTAATGATGGGTCTGTTCTGGCGGTCACCCGCAGCGCTTCGAAAGCGACAGCTGTCCGGCCGTCTGGGTCGGAGCAGGTAGGAGCCATTGCTCCAGCCTGTTCTGACCCCACGGACCTCGCAGCTGCAGGCCCCAGACCTCTGTCCACGTTTGCCACGGGAAAGTTGTCTGACTCCTGGGGAACCGCTTTTGAACAGGCGTTGCGGAGCGACCCCAGCCTGGTACAACTCAGAAGTGCCGCTGAGAGCCACCCTGCGGAGGGGGCTACGCACAGGGTCTTCTGGGAGAATGGTAGGTTGTACCAGGAAGCGGTACTCCCAGGTGGGGCTGGAAGTGATCCGGCCTACAGGCGGATGATTGTCCCTACCCAATACCGAGGACAATTGCTGCGTGTGGCGCACAAGATCCCTTTGGCTGGTCACCTGGGGGTTAAAAGGACCAGGTCCCGTTTGTTGTACAACTTCTACTGGCCTGGTATAAGCTCAGATGTAGCGAGGTACTGTCGGTCTTGTGACACCTGTCAGCGTGTCGGCAAGACGGGCAACGTGTCCTGTGCCCCGCTAAATCCTTTGCCCGTAATTGAGGACCCTAAGGAGGCCAGGGCTGGGTGGAGTATCAATCCTGATATTTCACCTACTCAGAGCAGCCAGCTATGGGAGGTACTGGCGGAATACGCCAGCACCTTCTCCGGCAGGCCAGGGAAGACCCCCCTCACGACCCACCACGTGGACACAGGCACACATCCCCCAATCAGACAGTGGTCTTATCGGGTCTCGGACCAGGTAAGAACTGACATAATAAGGGAAATTGAGGCGATGCTGGGGTTGGGAGTTATACAGAAATCCTGCAGTGCCTGGGCCTCACCGGTGGTTCTAGTCCCTAAGAAAGATAAGACTACCCGATTCTGTGTAGACTAC
This sequence comes from Bufo gargarizans, assembly GCF_014858855.1. NCBI lineage: Eukaryota > Metazoa > Chordata > Amphibia > Anura > Bufonidae > Bufo > Bufo gargarizans. Next base: position 62,059 of record NW_025334724.1, on the reverse strand, counting down.
AGGAAACTCAATGCCATCACAGTCTCTGACGCGTACCCCATGCCCAGGATCGATGACTTGCTAGATAGACTGGCCAGCGCCAGCTATCTGACAATTATGGATCTTAGCCGAGGGTACTGGCAGATTCCCCTGACGCCGGAGGCTCGGGAACGTTCAGCCTTCATCACCCCGTTTGGCCTGTATGAATCCACTGTGATGCCATTTGGGATGAAGAATGCCCCTGCCACGTTTCAGAGGCTGGTGAACGGACTCCTGGAGGGACAGGAGGAGTTTGCTGTTGCCTATTTAGACGACATAGCGGTATTCAGCAACACCTGGAAGGAGCACCTAGTGCACCTGTCATGTGTGCTGGATAGCCTGCGGAGGGCTGGGCTGACTGTTAAACCAAGCAAGTGTCAGCTGGGAATGACAGAAGTCCAGTACCTGGGACATAGGGTGGGAAGCGGGAAGTTGAGTCCTGACACGGGTAAGATAGAAGCCATCACCCACTGGCCCACCCCCCAAACCAAGAAGCAGGTGCAATCTTTTCTGGGCACGGCAGGTTATTACCGGAAGTTTGTCCAGGGTTACAGCACCCTCGCCAAACCTCTGACTGACCTTACCAAAAAGAAATTGCCGAAGTTGGTGGCTTGGACACCAGACTGTGAGCAGGCCTTCCAGGCTCTGAAAAATGCCCTAAGTAGTGCCCCTGTATTGCAGGCCCCCGACTTCAAGCGCAGTTTCGTGGTCCAGACCGACGCCTCAGACTTTGGCCTAGGTGCCGTTCTGAGCCAAGTAGATCAGGCCGGGGAGGAGCATCCTGTCCTATACCTGAGCAGGAAGTTACTACCCCGGAAGGTGGCCTGCGCCACCATCGAAAAAGAGTGCCTAGCAATAGTTTGGGCCTTGGGGAAACTCCAGCCGTACCTGTACGGCCGGAAGTTCACAGTGATCACGGATCACAATCCCTTGCACTGGTTGAATCGTGTCTCTGGGGAGAATGGCAAACTGCTGCGTTGGAGTCTAGCTCTCCAGCAACACGATTTCACCATACAGCATCGGAAAGGCTCCTTGCACGCGAACGCGGATGGGTTGTCTCGGCGAGGAGGTGAACCACTCGCCTTAGAGGAGGTGGGCGTGGCCGCGACGGGCAGGATCGATTGATCCCGCCCTTGCTGCCATCTAAAAGGGGGAGGTGTGACGCGATGTCATGTCCCCGTCCGGATATTATTAAAAAAAATGACTGTCAGTTTAGAAAAATTAACCACATCTAATGAGGGCCACATTTAATCAGGAAACAGGACGTCCATATATGGTCGTTCCTGTAGCCCTTTGGAGACCACAGACTCTAATCACCCCCTGCTGAGATCACGTCACACCTCGGACAACTTCTAATAACAAACCCCAGCCCATACGTCTCCTGCCCACCTTGGAACCATGAAAATTAAACACATGCTAGTTGGCCCTTCCTTGCAGCCTGCTCAATTTACACATCAGAAGCAGAGATAGCTGGGAGGGAGGAGCGCATAGGAGAGACATGTGAACCGTGCTCTGAGAACCCCAAAAAGCATATTGGGGCTATATGGAATTATGACCCAAAAATGTAGGTACCCTCAAAATGCACCTCTCACCCAGAGGAACCAGGAGAGTCCAAACTGGACAGCTCTGGGGTCTTCCCAGACTGGGAAATGGGTTACTAGTCACCTGGAAGGGAGAGAGGTGGGGTGTCACCCATAGAATCGTCCATAAATTCATGGGGGACCCAGCACAAGTGCCTGGTTTTTCATATTTATTACGCCGACAAAGTTATGGGCCATTTTTGTAAAATTAGGGAAAACTGGCCTGGCCAGCAGCAGGGAGGGGCAAACAAGCCCTCCCAAACCCTCCTTCAGGAACACCCACCGTGCAGCCCTTGGCCAGCGATTGGCTGGGCCAACCCCCCTTACCCTCCCACAGAATGGGGCATAAAAGTCTGTGCGCAATGGGAGAGGGGAGCTTTTTGCCCTGTGGTCACATCGCCGATAGGCTGTCCGTTGGAACGTAAGTTTGTGCCTGGATTTTGCATAGGCGAAATCCAAGATAGTATTTCTCTTTTTATCCCTGTTTATTTTCCACATGCTTCCCAGCTCGCTATTGTAATCTTTTCTGTAAATTTTTGTATGCATTGTTTGTTTCACTTCTGTGTTACTTATAGTAAAAGATATTTTCATATCTTTTAAATTGTCTCTCTCTTATTGCTCTAAGCCCCACTGCAACAAAGTACTCGTACACCCTGAAGAGACCTACCTGTCTTATAGTCGACTGATATTCGAGACATAACTGGTTTATGATTCAATTGTGGTTAGCTTGTAGTGTGATAGTGGGGCTGATCTGTTAGTGGTCTGAACCCCTATACCTACAATTATAGAGTCGTTCACTGACGAACGTGGTGGCAGCAGAAAATAAGGGGGGTCCAGGATTGACTGTTTGGGTAATTCTGAATCTCCCCCCTGTCGCGGTCCACCCTCGGTTGGGCTTTTCTCCACGCTGGGGCGTCCTGGTGGTCGGAAGTCTGATTTAAACGGGGGTGGTCGTGACAGGGTCCATTAACTCGTTCGCAAAATGATCCATTCATTTTCTATGGGCCCGGACGTGAAGCGAAGAGCACACTATGTGCTCTCCGCTTCCGCATTTGCGGAGCGTGGCCCCGAACTTCCGGGTTTCGGCCCCGAACTTCCAGTCCGCAGCTCTGCAAAAGATAGAACATGTCCTATTCTTGTCCGCAGACAAGAATAGGCATTTCTATAGTGGGTGCTGGCCGGGTGTGTTATGGATCCGCAATTTGCAGGTACGCAACACACCACGGACTTGTGAATGGACCCTTATTGGGGGGGGGGGGGAGAAAAAAGAAATAAAAAAATAATCAATGTAGTTCTTATTGGCATATACGAATATTTTTCAACAGTCGATCCACAAATGAATAATTTATACATTGTTCGAGTGTTGCAAAATATTGTTCTGCCATGCATGCAATATATAATAAAATACAGTACTGTAATACAATAATACTTACAGTTAGAATAACTTTTTCTTCATCCTCATTAAAGGTTTTTCGCACCATTTTCTCGATAAGATTTTATTTTCGGATCCACTCTAGTAGTAACCACGTCATACTATCGCATTGTTTCAGATTTTCGGGTACAAATCGGGAATTCGAATATAAATCGATTGATTCCACCCGTGACCCTACTTCTTTCAATATAGCGAATATTCGAGAGAAAAAAATCGTAATTTAGAATATTTTTGACTTAATAGGATGGAAGAATCTCCTCTGGCTACAAAACCTACCCTGTTACCCCCTTTAAATAACCACACCAACACTTACTTGCTTGGTGAAATGACCATGATGGCCAAACTTTATTATTCTGCGCATAACAAAACCACATCGTACACCATATAACATCAATAATAACAATAATAACAGCAGGCATTTTACACATCCATCTACCTTATCACCTACTGCACCGTAACAAGGATCCTGGAGGGCAACCCAAACGAGCCGTATCCTCCTTCACCGCCTCACCTCGCACTTCAAGATTTACCCTTGGCCGCACTCACCGACCCAAGGGCACCAACTCCTTGAAGTATACTAGTATACCGCCCGTAGGCCTTGTAGCCCAAACAGGGGCCCCATCCTCGGCATTAACAAACCATCTGAGATGAAGGCTCCAACATGTCCTGCACCTCTTAACCATTGAATTGCTCCCCAGGATCCTATTTCCAGCAGTCTTCCTACTACCACCAATCTCCAACCAATAAAAACAAAGGGGTGGGAGGGTGGGAAAATCACGCTGGTAAAGGCTGCAACTGACCCTAAGCTTCTCCTCCCAATCTTATATCCTACCGCTGAAAAACCCCAACTCCTCCCCACCTAACTCATACCAACCCCTTAACATACCACACCAGGCAACCTTAACCCTCTCCTAGCCTGCAGTCTTCCCCCTAAGTCAGTTCGCCCTGCGCTATGGCTGCGCCCCGCTCCGTTGCTGTTATTTTTTCAACTAGTACATATGTTCGGCATACTCCTCCACGACAAGCGTCCTCGTCACCATAGGAACAACTGTGGGTTAGAATATACCATCGGATCTGAGTGCAGGAAAAACTCAGATCCAATGGTATATTATATAACCCACAGCCGTTCCCATGGTGACGGGACGCTTGTCGGAGAGCAGTATGCTGAATAAGTGAGATAACAGTACACATCGAAAAAAACTATTATTCAAAATAACGAATATATTTGCTATATTGCTATAGCTTCTTTTATTAGAATATTACGAATATTCTAAAAGACGAAGTTAGAGCAATATTACGAATATTTGTAAAATACACAAATAGACTGTAATTTAGCTAATATAGTGCTATAATCATTTTTTTTTGTCTAATTATTATTTTTTTGCCTCTTCTGCAGTTCAGTTTTTGAAAATATGTACACTATTAAAAAAAATACTATAGCACTATATTAGTTAAATTACAGTCTATATGTGTATTTTACGAATATTCTTAATATTGCTCTAACTTTGTCTTTTAGAATATTACGAATATTCTAAAAGACGAAGTTAGAGCAATATTAAGAATATTAGTAAAATACACATATAGACTGCAATTTAGCTAATATAGTGCTATAATCTTTTTTTTTAATAGTGTACATATTTTCCAAAACTGAAGTTCAGAAGAGGCAAAAAAAATTAGACTAAGGCCTCATGTACACGGCCGTGTTCCGCGGCAGAGAGCGGACCGTGGAAACCCGGCCAGGATTCCTCCTGACAGCATAAGCGCATGGCGTCATTGGTTGCTATGATGCCGTGCGCTCCCTGCTGCCGCCACAGTACAGTAATACACTGGTATAGATCATACCAATGTATTACGGTATTGCGGCGGCAGCAGGGAGCGCACGGCGTCATAGCAACCAATGACGCCGTGCGCTCATGCTGTCAGGAGGAATTCCGGCCGGGTTTCCATGGTCCGCTCTCGGCCGCGGAACACGGCCGTGTGCATTCGGCCTAAAAAAAAAGATTATAGCACTATATTAGCTAAATTACAATCTATATGTGTATTTTACGAATATTCTTAATATTGCTCTAACTTCGTCTTTTAGAATATTACGAATATTCTAAAAGACGAAGTTAGAGCAATATTTTAGAATATTCGTAAAATACACATATTAGCCTAGCTATAGTCATAGGAACGTTGCCTTATACTGTAAAAAAAATTGTGCGATTAATTAAATCGCATATTATTCGCGATAAATGGAATAATTACGAATATTCGATTTCGACGAATATAAGATGAATATTCAATCGAATATTCGCGAAATATCGCGAAATCGAATATGGCACCTCCCGCTCATCACTATCCTCTACCACCTGATGGATGTGTCATGGGTCAAAGTTCTTCACAATGTAAAAGAATATGACGGGTGCGAATTTCTCCATATGTTCGGCAAATCGCAAACACGCAATGTTCGACGCCAAACGACCGCCGGGCGAACCGCAAGAATGCATTGGGGCTAAACTGATCCGTTTTGGGCTGCTTGTGAGAGCCCTGAAACGGATCTCACAAGCGGACCCAGAAACGCCAGTGTGAAAGTAGCCTTAAAATAACCTAAAATACGTAAAAAAAAATAATAATAATATTGATCTAGGAGCAGGAGGTCCATATGGAGTAAGAGGTTGAGTTGGCGGTGGATGTGGCGGTGTAGGTGGAAGTGGCGGTGGAGAAGGAGGAGGTAGCCAACACCATTTTTAATTTTTTTTTTTTTTATTGGTTAGACCCCAAAACATTGGGAAATATAAAAAATAAAACAAATAGAAAGTGCGCTGGAGTACAACAGGGGCTGGGTGAGGCCAGTATATATGTAACATGTCTATTCTGCACAAGGTAGGGATCCCTGCCTGGTTCATTTTAATGAACGTGAGCTTGTCCACATTAGCTGTGGACAGGTGGTTGCGCTTGTCTGTAATAACCCCCTCCTGCCATGCTAAACAAACGTTCAGACAATACACTGGCTGCAGGGCAGGCCGGCCCCTCCAAGGCGTAAAGGGCAAGCTCAGGCCATGTGCCCAATTTGCACACTCAGAAGTTGAAGGGGGCAGACCATCAGTCAGTACGTGTAGGCGTGTGCACACATACTGCTCCACCATGTCGCACGTCCCCGTGACGTCCACGATCCAATTGGATATTTTCTCTATCAACTTTCAATGTTCTTTTATGCGCCTACCATGGTGATCACAGGTAACAGGGAATCAGGGTTCCATGCTGGAGAGGGAGCCTGAGAAAGGGATACCACATCCAAGGAAGTTAAATGGCTGAAATCTGATTGGGTGGAGATGGTGGGATAAGTTATTAAAGCAGAAAAATTGAAGGAAGGCAGGAGGCGAGCGGCAATTACCCACTCCCGACTCGGGGAGGTAGTGACGATAAATAACAATACAGGACTCCTAACATGCCCTGTTATTGGAATGAGTAATAAAAAATTACAGGGAATGTCACTGCGGTATTTTGGATTAGGAAACCTTATACAGGAGAGGCCCTGCTGCCGCTTTGTTGACTTTAGATAACTTCTGCCTGATCGCACGTCCCAGTGACGTCCACGTTCTAATTGGATATCTTCCCTATCATCGCAAGTTGATAGGGAAGATATCCAATTGGATATCTTTCCTATCAACTTTCGATGTTCTTTTATGCGCCTACCATGGTGATCACGGGTAGCGGGGAATCAGGATTCCATGCCGGAGAGGGAGGCTGAGAAAGGGATACCACATCCAAGGGAGGTCAATGGCTGAAATTGGGTGGAGAGGGTGGTTCAAGTTATTAAATTAAATTCAGCACATGCGACAGGCAGGGGGTGTGCGTCAAACTGGCTAGGCCCAGAGCTGCTACGAGATTTCGCCCATTATCGCACACCACCTGGCCGGGCTTGAGGCTCACTGGCACCAACCACTTATCGGTCTGTTGTTCCATGCCTATGCACAGCTCCTGCGCGGTGTGGGGTTTGTGCCCCAAACAGAAAAGTTTCAAAACTGCCTGCTGTCGTTTACCCCTTGCTGTGCTGAAGTTGGTGGTGAAGGTGTTACGCTGACCGGATGAGGAGGCGGTAGAGGAAGAGGAAGCGGAGTAGGAGGAGGAAGCAACAGGAGGCAAAGAGAAACGCCCTGCAATCCTCGGTGGTGGAAGGATATGTGCCAGACTGCTATCTGCCTCAGGCCCAGCCGCCACTGCATTTACCCAGTGTGCTTACTGGTCCACGTATTCGTAGTTAGGTGGACCTTGACACAGATGGCGTTGCGCAGTGCACACCTGATTTTGTCCCGCACTTGGTTATGCAGGGAAGGCATGGCACACCTGGAAAAATAGGCGGCTGGGCACGATGTACTGTGGGACAGCCACCGCCATAAGGCTTTTAAAACTATCTGTCTCCACCAGACGGAATGACAGCATTTCATAGGCCAGTCATTTTGAAATGCTGGCATTCGGGGCCAGGGATCGCGGGTGGCTAGGGGGGTACTTCCTCTTCGACTCCAGTGTTTGGGAGATGGAGAGCTGAACGCTTCCGTAGGCCATTGTGGAGATGCTTGGTGACCCAGATGGTGGTGTTGCTGGCAGATCCTCTGTTTGCGGGGTGGCAGGTGGCACTGTCACACCAGAGGTGGATGAAGAGGCCGAGACTGCAGCAGAAGAGGAAGCAGGAGGAGCCAGAGAACTTTCTTGGTTTTTGAGGTGTCTACTCCACTGCAGCTCATGCTTTGCACTTAGATGCCTAGTCATGCAGGTTGTGCTCAGGTTGAGAACGTTTATGCCTCGCTTCAGGCTCTGATTGCACAGCGTGCAAACCACTCATGTCTTGTCTTCATCACATTGTCTGAAGAACTGCCATGCCAGGTAACTCCTTGGAGCTGGCTTTGGTGTGCTTGTTCCCTTGCTGCGGTGGGTAGTAGCAGGCGTACTGTCTAGGGGACGGCCGCTCCGCTTTTGCACCCTGCTCCCTCATTTGCTGTGCTGGTGGCTCTGTGCGACCACCGCCTCTTCCTCCGAACTACACAGGTCACGCGCATGACTTTGATTCCATGTGGGGTCGAGGACCTCATCGTCCTCCACATCATCTTCCACACACAGTCTTCACCCCTGCCCTACTTGTCGGTCTGCACACTGCAGAAAGCCACAGCAGTTGGCACCTGTTTTTTGTCATCATCCGAGACGTGCTGTGGTGGTCCTCCCATGTACTCATCCTGAAACATAAGTGGTTGGGCATCGGTGCACTCAAACTCTTCCACTTCTAGGGCAGGGCTATGCGGATGGCCCTGGGAAACCCTGCTAGCAGAGTCATCAAAAAGCAGAAGAGACTGCTGCATGACTTGGGGCTCAGACTGCTTGTCTGATTTGCAAGGGGGTGAGGTGAAAGACTGATGGCCATGGACTGCAGGTGCCAAATCTGATCTTTCAGCAGGAGACTGGGTGGGAGACAATGTGAAGGAACTGGAGGCACTGTCAGCCACCCAATCTACTATCGCCTGTACGTGTTCTGGCCTCACTTTTCTTAAAGCCGCATTAGGCCCGACCAAATACCGTTGTAGGTTCTGTCGCCTACTCGCACCTGAGGAAGGGTTTTCCCTTGTGCGTGTAGCTGGCACAGACCACGTCCTCTGCCTGCAACAGGAGCTCCACCAGCAGCACCATGTCCTGGGCCATGTCCCTTATTTGACGCTCTCCTTATATTTCTCGAATTTAGGATCTTGCCCTAAATGGGTGTTTAATTAATAGTAGAATATAATGACAGTATGTAAAGGGTGTATCTTCCACGGCCTGCCGACAGTAGGCCTCAATTAAAGATTTCTTTGCCCAAAAGGGCTGTATTTCAATTACCTGAATCAAACCCCTGTATTTAAAGGGTGTATCTCACACGGTCTGGCCCACAGTAGGCTATAATTAAAGATTTATTTGCCCAAAATGGCTGTATTTCAAATACCTGAATCAAACCCCTGTATTTAAAGGGTGTATTTCACACGGCCAGGCCTACCAAATAATGCTGAAGGTTATGTCACCTACTCGCACCTGAGGAAGGTGTTTCACTTGTGCGTGTAGCTGACACAGATCGACCAGGTCCTTTCCCTGCAACAGGAGCTCCACCAACACAAGCAGCAGCACGACCAGGGCCACGTCCCTTATTTGACCCTCTCCTTATTCTTTGCGTTCACCCACCAAACTAACAGATGGTTTATGTCAGGTGACATTGTAACCGCCAATAGTCAACAATTAAGTTCACTGACAGTAAGGTTGTGCCGGTGTTATAAAGAGAAAACATTTCTTGAGGTTACACAACAGTGTGATGGGCGAAATTAATACAAAAACTTCACGGTCACAAAAAATTAGAATTTGTCAACCAACAATGTAACAGCAGTATTTAACGGTTTTAGTGGACTGTCAGAAATGCAGCGTAGGCTGCAAATGTACTATCTAGCACAAAAAGTGTGATTTTTATTTTTTATTTTGTCAGATATTCAGCACAGGGGTACTTCCCAACAAAAAAAAATAATCCCCCCCCCTCCCGGGGCCCTGAAGTCACAGACGGATTACCTATATTATTTTCCCTTCCCCTGGCACATATGCAGTGCAGGTGTCCTTAAGAAATGCCTAGATGTCACCCACTGAGCTACCAGAACAGGATTAAAGTAATGTCCCTGGCACACATGCACTGTACTTGCAAAAATGGTCGCCGACACCCACCTTACAAACAGACTGATTAAATCTTATTTTTCTGTGACACTGGGCTCAGGGGTATAAAAATAAAGCATAGCACCCACAAAAATAATCGTTGTAGTTAGCAGATTTAACACCAAGAACACCAGAATTGTTTCATAATATCTCCCTCACAGCTGCAGCATCCTCTCCCTACACTAGTAAGAGCTGATGTGACGTGCAGCGCTACGTGACTCCAGCTTATATAGAGGTTGGGTCACATGCTGCACTGGCCAATCACAGGCATGCTATTAGTAGGCATGGCTGTGATGGCTTCTAAGGGCACACGAGTTAAACGCTTGTTGATTGGCTGCTCTGCAGCTTTTCAACACACGCCATTAAATCGCCGAACACCTAACTCAAACCCGAACTTTTACCGAAATGTTTGGGTTCGGGTCTGGGGTCAAAAAAATCGGAAAGTTTGGTACGAAGCCGAACTTTACAGTTCGGGTTCGCTCAACCCTAATTATAACTTAACATGAACAATGGTTATAATTGCAAACACCAGATGTCACTCACCTTACACACTGGTCTTCTAAGGTTATGGCCACACAGTCAGGTTTCTGCATGAAGTTTTAGAATTCAAAATCAGAAGTGGATCATAAAAGGTGAGAAAGTATAGAGGACATATACTACTTTTATTTTTAATTCACTCCTCATTTTTGCTTCCAAAACTGTATGCAAAAACTTGATCATGTGGCCGTACCCTCAGTGAGGCAGCAATGAAGATGTCCTTTCTCTCCATATGGTGCAGTACCACACAATCTGCACCGTCAACCAATGCACACATCAAGTTTTGGCATGCCTTCCACACGACACGCAGCATTAGAGGGTCAACTCTCTTGGTTTTCCAGGGAGTTACCAGGGCTTTGGCCCCCTCTCCCATGCACCCAGTGACCCCAGGCATCCCTCCACATTTATATCCACATCCACATGATTCAGGCACAGTTGAACAGCTACCTGCACTGTCATAATAAGGGAACCAGACAAGGGAGCAGAATATTGAAAATAATGGAAGCAGTAAAAAAAAATGATTCATGCCATCTGTGATGAAGAGTCTTGACAGTGCCTCAGATGCAGATGTTAACAAAGCCTAACATGGACTGTGCAGGTAATCAGTCACCCCCATCAATCAATGAGCACTCTTGCTGTCTGAATGTCAAATATGGGGCTCTTTTTTTCCAGAAACAGCACTTGCTCATCTAATCCCCCTAATTAGGCCATTCCATTAACACCACGAGCCAGACATTTACCAGCGTCCAGATCAGAGCGTCAAATTAGTTGCACCACACACAAAGATATCAATAAAATTTACATTTTAGACTGTCCCTTTTCTGTCCATACGGAATCTTAAGTGTATAATATGTGGACCACTTCTCTAGTGATAATCACTACATGCAGTAATAGAGATAACTATTATGACTATCTCTGACAGATGGAAAAGGTTTCTGTCAGTCAGAAAATACATTTTGTCTCATTAAGGCTACTTTCACACTAGCGTTCGATCGGATCCTTTCTGAACGGATCCGATCATATTAATGCAGACGGAGGCTCCGTTCAGAACGGATCCGTCTGCATTAAAATGGCAAAAAAAAGCTAAGTGTGAAAATAGCCTCGGACGGATCCGTCCAGACTTTCAATGTAAAGTCAATGGGGGACGGATCCGCTTGAAGATTGAGCCATATTGTGGCATCTTCAAACGGATCCGTCCCCATTGACTTACATTGTAAGTCTGGACGGATCCGCACGCCTCCGCACGGCCAGGCGGACACCCGAACGCTGCAAGCGGAGGCGAGCGGAGCGGAGGCTGAACGCCGTCAGACTGATGCAGTCTGAGTGGATCCGCTCCATTCAGACTGCATCAGGGCTGGACGGCTGCGTTCGGGTCCGCTCGTGAGCCCCTTCAAACGGAGCTCACGAGCGGACACCCGAACGCTAGTGTGAAAGCAGCCTTAGGCCTCTTTCACACGGGCGTCATTTTTTTTGCCCGGATAAGAGCCGGGTGCGTTGCGGGAAAATGCGCGATTTTTTCTGCGCAAGTGCAAAACATTGTCATGCGTTGCACTCGCGTGAGAAAAATCGCGCATGTTTGGTACCCAAACCCGAACTTCTTCATAGAAGTTCGGGCTTGGGATTGATGTTCTGAAGATTGTATTATTTTCCCTTATAACATGGTTATAAGCGAAAATAATAGCATTCTGAATACAGAATGCATAGTAAACCAGCGCTAGAGGGGTTAAAAAAAAATTAAAAAAAATTTAACTCACCTTAGTCCACTTGCTCGCGAAGCCCGGCATCTCCTTCTGTCTCCGCTGCTGATGAACAGGACCTGGGGTGAGCTGCTCCATTAAATACAGGTTAAGGACCTTCGATGACGTCACTCCGGTCATCACATGGTACGTCACATGATCTTTTACCATGGTGATTCACCATGGTAAAAGATCATGTTGTGACCGGAGTGACGTCATCGAAGGTCCTTAAGCTCTATTTAATGGAGTAGCTCACCCCAGGTCCTGTTCATCAGCAGCGGAGACACAAGGAGATGCCGGCTTCGCGAGCAAGTGGACTAAGGCGAGTAAAAATTTTTTTTATTTTTTTTTAACCCCTCTAGCGCTGGTTTACTATGCATTCTGTATTCAGAATGCTATTATTTTCGCTTATAACCATGTTATAAGGGAAAATAATAATGATCGGGTCTCCATCCCGATGGTCTCCTAGCAACCATGCGTGCAAATCGCACGGCATCCGTACTTGCTTGCGGATGCCATCCGATTTTCACACACCCCATTCACTTCTATGGGGCCTGCGTCACGTCAAAATCGGAAAATATAGAGCATGCTGCGATTTCAACTGAACGCACAAGTGATGCGTTTAAAACATCGCTCATGTGCACAGCCCCATAGAAATGAATGGGTCAGGATTTAGTGCGGGTGCCATATGTTCGCCGCACGGATCGCACCCGCACGGAAAACTCGCCCGTGTGAAAGGGGCCTTAGGGTTGCCATAAATGACCGTTTTCAATTAGTTTACACAACAAACCAGTATGACAAATCAGGGCATCCTAGTAAAATACAATTTATTTTAGTATAATCCTGTAAATTGTATAAAGAACATCTAGGACTAGTTCACAAGTCCGTGATTTGGTCAGTGTTTGATCAATGATTTCCATCAGTGATTGTGAGCCAACTCCAGGTGTAGGTCAATAACACAGAACAGGTGCAGATCTTTCTCTTATACCTTATCTTAGAGGCCATACAGTGACATTCGCCGCACATTGGCAAGAAATGTAAACATTTAACAGATATGTGTTTTTATACCGGACTTTAGTTTACTACGTTATTCCATCCTCTTCTTTTGTGGTATACACAGTCTGACCACAGCCTAAGAAGAGTTTTATGTATACTTACTGCTGTAGGGCTAGTACAAGCACCATGTTAACTTTTCCAGATGTCAGGGCCCAGTAGGCTTGAGGGGCCTATGTCTGTCAGGATAACATACAATATACTTGAAGGTGGTTTAGACAGGGGCACATTGAGATTCTACCACCCATGGACTAAAATACAACCAAAATTGACCCTGTAGATATGACTCAGAAAGTGAATTGAATGTGTGTATGGTAGAATATTCCCTCCCCCCAAAAAATGTATACAATATTTTGCTGTTAATTCAACCAGAAAAACACAATATAAAATTGTAGTAATTTTTAATGTGCTAAACTCAATGGGTAACATGTAGAGTTGAACGGACACCTGGATGTTCGGGTTCGGCAGGTTCGGCCGAACTTGAAAAAAATGTTCGGGTTCGGGACATGAACTTGACCCGAACTTGACCCCGAACCCCATTGAAGTCAATGGGAACCTGAACTTTTGGGCACTAAAATGGCTCTAAAATAGTCCTGGAAAGGGCAAACGGCTGCAAAAGGCATCAAAATGTGCTTAAGAGCATGACAACTGTTCTGCAAACAAATGTGGATAGAGAAATTACTTAAAATTAGGGATGAGCGAACCCGAACTGTATAGTTCGGGGTTCGTACCGAATTTTGGGGTGTCCGTGACATGGATCCGAACCCGAAAATTTTCGTAAAAGTCTGGGTTCGGGTTTAGTGTTCGGCGCTTTCTTGGCGCTTTTTGAAAGGCTGGAGTCACGTAGCGCCGCATCTCACTCTGCTCTGATCAGTGTAGGGAGAGGATGCAGCTGCTGCTGTTAGGGCGAGATTAGGCAGGGATTTACTCAGCAAAAACACTTAATGAAGTGATCGATCTACAGCTGTGAATCATTCAACTTCTGCTATTTAATTGCTCACTGTTTTTAGGCTGCCCAGAGCGATTTTCTGTCACTTTTTTCTGGGGTGATCGGCGGCCATTTCGTGCCTTGTCGTGCGCCAGCACAAGCTGCTACCAAATACATTTAACCATCAATAGTGTGTTTTTTTTTTTTTGCTATATCCTACATCAGGTGCTTAGCTGTGCATGCTATTTTATTGAGGGGTGAAATACAATTGCCAAAATAGCAGTTACTTAAATCTGGTGTTTCAGCTGTGGCTAGCCAATTGTAATACTGTCTGCTGTCTGGCAAAGGATATATTTTTGTTCTGGGTTGAAATACAATTCACAACTTAGCAATTAGCTAAGCAACTTAGCACTATACTAGTGTATTACTGTCCAGTAGCGGCTGCATGAAGCACACGGCGTCATAGAAACCAGTGCGCTCCAGCAGTCAGCAGGAATCCCAGCCGGGTTTCCACGGTCCGCTCTCGGCCGCGGAACACGGCCGTGTGCATTCGGCCTAAATCGGTGGTTTCTGCTGTATCAGGCCAAGTTTAAATCTATCCATAAAAGGGTATATTAGATTGATGGTGCGGATAGGGTCATCCTCAATAACTTCACACGCTACCGTGCATTTCCAAGTCTAATTCTGTCCGTAAACGTATACCTGTCACCCAGCGCCTAAATAATAGGCCTCAAATTTATATTCAGCTAAATCTGTTGTTACTGCTGTGGCTGGTCAAGTTATTTAGTGTCCGTCAAAGCACAGTTTTTGTTCTGGGTTGAAATACAATTCCCAACTTAGCAATTCCCTAAATCAGTGGTTTCTGCTGTATCAGGCCAAGTTTAAATCTATCCATAAAAGGGTATATTACATTGAAGGTGCTGATAGGGTCATCCTCAATAACTTCACACGCTACCGTGCATTTCCAAGTCTAATTCTGTCCGTAAACGTATACCTGTCATCCAGTGCCTAAATAATAGGCCTACAATTTATATTCAGCTAAATCTGTGGTTATTGCTGTGGCTGGTCAATTTTTTTTAGTGTCCGCCAAAGCACAGTTTTTGTTCTGGGTTGAAATACAATTCCCAACTTAGCAATTCCCTAAAACGTGGACATGGTCGTGGTGGTGTTAGTGGACCCTCTGGTGCTGGGAGAGGAAGTGGCCGTTCTGCCACAGCCACACGTCCTAGTGAATCAACTACCTCAGGTCCCAGTAGCCGCCAGAATTTACAGCGATATTTGGTGGGGTCCAATGTCATTCTAAGGATGGTAAGGCCTGAGCAGGTACAGGCATTAGTCAATTGGGAGGCCGACAGTGGATCCAGAACGTTCACATTATCTCCCACCCAGTCTTCTGCAGAAAGCGCACAGATGGTGCCTGAAAACCAAGCCCATCAGTCTGTCACATCACCCCCATGCATATCAGGGAAAGCCTCAAGTTATGCAGCAGTCTCTTATGCTGTTTGAAGACTCTGCTGGCAGGGTTTCCCAAGGGCATCCACCTAGCCCTTCCCCAGCGGTGAAAGACATAGAATGCACTGACGCACAACCACTTATGTTTCCTGATGATGAGGACATGGAAATACCACCTCAGCACGTCTCTGATGATGACGAAACACAGGTGCCAACTGCTGCGTCTTTCTGCAGTGTGCAGACTGAACAGGAGGTCAGGGATCAAGACTGGGTGGAAGACGATGCAGGGGACGATGAGGTCCTAGACCCCAAATGGAATGAAGGTCGTGCCACTGACTTTCGGAGTTCGGAGGAAGAAGCAGTGGTGATACCGAGCCAACAGCGTAGCAAAAGAGGGAGCAGTGGGCAAAAGCAGAACACCCGCCACCAAGAGAGTCCGTCTGCTACTGACCGCCGACATCTGGGACCGAGCACCCCAAAGGCAGCTTCAAGGAGTTCCCTGGCGTGGCACTTCTTCAAACAATGTGCTGACGACAAGACCCGAGTGGTTTGCACGCTGTGCCATCAGAGCCTGAAGTGAGGCATTAACGTTCTGAACCTTAGCACAACCTGCATGACCAGGCACCTGCATGCAGAGCATGAACTGCAGTGGAGTAAACACCTTAAAAACAAGGAACTCACTCAGGCTCCCCCTGCTACCTCTTCTGCTGCTGCCGCCTCGGCCTCTTCCTCCGCCTCTGGAGGAACGTTGGCACCTGCCGTCCAGCAAACAGAGGATGTACCACCAACACCACCACCACCTCCGTCACCAAGCATCTCAACCATGTCACACGGCAGCGTTCAGCTCTCCATCTCACAAACATTTGAGAGAAAGCGTAAATTCCCACCTAGCCACCCTCGATCCCTGGCCCTGAATGCCAGCATTTCTAAACTACTGGCCTATGAAATGCTGTCATTCAGGCTGGTGGACACAGACAGCTTCAAACAGCTCATGTCGCTTGCTGTCCCACAGTATGTTGTTCCCAGCCGCCACTACTTCTCCAAGAGAGCCGTGCCTTCCCTGCACAACCAAGTATCCGATAAAATCAAGTGTGCAATGCACACTAACCACAGATACGTGGACCAGTAAGCACGGCCAGGGACGCTATATCTCCCTAACTGCACACTGGGTAAATGTAGTGGCGGCTGGGCCCCAGGCGGAGAGCTGTTTGGGGCACGTCCTTCTGCCGCCAAGGATCGCAGGGCAACATTCTATGCCTCCTGTTGACTCCTCCTCCTTCTCGGCTTCCTCCTCCTCTCCTTCCACCTGCTCATCCAGTCAGCCACACACCTTCACCACCAACTTCAGCACAGCCCGGGGTAAACGTCAGCAGGCCATTCTGAAACTCATATGTTTGGGGGACAGGCCCCACACCGCACAGGAGTTGTGGCGGGGTATAGAACAACAGACCGACGAGTGGTTGCTGCCGGTGAGCCTCAAGCCCGGCCTGGTGGTGTGTGATAATGGGCGAAATCTCGTTGCAGCTCTGGGACTAGCCGGTTTGACGCACATCCCTTGCCTGGCGCATGTGCTGAATTTGGTGGTGCAGAAGTTCATTCACAACTACCCCGACATGTCAGAGCTGCTGCATAAAGTGCGGGCCGTCTGTGCGCGCTTCCGGCGTTCACATCCTGCCGCTGCTCGCCTGTCTGCGCTACAGCGTAACTTCGGCCTTCCTGCTCACCGCCTCATATGCGACGTGCCCACCAAGTGGAACTCCACCTTGCACATGCTGGACAGACTGTGCGAGCAGCAGCAGGCCATAGTGGAGTTTCAGCTGCAGCACGCACGGGTCAGTAGCACTGCGGAACAGCACCACTTCACCACCAATGACTGGGCCTCCATGCGAGACCTGTGTGCCCTGTTGCGCTGTTTCGAGTACTCCACCAACATGGCCAGCGGCGATGACGCCATTATCAGCATTACAATACCACTTCTATGTCTCCTTGAGAAAACACTTAGGGCAATGATGGAAGAGGAGGTGGCCCAGGAGGAGGAGGAGGAAGAGGGGTCATTTTTAGCACTTTCAGGCCAGTCTCTTCTAAGTGACTCAGAGGGAGTTTTTTTGCAACAGCAGAGGCCAGGTACAAATGTGGCCAGCCAGGGCCCACTACTGGGGGACGAGGAGGACGAGTATGAGGAGGAGGTGGAGGAGGATGAGGATGAAGCATTTTAACAGCGGGGTGGCACCCAACGCAGCTCGGGCCCATCACTGGTGCGTGGCTGTGGGGAAACGCAGGACGATGACGAGAAGCCTCCCACAGAGGACAGCTTGTCCTTACCTCTGGGCAGCCTGGCACACATGAGCGACTACATGCTGCAGTGCCTGTGCAACGACAGCAGAGTTGCCCACATTTTAAAGTGTGCGGACTACTGGGTTGCCACCCTGCTGGATCCCTGGTACAAAGACAATGTGCCCACCTTACTTCCTGCACTGCAGCGTGATAGGAAGATGCGCGAGTACAAGCGCACATTGGTAGACGCGCTACTGAGAGCATTCCCAAATGTCACAGGGGAACAAGTGGAAGCCCAAGGCAAAGGCAGAGGAGGAGCAAGAGGTCGCCAACGCAGCTGTGTCACGGCCAGCTCCTCTGAAGGCAGGGTTAGCATGGCAGAGATGTGGAAAAGTTTTGTCAACACGCCACAGCTAAGTGCACCACCACCTGATACTGAACGTGTTAGCAGGAGGCAACATTTCACTAACATGGTGGAACAGTACATGTGCACACCCCTCCACGTACTGACTGATGGTTCGGCCCCATTCAACTTCTGGGTCTCCAAATTGTCCACGTGGCCAGAGCTAGCCTTTTATGCCTTGGAGGTGCTGGCCTGCCTGGCGGCCAGCGTTTTGTCTGAACGTGTATTCAGCACGGCAGGGGGCGTCATTACAGACAAACGCAGCCGTCTGTCTACAGCCAATGTGGACAAGCTGACGTTCATAAAAATGAACCAGGCATGGATCCCACAGGACCTGTCCATCCCTTGTGCAGATAAGACATTTATAACTACCTCCCCTTAACCATATATTATTGTACTCCAGGGCACTTCCTCACTCAATCCTCTTTTTATTTTCATTTTACCATTATATTGCGGGGCAACCCAAAGTTGAATGAACCTCTCCTCTGTCTGGGTGCCGGGGCCTAAAAATATCTGACCTTGGCCTGTTCCAGTGTTGGGCGACATGAAGCCTGATTCTCTGCTATGACATGAAGCCTGAATCTCTGCTATGGGACCTCTCTCCTCTGTCTGGGTGCCGGGGCCTAAAAATATCTGACAGTGGCCTGTTCCAGTGTTGGGTGACATGAAGCATGATTTTCTGCTATGACATGAAGCCTGATTCTCTGCTATGGGACCTCTCTCCTCTGTCTGGATGCCGGGGCCTAAAAATATCTGACCTTGGCCTGTTCCAGTGTTGGGCGACATGAAGCCTGATTCTCTGCTATGACATGAAGCCTGATTCTCTGCTATGGGACCTCTCTCCTCTGTCTGGGTGCCGGGGCCTAAAAATATCTAACAGTGGCCTGTTCCAGTGTTGGGTGACATGAAGCCTGATTCTCTGCTGTGCCATGAAGCCTGATTCTCTGCTTTGGGACCTCTCTCCTCTGTCTGGGTGCCGGGGCCTAAAAATATCTAACAGTGGCCTGTTCCAGTGTTGGGTGACATGAAGCCTGATTCTCTGCTATGACATGAAGCCTGATTCTTTGCTATGACATGAAGCCAGATTCTCTGCTATGGAACCTCTCTCTTCTGTCTGGGTGCCGGGGCCTATATATCTGACAATGGCCTGTTCCAGTGGTGGGTGACGTGAAGCCTGATTCTCTGCTATGACATGAAGCCTGATTCTCTGCTATGGGACCTCTCTCCTCTGTCTGGGTGCCGGGCCTAATAATATCTGACAGTGGCCTGTTCCAGTGGTGGGTGACATGAAGCCTGATTCTCTGCTATGACATGAAGCCTGATTCTTTGCTATGACATGAAGCCAGATTCTCTGCTATGGGACCTCTCTCCTCTGTCTAGGTGCCGGGGCCTAAATATCTGACAGTGGCCTGTTCCAGTGGTGGGTGACATGAAGCCTGATTCTCTGCTATGACATGAAGCCTGATTCTTTGCTATGACATGAAGCCAGATTCTCTGCTATGGGACCTCTCTCCTCTGTCTAGGTGCCGGGGCCTAAATATCTGACAGTGGCCTGTTCCAGTGGTGGGTGACATGAAGCCTGTTTCTCTGCTATGGGACCTCTCTCCAATTGATATTGGTTAATTTTTATTAACTTTATTTATATTTTTATTCATTTCCATGGAATTTGTTTGCATGGGATTTACCTACATTTTGCAGCCCTCTAGCCCTTTCCCAGGCTGTTTTACAGCCTTTTTAGTGTTGAAAAGTTCGAGTCCCCATTGACTTCAATGGGGTTTGGGTTTGGGGCGAAGTTCGGGTCGAGTTCGGATCCCGAACCCGAACATTTCCGGGAAGTTCGGCCGAACTTCTCAAACCCGAACATCCAGGTGTTCGCGCAACTCTACTTAAAATAACATAAAATACAGAAAAATGTAAAATAACAATCTGGATCTAGGAGTAGGAGGTTGAGGAGGCAGTGGATGGGTGGATGTGGCGGTGTAGGTTGATGTGGCGGTGTAGGTGGAAGCGGCGGTGAAGGAGGAATAGCTAGACAACACTGATTTGTGTTATTTTTTATTTTTAAATTGGGGTATCCCCCAAAATATTAATGTGACAATTACTTATGCACGTGCAATCACAGATGTGCAATATATTAGAGGCTTTTTTTCACACCATTAACCAAATTGGCGTATTTATGGCCTAAATGTGACACTCACTTATGCATGTGTAATCCCAGATGTGCAATATATTAGAGGCTTTTTTCACCCCAGTAAGCCAAAGCAAGATTTCTGGCCTTAATGTGACAATCACTTATGCACGTGTAATCACAGATGTGCAGTATATCAGAGGGTTTTTTCACCCCAGTAAGAAAAAAGCTGTATTTCTGGCCTTAATGTGACAATCATTTATGCATGTGTAATCAGAGATGTGCAGTATATTAGAGGCTTTTTTTTTTTACCCCAGTAACCAAAAAGGCGTATTTCTGGTCTTAATGTGACAATCACTTATGCATGTGTAATCAGAGATGTGCAGTATATTAGAGGCTTTTTTTTTTACCCCAGTAACCAAAAAGGCATATTTCTGGTCTTAATGTGACAATCACTTATGCATGTGTAATCAGAGATGTGCAGTATATTAGAGGCTTTTTTTCACCCCAGTAACCAAAAAGGCGTATTTCTGGTCTTAATGTGACAATCACTTATGCATGTGTAATCACAGATGTGCAGTATATCTGAGGGTTTTTTCACCCCAGTAAGCCAAAGCAGGATTTCTTGTCTTAATGTGACAATCACTTATGCATGTGTAATCACAGATGTGCAGTATATCAGAGGGTTTTTTCACCCCAGTAAGCCAAAGCAGGATTTCTTGTCTTAATGTGACAATCACTTATGCATGTGTAATCAGAGATGTGCAGTATATCAGAGGGTTTTTTTCACCCCAGTAAGCCAAAGCAGGATTTCTGGCCTTAATTTGACAATCACTTATGCACGTGTAAACAGAGATGTGCAGTATATATCAGAGGGTTTTTCACCCTAACCAAAAAGCTGTATTTCTGTCCTAAATGTGACAATCACTTATGCGCGTGTAATCCCAGATGTGCAGTATATGAGAGGCTTTTTTCACCCCAGTATGCCAAAGCCATATTTCTGTCCTGCATGTGACAGTCACTTATGCATGTGTAATCCCAGATGTGCAGTATATTAGAGGGTTTTTTCACCCTAACCAAAAAACTGTATTTCTGTCCTAAATGTGACAGTCACTTATGCTTGTCTAATCCCAGATGTGCAGTATATTAGAGGGTTTTTTCACCCTAACAAAAAAGCTGTATTTCTGTCCTAAATGTGACAGTCACTTATGCACGTGTAATCCCAGATGTGCAGTATATTCACACTTGCGGTAGGGTGATCCGGCAAGCAGTTCCATCGTCAGAACTGCCTGCCGGATCCGCCGATCTGGATGTGTCTGAAAGCATTTGTGAATTGCTCTCCATTCAGAATGCATGGGGATAAAACTGATCAGTTATTTTCCGGTATAGAGCTCCTGTGACGGAACTCTATGCCGGAAAAGAAAAACGCTAGTGTGAAAGTACCCTAAGGCAGAAATAGTATGGAGGAGAAAGAGCGGGGAGGCAGAAGTCAGCTCAGCAGGAGGGGCCTACAAGAAGAGAGGTGGGAACTGTTGGTCCGGGAAATCTGTTTAGGAAGGGGTCTGTACCTGATTTAAGCAAGATATTCGTAGGCAGTGATCTGCCCACCCACCTGCCCTGTTGATGGTTGCACTGTGGCCAGGGGTGAGGATCTTAGGTGGTTTGAACATTTTATCTCATCACGGTAGTTGACAGGAAGGAGGACCGTGTAGACAATTATTAAAGGAGTTTTTCAGGTTCCTGATATTGATGATCTATAATCAGGAAAGGTCATTACTATCCAATTGGTGAGGGTCTGACACCCTGCACTCCCGCAGATCAGCTGTTCACGGTGCTGGAACTAGATCTTGAGTGGAGCAAGAAGCAGACTGTGTAGACCAGGGATGCCCAACCTGCAGCCCTCCAGCTGTTGCAAAACTACACCTCCCAGTATGCCTGGCCAGCCTACAGCTATTAGGGCATGCTGGGAGTTGTAGTTTTGCAACAGCTGAAGGACCGCAGGATGAGCATCCCTGGTGTAGACAGTCTAGTGGCCATGATGGGTCATAGCAGGTCATCTCCCATTCAGCTGATCAGTGTGGATGTGGAGTGTCGGACCCTCACCAATCCAATAGTAATGATCTTTCCTGAAAATAGGTTATCAATATCAGGAGCCTGGAAAGCCCCTTTATATGTTGTAGCCCATCAGAGTTCAGTATGGAAGCCTCATCTTTAAGCCTGGTAAACAGTTATAGAGAAAATGGTGTGGATCCTCTCAGAGAGGAGAAGTGAGAAATGTGCAACATCCTTGACAAATTTATCAACCCTTATCTAGTGCAGTGTGAATTGGGACTATGTATCTAGTATTGGCTGGGTAATTGCCTACCATGTTTCCTTCTGGGAATTGTTCTAGTGTATATTCAAGAGTTATTTAAATTAACGTAATATAACATTGTAGATAAGTTAATAATGAGGACAATAATTTCATCTCGCAGAACGTTCTTGTGATCTAATAGTATGGACATGAGTAATAGGTTGGTAGCCAACATGGTGCACTACATGTTGGCACCTTATGCATTCAGGATACTAAGTATAGACAAGCGTCTATGTATCCTTCTGCATTGTGGCTTGTCTACAACCAACTGGTAACTGGTATTTTAACCTGCCCTTGTATATCACTTGTGTGGCCTTTTTCAGTGATGTCTTGTAAATTTGATCCTATTTTTAGCAATTAGCTTTGGGTACAATACAATGTATTCTTATGCAGGTAGGTTTTCTGTAATCGGTACAACCCTTGGACCATCTAGACCATTTAAGCTCTGGTTGATTGAAGATATCACACTCCTGATGCCTAACATGCCTGAAAATGATAAAAATGAATTTAATTATAACTGAAATGTAGGATAGCGAAAGATGCATGTCATAAAAATTCCACTGCTCGTGCCAGTGTCAGACTGAGGTTTCTAAAGACTCCCATATACATTCAATAAAGTTTAGCCAAACCCAGTGATTTTGGTGGGACCAGCTGGTGGGAAGAATCAGGCTATATTGTATGGAGGAGTTGTGAAAAATAGCTGATAAAGCATTTGGCCGACAGCTATTTAAGGTGTATGGGCATCTTAAGGCCCACCAGCAGAAATGCTTCTTAGGAACCACCACATTCTGGCTATACAGAATATTTATCAATCCACTTTTAATAGCATTGTAATTTTTGTTAGTAATTGGCTTCAAAGTCAACTCCAACTTAGGCCTCATGCACACAACATGTTTTTTCACTGTCAGTGGTTTGGCTTCAGTGGTCCGTGTCCGATTTTGCTTCAGTTGTGTTTCCTTGTGTCTTCCTTATTTTTTGTCTGACAGGGGGGAAAAAAGGAAGGTTAATGAAAAGTGTAATTTTATTGCACCAAGGTCTTGTAGAAAAAAAGCGGACACGGATGACATACCAGTTGTGCATCCGTTTTTTTTTTTGACGGACCCATTGACTTCAATGGGTCCGTCCTCCATTTTCCACTGACAAGAATAGAACAGGTTATATTTTTTTGACGGACTGGAATCACGGATCACAGACGTGGAGAAAAAACGGAGGACTATCAGATTTTTTTCACAGCTCCATAGAAATGAATGGGACCTCCGCTAAACTGTGAAAAATGACGGAACGAACGCGGATGCACACAATGGTCATGTGCATGAGGCCTTAGGTTGTCTGCTGTTTGAAGCCATCTTCCAAAAATTCTTCAGGCTTCCTAAATGGAGCTTTTACCTGGTCTTTCTGAGACCCCATCTTCATTATTATATTAAATATTTTTATTGTGGCTGCTTGTCGCCACCACCCCTCTGCTCACCTGCTCCAATGCTCCTGGGTTCCAGAGGTCTAGACCCACTGGGCTCTCTTTCTCCTCCTTCATGGCTAGCTTAGCCACTGGAGTAACTCCATCCCACCACACAAGCAGCAGCCTGCTTTTTGCCAGCAAGGTCACTCTCTGCCTGTGCAAGGGCATGCTCCTATTGGCTCATAAAGGGAAAGCAAGTGCACCCTATTCTTCCCAGCCAAAGGCTGACTAACCTTATGGGATCAACAGATTCTATTTTGCTAGTATTCTGCAATGGTGTGCAGTTTCATCTGCCTCTGTACTGACTTCTTCCTGTTTATGGGATTTGACCCTTTGCTGCCTGACATGACCTCTGACTGATCCCCATTCAGACCCTGAGGTGCCTGTCCTGACCTTGGCTTGTCCATGACTACATTTTGACTGATCCTTTGATGTCTCTTGACCCCTGTGGTCCACCAGTCACTTGAAAAGAGACTAATCCCAAAGAAAGCTGCCAGGTGGTTCCTCTGCAGCGGAGTTCAGATCCCTGTGCTGCCATTTTGGTTGTTGAATCAATGAGTTAAATATCACATGAAATCTGAGCATGCTTTACCTGAGGAATACTTGGCACATGTTTCATAGAGCGCCCTCCAAGGACAGCAGAATATATGAAAATCAACAGCAAGAGGAAATCACTGACCAGAAGAATAGAAGCAGTTGCCATTCCCCCCTGAAAGCATAATTAATTTGATGGGGAAAAAAATTGATGAATATAACATATTTTAGGTGTTCTTCAACACATCATTTTTAAATATGACAACAATAGAAAAAAAAAGAACAAAGGTGCATAGACTGTTGAGGCACTTCATAGAAATAAAAGGCACATTTTATAGACTGCATTATGCAAAGCCTGTGGGGATTGTGAAAATCAGTATGTCATACATATCCCTCAGACCCCACACAGAGTCCATCCATTTGGGGCAGATTTCTCTATGTAATTACCTCTGCCTTTGCTTCCCTTAGGAAGCAATCATAGCTTTCATTTTTCAAAAGCAGAATACAAAATGAAAGTTATGTTTTGATTTGCTGCTATGGGCAAAAAAGATAGCTTAGCTGTTAAACTGTTTCATAAATATGCCCCATTGTATTTAGAACATGCTATAAGCATTTTCCATCTGCAAGGTTACTAAAGGAGGGTTAAGAATCTCCAAGAGAGTTATGCTGCTTATTCAGAGGGAAAAGGGGAGCATTTTATTTTTGCTATAGGGTCTTCTGGATTCTATATTATCCCATGATTATAGTGGTTCCTAAACTAATTGTTGTCGGCCAAACCCTCTCAGAATGGGAGGCTTGTCCAACAGTCTAATGTGTAGGGGGAAAGAAGGATATTAGTAACTCAAAATAAGTTGCCAGACAACATAGTAGATGTTCCTCAAGGGAGCATCTGACCAATTGGATTATTTTGGCCCAATCCTTTTGTTTTCCTGGGGAATAAGCCACCGCCAGAAGTGTCCGGCAGTGGCTTTTTTTGCTCCCTGCATTGAATATACATGCATGTGTAACACCCCAGAATTGTGTTACTACACGCCTCTACCTCGCTACTATCTTCTAAAAGCCTTTATACTGTCATCATATATAATTTATATTATGTCCTCCACAAATGTGCATACAAAACCATATTAAAATCAATTGTTCATGTAATTTGCCTGGTTACCAGTAGGTGGCAGCAACACATTGGCAGGTACAAGCTTACAGTTTAGTGTATCTAAGCTGGAATGGATTATTCCAGCTTAGCTCTCTCTCTGTGGAGAGGTGGGCTGGTACCACATCCTGCAGCATGGGTGAAGAAGGAAGTTAGAGAGGAGTGTAGCCCACCCCCTGCTAGGGGTACGGTGTGTTTGTATGGAGCTCCTCTGCATTGGGATGACAGCAAGGACCTAGTCTCGGCTGAGACTTGGCCATATACCTAGCTTGAGCACCTTCAGCTCAGCTGGATGAGGAAAGCAGAAACTACAGACAACCTCCAGAGTTCCAGGAAGAAAGCATCCCCTGAGAAAGCATCTGTGAAATAAATCCAGAGACCTAGGAGAAGCCTATTCCTCCTCAGCAATCTGTCCCTATACAGCAGAAGTACAGATAAGTGCAGAAGCTAATCCTGCCATAGTTACAGAGCTACCAAGCAGACATTTTATCCTGCAAGCTCCACATTTAAAGCAGAAGCACTCATTCCTGCCGATGATTGCCAAAACCTGCTGGGACCAAGAGACCAAAGCTGTATACTGTTTGGATAAAAGTTGCCTCAAGTAAAGAAAAGTTTTAACTTCATCTAAAGGTCTGGACATAATTTCTTTTGCAAAATCCCTCTATTACTCCTTCTATCACTACACTCAAATGTATTGCAAGTGAGCCAGGAGTCCAGCCGTACCCAGGTAGGAGACACCGCGACACAATTATCACTATCCTACAGAGACATTATAAGCCATTACACCACTCTGGCATTCTTAATCTGGGACGTGCGTAATAACACCTTGGAAGGGCCCTGGGATAATACCCTGTGCACACTGCAATTGGCGTCACGACAAATACAGGATATATTATCCACCTGACCCGGCCACTGCACTATAAGTGGCGTCAGCGAACCCGTTCCAGGTCACTGCACATGTTTGGTCAAATCAAACATGAATGTGTATGGGGAAGTGGGATAAGATAGCTGCCGGCTGAACAATCATCCATCTGAAAACGATTGAATTTGTAGTTCAAGTAAATAGTGACCTCAGTTGACAATATTTTCAGCATAAAATGTTTTTCCTGGGCCACTGTAACTTGAAACTACAGTACATTTAACATACAATGCCACAGACACTGATGACACTGATTTGCAATACATTTGATCGGCTGAAACAGCCTCCTGATCAGTACACACATGAAGAGGGCACTGGCTATTTGTTCAGTCCCACTAACTCAACCATCATCTTACCCCCAACCCCACACCCTAACCCAGGAAATAAACACACCACACCACTGCTTGGATTTAATCGGCCACAGCAGCCGTTTATTGAATAAATACAAAATATATAACAATAAATTAACCAATGACGAGGGAGGTCCTAGAAGCCCCAATAACTCCATAAACGCTGGAACACCTGCATCTCCATCTTGCCCCCAGCCGTTGAACCCAGCTCGGAGGCAGCAACTGATGGACGCGTAATTAGTTCCTACCAGCTCCTCGATGAGAGTCCAGCCCCTCCCGCGGGGCCCTCCCATCCTCAGGTACCACCATATTCCTCCACTTCAAGGACCTCCCCCGCCTCCACGACTGCCGCGACATATAACACACCACCACTCCCCTACTTCCACATCCAATAGGGTCGGGTGGGTGGGCGTTTCGCTCCCCTGGCCGCACTGTCCCGACTTCCGCCTTCTTCCTCCGTCCCCGCTCTGGCCACGCCCCCCGACGCCCTGGCAACTCGCGCCTCTACTCCTATCCCGCCCCCACCAACAACTAACCCTTTCCCGACCTGTCCTTCACCGCCAGGCCTCTTCATGCGCGTCCTCCCCCACCGCTGCGCTCCAGTCCGGCCTGACTTTCATTCTGTTGAAACACTTGCATATTGAAGTGCTTGCATTGATTGTCTACTCTAGTAGAACCACTCTACAGCACATTATGGTATTACATGTCTGATATTCTTGTTGCAGGATGAGTTTGTAGGAGGTGGTAGTAACCACCATAAAAAATAATGTTGTTGACTATGTGTAGTTTACTAAAGGTTAATCGGGTTTTATATAATATTTTAACAATGCACAATTTATAGCCAGTGTTCCACTTTAAATTGAGGGGGGCTCCAAGAGAGCTGTAGAAGTGACACCACTGTAGGTGTAGCTGCTGTAGGGAGCAGATCAAATGGATCGTATCTTGCCTATCTATGTGTGACGTATGCTGTAGCTACTGTGACAGGAGACTGAGAAGCAACATCTTGGTCATGCACTGCACATTTGGTCCACAACACAGTCCCTGTTGTGGGGTCATCTCTAAAGTAACAGTTTAGCCAAAAAAGCAAGCCTGTTAGTATGGTGCGTAGGTTTTGGAGGCTGAGGCAGAAAGCAGCTGGTACCAGAGTAAATAAACTCTGTGTCTGGATTACTGGTCTCCAACCATCGGCGAAAAGCTGCCATCAAATTTGTAAGATAATGTTAGGTTATTTTGTCCTTTATTTGTGGAGCTATATTAAACTGCTGCTGTTTGGTAGCAACAACCTGTAAGGCTACTTTCACACTGGCATTTTGGCTTTCCACTTGTGAGATCTGTTCAGGGCTCTCAAAAGCGGTCCAAAACGGATCAGTTTTCCCCTAATGCATTCTTAATGGAAAAGAATGCAGCAGTTTGCCTCCGTTCAGTCACGATTCTGCTCTGGGGGTGGACACCAAAACGCTGCCTGCAAAGCGGAGCCAAATGTATCCGTCCTGGCACACAATGTAAGTCAATGGGGACGGATCTGTTTTCTCTGACAATCTGGCACAATAGAAAACGGATCCGTCCCCCATTGACTTTCAACGGAGTTCAAGACTGATCCGTCATGGCTATAGAAGACATAATACAACCGGATCCGTTCATGACGAATGCGTGCGGTTGTATTATTGTAACTGAAGCGTTTTTGCAGATCCATGATGGATCCACAAAAAATGCTAGTGTGAAAGTAGCCTAAGTTAGTGCACCTCTTTGCAGTAAAGTCAAAGTGAGTTTGGTTACCTCTGTCTGCCTGTTTATATTGTGTGGCTTGCCTGAACTGTAGTTTAGGGTGGTCATGTCTGCAGTACCAGCCATGACCTGTGCAAATTTGCTCCTTTGGACACCAGGTGAGGATAACTCCATGGGGCACATTTATTAAGCTCACCTTTGTTTAGGAGTAAAAAAAAAAAAAAAAAAGACTGGCGTGTTTGAAAAGCCTGTCTTTAACCCTTAGGCTCCCAGTGCTGTACATGCACAGTGCTGGGAGGGTCTTTAAACATGGTGCCCCGCCCATGTGTGCAGCTGGCAACATTGCCAGCAGGTCTCTGCTGTTTGAAACAGCAGAGGTCTATGGGTAAAGTCAGTGGCTGGCAATAATGCCAATTGCAGTCATTTAAGCCTAAATACAGAAAAACATCTAAATACCAAAAACCCCGTAAATGTGCACTTCTGGGTTACAACTGTGCGGTGATTGGGGATGCCAGTCATTAGTTCTAATCAATTCACCACCCTTTCCCAAGAATAAAAAACTAATATTAAAATATTTATCCCATATGGTGAATGGTGTAACGGAAAAAGTATCAAAATGGCTGATTCACCATTTTTCATTGCTTCTCTTACCAAAATCAATTGAATAAAATGTGATTAAAAAGTCACACACACTCTAAAATGATATCAATAAAAACTACAGATCTTCCACCAAAAAATGAGCCCCCAAAATAGCTAGTAGACATATGTGGTATTGTTGTTATCGTACTGATCCAGAGAATGAAGGACACAGGTCAGTTTTTCCGCATAGAAAACGGCGTAGGGATAAAACCCATAAAACTGTGGCTTAATTGAGTATTTTTTTCCAATTTCACCCCATTTGGAATTTTTTTCTCACTACATTGTATCCCATATTAAATAGTGGCAGTAAAAAGTACAACTTATCCCGAAAAAACAAGCCCTTATACGACTATGTGAATGGAAAAATAAAAAATGTTATGGCTCCGTGTAAAAAACACTAGTGTTCCATAGAGTAATGGTCTTTGCAATGATGATTCAAATAACCATTAATATTGTAACTAGAGGGAACCCTGTATCATTACATGTATTATTAATATACTTACAAATGCTGCACATCTTATTTCAGACCGAAAATGTTGATGACATTGTTCCGTAACTATGTACATATCTAAGGAAGCCAGTATTAATCCAATGAAGCTGATGAATGAGTTTATGATGTTGAGAACCATGGAACCATTAACCTATATAAGAAAAAAATAATAAGAAACCGTTAATGAGGGACATTTGTCAAGACTGGCGCAAAGAAAAACTGGCTTAGTTGCCTATAGCAACCAGTCAGATTGATCCTTTTCAATTTACAAAGAAGCTCTGAAAAATAAAAAGTGGAATCTGATTGGTTGTTGTAGGGAAGTAAGCTAGATTTCTTTACACTAACATAGTAACATAGTACATAAGGCCGAAAAAGACATTTGTCCATCCAGTTCGGCCTGTCATCCTACTAGTCTGATAAATCTCCCTGTGTTTTGAATCTCTACGCTTGAAGTTAATGTCCACCTTTTAACACCAGGCGAATCTTCGGTGCAACATTCTAAGTTGGACTCATTTCTTATTATACAATAGTCATGTTTTTTCAAGACCAGTGTGCTGGTCCTGACCAGGCCTGCACTACTGGAGAAGGCATTTATGATGAGGTGCTGGCCTTGTCATAAATGAAATGCCTACTATAGCTTGGAAGAAAGCAGAGACAGAGGGGATATGATAGAAACTTTTAAATACATAAAGGGAATCAACTCGGTAAAGGAGGAGAGCATATTTAAAAGAAGAAAAACTACCACAAGAGGACACAATTTTAAATTAGGGGGGCAAAGGTTTAAAAGTAATATAAGGAAGTATTACTTTACTGAGAGAGTAGTGGATGCATGGAATAGCCTTCCTGCATAAGTGGCAGCTGCAAATACAGTGAAGAAGTTTAAGCATGCATGGGATAGGCATAAGGCTATCCTTCATATAAGATAGGGCCGGGGCTATTCATAGTATTCAGATATATTGGGAAGACTAGATGGGCCAAATGGTTCTTATCTGCCGACACATTCTATGTTTCTACTCTGGCAGTCCATGTGCTAGTTTATGGTGTAAATAATGATAAATGTGCCCCACTCCTTTTATGGAAACCTGGCGAGAGGGTCATAAAAATGCCTGTTGAGGTTAAAAAAGTCACCATTTCAGTTACTAGTGTTGATTGGCTGCTTTGCAGCCTTTCAAAAAGCGCCAAGAAAGCGGCGAACAACGAACCGAACCTGGACTTTTACGAATCCTTGATTTTTGGAGGATCCACAGACATGAAAAATGAAAAAAAAATCTAAGTCAAGTTACGGATGCACACAAGATTGTCATCCGCGTCCGTGATCCGTGTCTGTTTTTTCCTATCATTTTAATGGCAAACTTGACTTAGATTTTTTAAAAATTTTTCATGTCCGTGGATCCTCCAAAAATCAAGGCTTCGTAAAAGTTCGGGTTCGGTGTTCGCCGCTTTCTTGGCGCTTTTTGAAAGGCTGCAAAGCAGCCAATCAACAAGCGTCATACTACTTGCCCCAAGAGGCCGTCACAGCCATGCCTACTATTGGCATTGCTGTGATTGACCAGTGCAGCATGTGACCCATCCTCTATTTAAGCTGAAATCACGTAGCGCCGCACGTCACTCTGCTCTGATCATTGTAGGGAGAGGTTGCAGCTGCGACGTTAGGGTGAGATTAGGCAGTGATTAAGGCTAGGTCTACACAACGACATTTGTTGCGCGACAAAAAGTCGCGCGACAAATAGGGCGCAACATTTGTAGCGCAACATTTTGTTGCACTAATGTCGCGCGACAATTTTTATAATGGCAGTCTATGGTGTCGCACTGCAACATGCGACATGCTGCGACTGCGACGCAACAGTCGCAGAAAAATCCATCTCGAATGGATTTTCTGCGACTGTCGAGTCGCAGTCGCAGCATGTCGCATGTTGCAGTGCGACACCATAGACTGCCATTATAAAAATTGTCGCGCGACATTAGTGCAACAAAATGTTGCGCGACAAATGTCGTCGTGTAGACCTAGCCTAACTCCTCCAAAAGACTTCATTCAGTGATCGATCTGCAGCTGTGGATCATTGAACTGCTGCTATTCAATTGCTCACTGTTTTTAGGCTGCCCAGAGCGTTTTTCATTCACTTTTTTCTGGGGTGATCGGCGGCCATCTTGTGTCTTGTGGTGCGCCAGCACAAGCTGTCACCAAGTGCATTTAACCCTCAATAGTGTGGTTGTTTTTTGGCTATATCCTACATCGGTCAAGCTGTTACACCAAGTGCATTTAAACATCAATAGTGTGGTTATTTTTTGGCCATATACTACATCAGGGGCAAGCTGAGCCTGTTACCAAGTGCATTTAACCCTCAATAGTGTGGTTGTTTTTTGGCTATATCCTACATCAGGGTCAAGCTGTCACATCAAGTGCATTTAACCATCAATAGTGTGGTTAATTTTTGGCCATATACTACATCAAGGGCAAGCTGAGCCTGTCACCAAGTGCATTTAACCCTCAATAGTGTGGTTGTTTTTTGGCTATATCCTACATCGGTCAAGCTGTCACACCAAGTGCATTTAACCATCAATAGTGTGGTTATTTTTTGGCCATATACTACATCAGGGGCAAGCTGAGCCTGTTACCAAGTGCATTTAACCCTCAATAGTGTGGTTGTTTTTTGGCTATATCCTACATCAGGGTCAAGCTGTCACACCAAGTGCATTTAACCATCAATAGTGTGGTTATTTTTTGGCCATATACTACATCAAGGGCAAGCTGAGCCTGTCACCAAGTGCATTTAACCCTCAATAGTGTGGTTGTTTTTTGGCTATATCCTACATCAGGATCAAGTTGTCACACCAAGTGCATTTAACCATCAATAGTGTGGTTATTTTTTGGCCATATACTACATCAGGGGCAAGCTGAGCCTGTCACCAAGTGCATTTAACCCTCAATAGTGTGGTTGTTTTTTGGCTATATCCTACATCAGGGTCAAGCTGTCACACCAAGTGCATTTAACCATCAATACTGTGGTTATTTTTTGGCTATATCCTACATCAGGGGCTTGGCTGTGCTTGCTATTTTATTGAGGGGTGAAATACAATTGCCAAAATAGCAGTACCCTAAATCTGGTGTTTCAGCTGTGGCCAGCCAATTGTAATACTGTCTGCTGTCTGGCAAAGTATATATTTTTGTTCAGGGTTGAAATACAATTCCCAACTAAGCAATTTCCTAAATTAGTGGTTTCTGCTTTATCAGGGCTACTTTAAATCTATTCATTAAAAGGGTATATAAGATTCAAGGTGCAGATAGGGTCATTCTCAATAACTTTACACACACGCTACAGTGCATTTCCAAGTCTCATTCTGTCTGTAAACGTATACCTTTCACCCAGCGCCTAAATACTAGGCCTCAAATTTACATCAATCTAAATCTGTGGTTATTGCTGTGGCTGGTCAAGTTATGTAGTGTCCGTCAAAGCACAGTTTTTGTTCTGGGTTGAAATACAATTCCCAATTTAGCAATTTCCTAATTTAGTGATTTCTGCTGTATCAGACCTACTTTAAATCTATCCCTAAAAGGGTATATTAGATTCAAGATGCTGATAGGGTCATCCACAATAACTTCACACGCTACCGTGCATTTCCAAGTCTAATTCTGTCCGTAAACGTATACCTGTCATCCAGCGCCTAAATACTAGGCCTCAAATTTATATTCAGCTAAATCTGTCGTTACTGCTGTGCCTGTATTAGTGTAATACGGTACCTAAATAGATAGCCATATAGTGTTAGGTGTCTGTAAAAAAAGGCCTGAATTTGAATTCAATAGATTGGGCCAAATAATATTTTTGTTATTGTGGTGAACGGTAACAATGAGGAAAACATCTAGTAAGGGACGCGGATGCGGACATGGTCGTGGTGGTGTTAGTGGACCTCTGGTGCTGGGAGAGGACGTGGCCATTCTGCCACAGCCACACGTCCTAGTGTACCAACTACCTCAGGTCCCAGTAGCCGCCATAATTTACAGCGATATTTGGTGGGGCCCAATGCCGTTCTAAGGATGGTAAGGCCTGAGCAGGTACAGGCATTAGTCAATTGGGTGGCCGACAGTGGATCCCGCACGTTCACATTATCTCTCACCCAGTCTTCTGCAGAAAGCGCACAGATGGCGCCTGAAAACCAAGCCCATCAGTCTGTCACATCACCCCCATGCATACCAGGGAAACTGTCTGAGCCTCAAATTATGCAGCAGTCTCTCATGCTGTTTGAAGACTCCGCTGGCAGGGTTTCCCAAGGGCATCCACCTAGCCCTTCCCCAGCGGTGGAAGACATAGAATACACTGACGCACAACCACTTATGTTTCCTGATGATGAGGACATGGGAATACCCCCTCAGCACGTCTCTGATGATGACAAAACACAGGTGCCAACTGCTGCGTCTTTCTGCAGTGTGCAGACTGAACAGGAGGTCAGGGATCAAGACTGGGTGGAAGACGATGCAGGGGACGATGAGGTCCTAGACCCCACATGGAATGAAGGTCGTGCCACTGACTTTCACAGTTCGGAGGAAGAGGCAGTGGTGAGACCGAGCCAACAGCTTAGCAAAAGAGGGAGCAGTGGGCAAAAGCAGAACACCCGCCGCCAAGAGACTCCGCCTGCTACTGACCGCCGCCATCTGGGACCGAGCACCCCAAAGGCAGCTTCAAGGAGTTCCCTGGCATGGCACTTCTTCAAACAATGTGCTGACGACAAGACCCGAGTGGTTTGCACGCTGTGCCATCAGAGCCTGAAGCGAGGCATTAACGTTCTTAACCTTAGCACAACCTGCATGACCAGGCACCTGCATGCAAAGCATGAACTGCAGTGGAGTAAACACCTTAAAAACAAGGAACTCACTCAGGCTCCCCCTGCTACCTCTTCTGCTGCTGCCGCCTCGGCCTCTTCTGCTGCTGCCGCCTCGGCCTCTTCTGCTGCTGCCGCCTCGGCCTCTTCTTCTGCTGCCGCCGCCTCGTCCTCTTCCTCCGCTTCTGGAGGAACGTTGGCAACTGCCGCCCAGCAAACATGGGATGTACCACCAACACCACCACCTGCGTCACCAAGCATCTCAACCATGTCACATGCCAGCGTTCAGCTCTCCATCTCACAAACATTTGAGAGAAAGCGTAAATTCCCACCTAGCCACCCTCGATCCCTGGCCCTGAATGCCAGCATTTCTAAACTACTGGCCTATGAAATGCTGTCATTTAGGCTGGTGGACACAGACAGCTTCAAACAGCTCATGTTGCTTGCTGTCCCACAGAATGTTGTTCCCAGCCGCCACTACTTCTCCAAGAGAGCCGTGCCTTCCCTGCACAACCAAGTATCCCATAAAATCAAGTGTGCACTGCGCAACGCCATCTGTGGCAAGGTCCACATAACCACAGACACGTGGACCAGTAAGCACGGCCAGGGACGCTATATCTCCCTAACTGCACACTGGGTAAATGTAGTGGCGGCTGGGCCCCAGGCGGAGAGTTGTTTGGCGCACGTCCTTCTGCCGCCAAGGATCGCAGGGCAACAGTCTTTGCCTCCTGTTGCCACCTCCTCCTACTCAGCTTCTTCCTCCTCTTCTTCCACCTGCTCATCCAGTCAGCCACACACCTTCAACACCAACATCAGCACAGCCCGGGGTAAACATCAGCAGGCTATTCTGAAACTCATATGTTTGGGGGACAGGCCCCACACCGCACAGGAGTTGTGGCGGGGTATAGAACAACAGACCGACGAGTGGTTGCTGCCGGTGAGCCTCAAGCCCGGCCTGGTGGTGTACGATATTGGGCGAAATCTCGTTGCAGCTCTGGGAATAGCCGGTTTGACGCACATCCCTTGCCTGGCGCATGTGCTGAATTTGGTGGTGCAGAAGTTCATTCACAACCACCCCGACATGTCAGAGCTGCTGCATAAAGTGCGGGCCCGCTGCTCGCCTGTCTGCGCTACAGCGTAACTTCGGCCTTCCCGCTCACCGCCTCATATGCAACGTGCCCACCAGGTGGAACTCCACCTTGCACATGCTGGACAGACTGTGCGAGCAGCAGCCAGCCATAGTGGAGTTTCAGCTGCAGCACGCACGGGTCAGTCGCACTGCGGAACAGCACCACTTCACCACCAATGACTGGGCCTCCATGCGAGACCTGTGTACCCTGTTGCGCTGTTTCTAGTACTCCACCAACATGGCTAGTGGCGATGACGCCGTTATCAGCGTTACAATACCACTTCAATGTCTCCTTGAGAAAACACTTAGGGCGATGATGGAAGAGGAGGTGGCCCAGGAGGAGGAGGAAGAGGGGTCATTTTTAGCACTTTCAGGCCAGTCTCTTCTAAGTGACTCAGAGGGAGGTTTTATGCAACAGCAGAGGCCAGGTACAAATGTGGCCAGCCACGGCCCACTACTGGAAGACGAGGAGGATGAGGAGGAGGTGGAGGAGGATGAGGATGAAGCATGGTCACAGCGGGGTGGCACCCAACGCAGCTCGGGCCAATCACTGGTGCGTGGCTGGGGGGAAATGCAGGACGATGACGATACGCCTCCCACAGAGGACAGCTTGTCCTTACCTCTGGGCAGCCTGGCACACATGAGCGACTACATGCTGCAGTGCCTGCGCAACGACAGCAGAGTTGCCCACATTTAAACGTGTGCCGACTACTGGGTTGCCACCCTGCTGGATCCACGGTACAAAGACACTGCACTGGAGCGTGCTAGGAAGATGCGCGAGTACAAGCACACGTTGGTAGACGGGCTACTGAGAGCATTCCCAAATGTCACAGGGGAACAAGTGGAAGCCCAAAGCCAAGGCAGAGGAGGAGCAAGAGGTCGCCAAGGCAGCTGTGTCACGGCCAGCTCCTCTGAGGGCAGGGTTAGCATGGCAGAGACGTGGAAAAGTTTTGTCAACACGCCACAGC
This sequence comes from Bufo gargarizans, assembly GCF_014858855.1. NCBI lineage: Eukaryota > Metazoa > Chordata > Amphibia > Anura > Bufonidae > Bufo > Bufo gargarizans. The sequence continues at coordinate 25,297 of NW_025334724.1, read as the reverse complement.
TAACTGCACCACCACCTAATACGCAACGTGTTAGCAGGAGGCAACATTTCACTAACATGGTGGAACAGTACGTGTGCACACCCCTCCATGTACTGACTGATGGTTCGGCCCCATGGGTCTCTAAATTGTCCACGTGGCCAGAGCTAGGCTTTTTTTGCCTTGGAGGTGCTGGCCTGCCCGGCGGCCAGCGTTTTGTCTGAACGTGTATTCAGCACGGCAGGGGGCGACATTACAGACAATGTTACCCAAAGTTGAATGAACCTCTCCTCTGTATGGGTGCCTGGGCCTAAATATATGACAATGGACTGTTACAGTGGTGGGTGACGTGAAGCCTGATTCTCTCCTATGATATGAAGACTGATTCTCTGCTGACATGAAGCCAGATTCTCTGTTACGGGACCTCTCTCCTCTGCCTGGGTGCCAGGGCCTAAATTTATGACAATGGACTGTTACAATGGTGGGTGACGTGAAGCCAGATTCTCTGCTATGGGACCTCTCTCCAATTGATATTGGTTAATTTTTATTTATTTTATTTTTATTTTTATTAATTTCCCTATCCACATTTGGTTGCAGGGGATTTACCTAGATGTTACTGCCTTTTGCAGCCCTCTAGCTCTTTCCTGGGCTTTTTTACAGCCATTTTAGTGCCGAAAAGTTCAGGTCCCCATTGACTTCAATGGGGTTCGGGTTCAAGACGAAGTTCGGGTCGGGTTCGGATCCCGAACCCGAACATTTCCGTGAAGTTCGGCCGAACTTCTCGAACCCGAACATCCAGGTGTTCGCTCAACTCTACTAATAATAACTAGTGTTGATCACGAATATTCGAATTGGCAATTTTAATCGCGAATATCGGCACTTCGAGAATTCGCGAATATTTCGAATATCGCAAAATATATTCGTAATTGCGAATATTCGTTTTTTGTGAAAATACCATTACATGCGAATTTGTATGCGAAAAAAATTGTATGCAAATTTTATGCGAATTATCGCAATCAAGAAAATAATGCCTGGAGATCATGAATTCGCAAATTCTCGAATATATGGCGAATATTCGCAAAATATTGCGAATTCGAATATTGCCCCTGCCGCTCATCACTAATAATAACTCCCTCTTCCCCCCTCCCTTCCTATAGCTTTAATGAGAGAGATAACATTCTGGCTGCCTGTAATCACCACTAGCGACAGCTTTGAGGCTTACTGAGTACTGTATTACTATGGAGTTCAACATACAGTATAAATCAAATAAAGTAATAAGCTCCTTCTAGTGGTGGCTGCAAGCGGTGGATAATACTGATACAGACTCGGAGAAGCTGTTCTCATTAATAATTATATTTCATGTACAACCCTCTGCACCATCATTTTGCTAGACTAAATCTAGTGGTGATCTGCAGAAGGGTGTAGGTGAGTAAAACCTGTGTAATTCCTGCAGCTACAGTAGTGCCACGGCAAGAGAAAACATACTAAAGAAGCCACAGATGGGCTCATTCTCCCAATGTTAATAAATGTGAGGATCTTTAAAATGCCTAATAGTGAATGTCAAGTTAACAGATGAGTTTCCCATATTCAGGACCCCCATCTATGAGCCTCATAAACAGCTATATAGATCACTAGAGGTAAATCGACCATTTGCTGGTGGATTCATCCACAGATTATAACTGATCGTTGGGGATACCAGTAGTGTGACACCTTGTGATTAGTGATGAGTGAACCCGAACTGTATAGTTTGGGTTCGTACCGAAATTTGGGATGTCTGTGACACGGACCCGAACATTTTCATAAAAGTCCAGGTTCGGGGTTCGGTGTTCGTCGCTTTCTTGGCGCTTTTTAAAAGGCTGCAAAGCAGCCAATCAACAAGCGTCATACTACTTGCCCCAAGAGGCCATCACAGCCATGCCTACTATTGGCATGGCTGTGATTGGCCAGTGCAGCATGTGACCCAGCCTCTATTTAACCCCTTAAGGACATAGGACGTACCGGTACGCCCTATTTCCCGAGTCCTTAAGGACACAGGACTTAAAATCGGCATTCCGGCGCAGCGGGGGTTAATCGGAACGGGACGCCGGCTGAAATCATTCAGCCGGCATCCCGTATCAACGTAGTATGCCGCAGTATGTTGATACGGCATCCCGTATCAACATCCCCCCATATCGGCGATCGCAGAAAACCGCAGGTCAATTCAGACCTGCGGTTTTCTGCGTTTCCGGTCCATTCGGGTGTCTTGTGACCCAATGAACCGGAAAAAGACTGCGATCGGTGGCGTAATTATACACCACCAATCGCAGTCCGAGGATTTGAGGAGGCTGTGCTGGCCCTGGGTGCTGAACACTGCTGTCCAGGGTGCTGATTGGTGCAGGGGAGAGAGGCGCGAGAGTCAAACTTCCTGCGCTCCTCTTTCCCCTCCTCTTCCTGTCCAGCACCCTGACCGTACAGCACCAGCTCCTGTGTCCCCCTAATCGGCATCCATCACCCTCCTGCACCCATCGCCACCCAGGTAGGTTAGGGTCAGTGAGGGAGAGGCACCGTTAGGCATGGAAAGAAGGGAAAAGTTAGTTAGGAAAAAAAAAAAGTACTTTTATTCCAAACTTCCATCTATCCATCTAACACTAACCCAGACCCCCCCCCTTGCCCCTCTTTTTTTTTTTTAAGTAACCCACTGGTGAATTTGATGGTGGAGCAGACGAATCTGTACGCCCAACAGTTCATCGCTCAAAACTCAGGCTCATTTTTGGCTAGACGCCGGTCAGTGCAGCCGAAATGAGGATATTTTGGGGCCTCGTGCTGCATATAGGTCTAGTCCAAAAACCCAGTGTCAGGCAATACTGGAGTGGGAACTTCCTGTACCAGACCCCACTGTACAGTATGGTCATGACACATTCCCGGTTTGAGGCCATCCGGAAATGTCTGCATTATTCCGATAATGCAGCATGTCCACCCCGAGGTGATCCTGCCTATGACCGGCTGTATAAGATACGGCCGGTCATCGATCACTTTGGGGCCACATTTCAGCAGGCCTACGTACCTGGAAGGGAGGTCGCGGTTGATGAGTCTCTCGTTGCGTTCAAGGGGAGACTCCGTTTCCACCAAAATATTCCCACAAAGCGGGCGAGGTATGGCGTGAAGCTATACAAAATTTGTGAGAGTACCTCAGGGTACACTTATAAATTTTGTGTGTACGAGGGGCGAGATTCCCGTATTCAACCCCCAGAATGTCCCCCCACTCTGGGTGTTAGCGGGAAACTTGTGTGGGACCTTATGTACCCACTGCTGGATAAGGGTTACCACTTGTACGTGGATAACTTTTATGCCAGCATTCCCTTGTTCATGTCCCTTGCCTCCAGATCCACATTCGCTTGTGGGACCGTGCAGAAAAATCAACGCGGCCTCCCTGCCTACCCCCTCCAGGTACCTATCCCCAGGGGTGAGACCCGTGCCCTTACCAGTGGAAACCTGTTGCTGGTCAGGTATAAGGACAAGAGGGATGTCCTTATGCTGTCCACAATCCACGGTAACAGCACCACCCCAGTTTCTGTGCGAGGTACCACGGCAACGGTCCTCAAGCCCGATTGTATTGTCGACTACAATCGGTATATGGGAGAAGTTGATCTCTCTGATCAAGTCCTCACGCCATATAACGCCATGCACAAAACCCGGGCATGGTACAAAAAAGTTGCGGTCTACTTGGTGCAGGTTGCCATGTACAACTCTTTTGTACTATCCCGAAGCGCTGGCAGCACAGGGACATTCCTCCAATTCTATGAGGCAGTCCTCAAGGACCTGATCTTTTCAGACCGGGAAAGAGCAGGCCGGAGTACCTTGGGAACTGGAGGCGCCCGGATCGTCCCTGGCCAACACTTTCCAGGTGTGGTCCCCCATACTGGAAAGAAGGGACGAACCCCAAAAAAGTGCAGAGTGTGTCACAAGAGGGGGATACGGAAGGACACCACTACTCAATGTGACACGTGCCCCGATCATCCAGGCCTCTGCATTATCGATTGCTTCAGGTACTATCACACTTCCATGGAGTACTAAATTTGTATAATCCCCAACAGTCCACTAGAAAACATAAAACACTATGGCTCTCAGACTTTGGACACAGAAACAATTTTTCTTTCCCCAAAAAATATTAGTTTTAGTGCAGGGATCCTCAAACTGCGGCCCTCTAGATGTTGTAAAACTATAACTCCCAGCATGCCCAGACAACCTACAGCCATCAGCGCAGGGCATAGTGGGAATTGTAGTTTTACAACATCTGGAGGGTCGCAGTTTTAGGATGCCTGCTTAGTGTCTCCAAAGTCTGAGAGCCATACATATTGGGCATTGTCGCGTGCGTAAAAGTCGTCGCTATAAAAATAACCTTCTACCAAACGCCTCGGATGAACGGTGTTAAAAATATAAAATAAAAACTGTGCCAAAACACCCATTTTTGGGCAAAATTTCAATTTGAATCCATTTTGCCGGTAATAAAGCAAGTGTTAACAGCCAAACAAAACTAAATATTTATTGCCCCGATTCTGTAGTTTGCAGAAACACCCCATATGTGGTCGTAAATGGCTATATAGCCGCACGGCAGGGCATAAAACGAAGGGAACTCCATAAGTTTTTTTTTTTTACACCATGTCTAGGGATGAGCGAACTCGAACTGTATAGTTCGGGTTCGTACCGAATTTTGGGGTGTCCGTGACACGGACCCGAACCCGGACATTTTCGTAAAAGTCCGGGTTCGGGTTCGGTGTTCGTCGCTTTCTTGGCGCTTTTGTGACGCTTTCTTGGCGCTTTTTGAAAGGCTGCAAAGCAGCCAATCAACAAGCGTCATACTACTTGCCCCAAGAGGCCGTCACAGCCATGCCTACTATTGGCATGGCTGTGATTGGCCAGAGCACCATGTGACCCAGCCTCTATTTAAGCTGGAGTCACATAGCGCCGCCCGTCACTCTGCTCTGATTAGCGTAGGGAGAGGTTGCGGATGCGACAGTAGGGCGAGATTAGGCAGATTAACTCCTCCAAAGGACTTCACTTGATTAATCGATCGATCTGCAGCTGTGCATCATTGAGCTGCTGATACTCAAATGCTCACTCACTGTTTTTAGGCTGCCCAGACCGTTTGTCAGTCACTTTTTTATGGGGTGATCGGCGGCCATTTTGTGTCTTGTGCGGTGCTGCGACCAAGTGCATCCAAGCTGCGACCAAGTGCATTTAACCCTCAATGGTGTGGTTGTTTTTTGGCTAAAGCCTACATCAGGGTGAAGCTGTCACACCAAGTGCATTTAACCAGCAATAGTCTGTTCATTTTTTGGCCATATACTAAATCAGGGGCAAGCTGCGCCTGTCACCAAGTGCATTTAACTCTCAATGGTGTGGTTGTTTTTTGGCTAAAGCCTACATCAGGGTGAAGCTGTCACACCAAGTGCATTTAACCAGCAATAGTCTGTTCATTTTTTGGCCATATACTACATCAGGGGCAAGCTGCGCCCGTCACCAAGTGCATTTAACCCTCAGTAGTGTGGTTGGTCAAGCTGTGACACCAAGTGCATTTAACCAGCAATAGTCTGTTCATTTTTTGGCCATATACTACATCAGGGGCAAGCTGCGCCCGTCACCAAGTGCATTTAACCAGCAATAGTGTGGTTATTTTTTGGCCATATCCCAGTCTAATTCTGTCACTAAATCCATACCGGTCACCCAGCGCCTAAATACTAGGCCTCAAATTTATATCCCGCTAAATCTCTCGTTACCGCTGTCCTGTTGTGGCTGGGAAAGTTATTTAGTGTCCGTCAAAGCACATTTTTTGTTCTGGGTTGAAGTACAATTCCCAATTTAGCAATTTCATAATTTAGTGGTTCCTGCTATATCAGAGCTATTTGAAATCTATCCCAAAAAGGGTATATAATATTCAAGGTGCACATAGGGTCATTCAGAATAACTTCACACACACGCTTCTGTGCATTTCCAAGTCTAATTCTGTCACTAAATCCATACCGGTCACCCAGCGCCTAAATACTAGGCCTCAAATTTATATCCCGCTAAATCTCTCGTTACCGCTGTCCTGTTGTAGCTGGGAAAGTTATTTAGTGTCCGTCAAAGCACATTTTTTGTTCTGGGTTGAAGTACAATTCCCAATTTAGCAATTTCATAATTTAGTGGTTCCTGCTATATCAGAGCTATTTGAAATCTATCCCAAAAAGGGTATATAATATTCAAGGTGCACATAGGGTCATTCAGAATAACTTCACACACACGCTACTGTGCATTTCCAAGTCTAATTCTGTCACTAAATCCATACCGGTCACCCAGCGCCTAAATACTAGGCCTCAAATTTATATCCCGCTAAATCTCTCGTTACCGCTGTCCTGTTGTAGCTGGGAAAGTTATTTAGTGTCCGTCAAAGCACATTTTTTGTTCTGGGTTGAAGTACAATTCCCAATTTAGCAATTTCATAATTTAGTGGTTCCTGCTATATCAGAGCTATTTGAAATCTATCCCAAAAAGGGTATATAATATTCAAGGTGCACATAGGGTCATTCAGAATAACTTCACACACACGCTTCTGTGCATTTCCAAGTCTAATTCTGTCACTAAATCCATACCGGTCACCCAGCACCTAAATACTAGGCCTCAAATTTATATCCCGCTAAATCTCTCGTTACCGCTGTCCTGTTGTAGCTGGGAAAGTTATTTAGTGTCCGTCAAAGCACATTTTTTGTTCTGGGTTGAAGTACAATTCCCAATTTAGCAATTTCATAATTTAGTGGTTCCTGCTATATCAGAGCTATTTGAAATCTATCCCAAAAAGGGTATATAATATTCAAGGTGCACATAGGGTCATTCAGAATAACTTCACACACACGCTTCTGTGCATTTCCAAGTCTAATTCTGTCACTAAATCCATACCGGTCACCCAGCGCCTAAATACTAGGCCTCAAATTTATATCCCACTAAATCTCTCGTTACCGCTGTCCTGTTGTAGCTGGGAAAGTTATTTAGTGTCCGTCAAAGCACATTTTTTGTTCTGGGTTGAAGTACAATTCCCAATTTAGCAATTTCATAATTTAGTGGTTCCTGCTATATCAGAGCTATTTGAAATCTATCCCAAAAAGGGTATATAATATTCAAGGTGCACATAGGGTCATTCAGAATAACTTCACACACACGCTACTGTGCATTTCCAAGTCTAATTCTGTCACTAAATCCATACCGGTCACCCAGCGCCTAAATACTAGGCCTCAAATTTATATCCCGCTGAATTTGAATACAATACATTGGGCCAAATAATATATTTGTTGTTGTGGTGAACCATAACAATGAGAAAAACATCTAGTAAGGGACGCGGACGTGGACATGGTCGTGGTGGTGTTAGTGGACCCTCTGGTGCTGGGAGAGGACGTGGCCGTTCTGCCACATCCACACGTCCTAGTGTACCAACTACCTCAGGTCCCAGTAGCCGCCAGAATTTACAGCGATATATGGTGGGGCCCAATGCCGTTCTAAGGATGGTAAGGCCTGAGCAGGTACAGGCATTAGTCAATTGGGTGGCCGACAGTGGATCCAGCACGTTCACATTATCTCCCACCCAGTCTTCTGCAGAAAGCGCACAGATGGCGCCTGAAAACCAACCCCATCAGTCTGTCACATCACCCCCATGCATACCAGGGAAACTGTCTCAGCCTCAAGTTATGCAGCAGTCTCTTATGCTGTTTGAAGACTCCGCTGGCAGGGTTTCCCAAGGGCATCCACCTAGCCCTTCCCCAGCGGTGAAAGACATAGAATGCACTGACGCACAACCACTTATGTTTCCTGATGATGAGGACATGGGAATAGCACCTCAGCATGTCTCTGATGATGACGAAACACAGGTGCCAACTGCTGCGTCTTTCTGCAGTGTGCAGACTGAACAGGAGGTCAGGGATCAAGACTGGGTGGAAGACGATGCAGGGGACGATGAGGTCCTAGACCCCACATGGAATGAAGGTCGTGCCACTGACTTTCACAGTTCGGAGGAAGAGGCAGTGGTGAGACCGAGCCAACAGCGTAGCAAAAGAGGGAGCAGTGGGCAAAAGCAGAACACCCGCCGCCAAGAGACTCCGCCTGCTACTGACCGCCGCCATCTGGGACCGAGCACCCCAAAGGCAGCTTCAAGGAGTTCCCTGGCATGGCACTTCTTCAAACAATGTGCTGACGACAAGACCCGAGTGGTTTGCACGCTGTGCCATCAGAGCCTGAAGCGAGGCATTAACGTTCTGAACCTGAGCACAACCTGCATGACCAGGCACCTGCATGCAAAGCATGAACTGCAGTGGAGTAAACACCTTAAAACCAAGGAAGTCACTCAGGCTCCCCCTGCTACCTCTTCTGCTGCTGCCGCCTCGGCCTATTCTGCTGCTGCCGCCTCGGCCTCTTCCTCCGCCTCTGGAGGAACGTTGGCACCTGCCGCCCAGCAAACAGGGGATGTACCACCAACACCACCACCACCACCTCCGTCACCAAGCGTCTCAACCATGTCACACGCCAGCGTTCAGCTCTCCATCTCACAAACATTTGATAGAAAGCGTAAATTCCCACCTAGCCACCCTCGATCCCTGGCCCTGAATGCCAGCATTTCTAAACTACTGGCCTATGAAATGCTGTCATTTAGGCTGGTGGACACAGACAGCTTCAAACAGCTCATGTCGCTTGCTGTCCCACAGTATGTTGTTCCCAGCCGGCACTACTTCTCCAAGAGAGCCGTGCCTTCCCTGCACAACCAAGTATCCGATAAAATCAAGTGTGCACTGCGCAACGCCATCTGTAGCAAGGTCCACCTAACCACAGATACGTGGACCAGTAAGCACGGCCAGGGACGCTATATCTCCCTAACTGCACACTGGGTAAATGTAGTGGCAGCTGGGCCCCAGGCGGAGAGCTGTTTGGCGCACGTCCTTCCGCCGCCAAGGATCGCAGGGCAACATTCTTTGCCTCCTGTTGCCACCTCCTCCTTCTCGGCTTCCTCCTCCTCTTCTTCCACCTGCTCATCCAGTCAGCCACACACCTTCACCACCAACTTCAGCACAGCCCGGGGTAAACGTCAGCAGGCCATTCTGAAACTCATATGTTTGGGGGACAGGCCCCACACCGCACAGGAGTTGTGGCGGGGTATTGAACAACAGACCGACGAGTGGTTGCTGCCGGTGAGCCTCAAGCCCGGCCTGGTGGTGTGTGATAATGGGCGAAATCTCGTTGCAGCTCTGGGACTAGCCAATTTGACGCACATCCCTTGCTTGGCGCATGTGCTGAATTTGGTGGTGCAGAAGTTCATTCACAACTACCCCGACATGTCAGAGCTGCTGCATAAAGTGCGGGCCGTCTGTTCGCGCTTCCGGCGTTCACATCCTGCTGCTGCTCGCCTGTCTGCGCTACAGCGTAACTTCGGCCTTCCCGCTCACCGCCTCATATGCGACGTGCCCACCAGGTGGAACTCCACCTTGCACATGCTGGACAGACTGTGCGAGCAGCAGCAGGCCATAGTGGAGTTTCAGCTGCAGCACGCACGGGTCAGTCGCACTACAGAACAGCACCACTTCACCACCAATGACTGGGCCTCCATGCGAGACCTGTGTGCCCTGTTGCGCTGTTTCGAGTACTCCACCAACATGGCCAGTGGCGATGACACCGTTATCAGCGTTACAATACCACTTCTATGTCTCCTTGAGAAAACACTTAGGGCGATGATGGCAGAGGAGGTGGCCCAGGAGGAGGAGGAGGAGGAGGAGGAAGAGGGGTCATTTTTAGCACTTTCAGGCCAGTCTCTTCGAAGTGACTCAGAGGGAGGTTTTTGGCAACAGCAGAGGCCAGGTACAAATGTGGCCAGCCAGGGCCCACTACTGGAGGACGAGGAGGACGAGGATGAGGAGGAGGTGGAGGAGGATGAGGATGAAGCATGGTCACAGCGGGGTGGCACCCAACGCAGCTCGGGTCCATCACTGGTGCGTGGCTGGGGGGAAAGGCAGGACGATGACGATACGCCTCCCACAGAGGACAGCTTGTCCTTACCCCTGGGCAGCCTGGCACACATGAGCGACTACATGCTGCAGTGCCTGCGCAACGACAGCAGAGTTGCCCACATTTTAACCTGTGCGGACTACTGGGTTGCCACCCTGCTGGATCCACGCTACAAAGACAATGTGCCCACCTTACTTCCTGCACTGGAGCGTGATAGGAAGATGCGCGAGTACAAGCGCACGTTGGTAGACGCGCTACTGAGAGCATTCCCAAATGTCACAGGGGAACAAGTGGAAGCCCAAGGCCAAGGCAGAGGAGGAGCAAGAGGTCGCCAAGGCAGCTGTGTCACGGCCAGCTCCTCTGAGGGCAGGGTTAGCATGGCAGAGATGTGGAAAACTTTTGTCAACACGCCACAGCTAACTGCACCACCACCTGATACGCAACGTGTTAGCAGGAGGCAACATTTCACTAACATGGTGGAACAGTACGTGTGCACACCCCTCCACGTACTGACTGATGGTTCGGCCCCATTCAACTTCTGGGTCTCTAAATTGTCCACGTGGCCAGAGCTAGCCTTTTATGCCTTGGAGGTGCTGGCCTGCCCGGCAGCCAGCGTTTTGTCTGAACGTGTATTCAGCACGGCAGGGGGCGTCATTACAGACAAACGCAGCCGCCTGTCTACAGCCAATGTGGACAAGCTGACGTTCATAAAAATGAACCAGGCATGGATCCCACAGGACCTGTCCGTCCCTTGTCCAGATTAGACATTAACTACCTCCCCATAACCATATATTATTGGACTCCAGGGCACTTCCTCATTCAATCCTATTTTTATTTTCATTTTACCATTATATTGCGAGGCTACCCAAAGTTGAATGAACCTCTCCTCTGCCTGTGTGCTAGGCCTAAATATATGCCAATGGACTGTTGCAGTGGTGGCTGACGTGAAGCCTCATTCTCTGCTATGACATGCAGACTAATTCTCTGCTGACATGAAGCCAGATTGTCTGTTACGGGACCTCTCTCCTCTGCCTGGGTGCTAGGCCTAAATTTATGACAATGGACTGTTGCAGTGGTGGCTGACGTGAAGCCTGATTCTCTGCTATGACATGCAGACTGATTCTCTGCTGACATGAAGCCAGATTGTCTGTTACGGGACCTCTCTCCTCTGCCTGTGTGCTAGGCCTAAATATATGCCAATGGACTGTTGCAGTGGTGGCTGACGTGAAGCCTCATTCTCTGCTATGACATGCAGACTAATTCTCTGCTGACATGAAGCCAGATTGTCTGTTACGGGACCTCTCTCCTCTGCCTGGGTGCTGGGCCTAAATTTATGAAAATGGACTGTTGCAGTGGTGGGTGACGTGAAGCCTCATTCTCTGCTATGACATGCAGACTGATTCTCTGCTGACATGAAGCCAGATTGTCTGTTACGGGACCTCTCTCCTCTGCCTGTGTGCTAGGCCTAAATATATGCCAATGGACTGTTGCAGTGGTGGCTGACGTGAAGCCTCATTCTCTGCTATGACATGCAGACTAATTCTCTGCTGACATGAAGACAGATTGTCTGTTACGGGACCTCTCTCCTCTGCCTGGGTGCTGGGCCTAAATTTATGAAAATGGACTGTTGCAGTGGTGGGTGACGTGAAGCCTCATTCTCTGCTATGACATGCAGACTGATTCTCTGCTGACATGAAGCCAGATTGTCTGTTACGGGACCTCTCTCCTCTGCCTGTGTGCTAGGCCTAAATATATGCCAATGGACTGTTGCAGTGGTGGCTGACGTGAAGCCTCATTCTCTGCTATGACATGCAGACTAATTCTCTGCTGACATGAAGCCAGATTGTCTGTTACGGGACCTCTCTCCTCTGCCTGTGTGCTAGGCCTAAATATATGCCAATGGATTGTTGCAGTGGTGGCTGACGTGAAGCCTCATTCTCTGCTATGACATGCAGACTGATTCTCTGCTGACATGAAGCCAGATTGTCTGTTACGGGACCTCTCTCCTCTGCCTGGGTGCTAGGCCTAAATATATGCCAATGGACTGTTGCAGTGGTGGCTGACGTGAAGCCTGATTCTCTGCTATGACATGCAGACTGATTCTCTGCTGACATGAAGCCAGATCCTCTGTTACGGGACCTCTCTCCTCTGCCTGGGTGCTGGGCCTAAATTTATGACAATGGACTGTTGCAGTGGTGGCTGACGTGAAGCCTGATTCTCTGCTATGACATGCAGACTGATTCTCTGCTGACATGAAGCCAGATCCTCTGTTACGGGACCTCTCTCCTCTGCCTGGGTGCTGGGCCTAAATTTATGAAAATGGACTCTTACAGTGGTGGGTGACGTGAAGCCTGATTCTCTGCTATGACATGAAGACTGATTCTCTGCTGACATGAAGACAGATTCTCTGTTACGGGACCTCTCTCCTCTGCCTGGGTGCCGGGGCCTAAATATCTGAGAATGGACTGTTCCAGTGGTGGGTGACGGGAAGCCAGATTCTCTGCTATGGAACCTCTCTCAAATTGATTTTGGTTAATTTTTATTTATTTAATTTTTATTTTAATTCATTTCCCTATCCACATTTGTTTGCAGGGGATTTACCTACATGTTGCTGCCTTTTGCAGCCCTCTAGCTCTTTCCTGGGCTGTTTTACAGCCTTTTTAGTGCCGAAAAGTTCGGGTCCCCATTGACTTCAATGGGGTTCGGGTTCGGGACGAAGTTCGGATCGGGTTCGGATCCCGAACCCGAACATTTCCGGGATGTTCGGCCGAACTTCTCGAACCCGAACATCCAGGTGTTCGCTCAACTCTAACCATGTCCCATTAGAAGCCCCCCCTGATGTAGCCTAGACTAGAAACTCCAAAAAAGTGACCCCATCTAAGAAACTACACCGCTCAAGGTATTCAAAAGTTACTTTACAAACTATGTTAACCCTTTAGGTGTTCCACAAAACTAAATAGCAAATGTAGAAACAATTTTAGAATTTAATTTTTTTGTTACATTGCCTCAAAAAAGAGTAATATAGAGCAACCAAAAATCAAATTTACCCCAAAAATAGTCCCAAAACAACAACCACCTTATCCCGTAGTTTCCTAGATGGGGTCACTTTTATGGAGTTTCTACTCTAGGGGTGCATCAGGGGGCTTGAAAGGATACATGGTGTAAATAAACCAGTCCAGCAAAATCTGCCTTCCAAAAACCATATGACGTTCCCCTTCTTCTATGTCCTGCCGTTTAGCCAAATAGTAGTTTACGACCACATATGGGGTGTTTCTGCAAACTACAGAATCAGGGCAACCCATTTTGAGTGTTGTTTGGCAGTTAGCCCTTGTTTTACTCCTGGAAAAAATGGATTATATTGGAAAATGTTCCAAAAAATAGAAATTTCAAAATTGTTTCTCCATCTGCCATTAACTCTTGTGGAACACCTAAAGGGTTAACAAAGTTTGTAAACCCAGTTTTGAATACCTTGAGGGGTGTACTTTCTTATATGGAGTCACTTTTTTTAAATTTCTATTCTAGGGGTGCAACAGGGGGCTTCAAATGGGACATGGTATAAACAAAACCAGTCCTGCAAAATCTGCCTTCCAAAACCCATATGGTGTTCCCCTCCTTCTATGTGCTAACGTTCGGCCAAACAGTAGTTTACGACCACATATGGGGTGTTTTTTCAAACTACAGAATCAGGGCAACCCATTTTGAGTGTTGTTTGGCAGTTAACCCTTGTTTTACTCCTGGAAAAAATTGATTATATTGGAAAATTTTCCCAAAAATTGAAATTTCAAAATTGTTTCTCCATCTGCCATTTACTCTTGTGGGAGACCTAAAGGGTTAATAAAGTTTGAAAAAACAGTTTTGAATACCTTGAGGGGTGTAGTTTCTAGAATGGAAATTCCATTTTTGGGAGGTTTCTATTATCTAAGCCTCACAATATGACTTCAAACCTGAACTGGTCCATAAAAAGTGGGATTTTGAAGATTTCTGAAAAATTTCAAAATTTGCTTCTAAACTTCTAAGCCTTGTAACATCCCCAAAAAATAAAATATCATTCCCAAAATGCTACAAACATGAAGTAGACATATGGGGAATGTAAAGTCATCACAATTTTTGGGGGTATTACTATGTATTACAGAAGTAGAGAAACTGAAACTTTGAAATTTGCTAATTTTTCAAAATTTTTGGTAAAAAATGTATTTTTTTATGCAAAAAAATTAACTTTTTTGACCCAATTTTAGCAGTGTCATGAAGTATAATATGTGACGAAAAAACAATCTCAGAACGGCCTGGGTAAGTCAAAGCGTTTTAAAGTTATAAGCACTTAAAGTGACACTGGTCAGATTTGCAAAAAATGGCCTGGTCCTTAAGGTGAAAACGAGCCTGGTCCTTAAGGGGTTAAGCTGGAGTTACGTAGCGCCGCACGTCACTCTGCTGTGATCAGTGTAGGGAGAGGTTGCAGCTGCTGTTAGGGCGAGATTAGGCAGTGATTAAATCAGCAATAACACTTAATTCAGTGATCGATCTACAGCTGTGGATCATTGAACTGCTGCTACTTAATTGCTCACTGTTTTTAGGCTGCCCAGAGCATTTTTATGTCACTTTTTTCTGGGATGATCGGCGGCCATTTTGTGTCTTATGGTGCGCAAGCACAAGCTGCCACCAAGTCCATTTAACCATCAATAGTGTAGTTAATTTTTTTGCTATATCCTACATCAGGGGCTTGGCTGTGCAGTACCCTAAATCTGGTGTTTCAGCTGTAGCTAGCAACTTGTAATACTGTCTGCTGTCTGGCAAAGGATATATTTTTGTTCAGGGTTGAAATACAATTCCCAACTTAGCAATTCCCTAAATTAGTGGTTTCTGCTGTATCAGGCCAAGTTTAAATCGATCCATAAAAGGGTATATTAGATTTAAGGTGCGGATAGTGTCATCCTCAATAGTGTTGAGCGTGAATATTCAAATTGCGAATTTTTTTCCTCGAATATCGCGATTTAGAGATTTCACGAATATTTAGAATATAGTGCTATATATTTGCGAAATCGAATATTCTTTTTTTTTTTTATGCTCCAGTCAGTGCCCGTTGCCGCTTCTGCCGACTTCCGTGCTCATGGAGCGTCCCCATCACCATGGGAACGTCTCCATATACTAGAATGTACTGTCGTTTTGGAGAATTACGTTGAAATCGCAATTCGATTATTTCAAGTTATAATAATCGAATTGCGATTTCAACTTAACACTGCTATGTTCCATATTTGTTAATTCTATCCTAATATGGAATATAGCAGTGCTAAGTTGAAATCGCAATTCGATTATTATAACTTGAAATAATCGAATTGCGATTTCAACGTAATTCTCAAATCCGACAGTACATTCTAGTATATGGAGACGTTCCCATGGTGATGGGGACGCTCCATGAGCATGGAATATAGCAGTGCTAAGTTGGCAGTGCTAGGTTGAAATCGCAATGCGATTACTTTGAGTTATATTAATCGCATTGCGATTTCAACTTGGACCTATTTTTCAATGGCTTGGTAGAATTAGCGAATATGACGAATGTATTCGTCATATTCCACAAAACGAATATACGAATGTATTCGTCATATTCCACAAAACGAAGATATTCTCCATCTTCGTTTTAGCTACCTATTCATCAACTTCGCGAATTCTAGCAATCATATAGGAAAGTTTACTATAGAGACAGCTAAGTTTAATTCACTATGCGATTATATTACTTAGCTTTATTTAAAAAATAAATAGAATAAATATAATAATTATCAGGTATTATAATTATTCTATTTATAAAAAAGCGAATTAATATAATCGCATAGCGAATTAAACTTAGCTGTCTCTATAGTAAACTTTCCTATATGATTGCTAGAATTCGCGAAGTTGATGAAAAGGTAGCTAAAACGAAGATGGAGAATATTTTCGTTTTGTGGAATATGACGAATACATTCGTATATTCGTTTTGTGGAATATGACGAATACATTTGTCATATTCGCTAATTCTACCAAGCCATTGAAGCCAACCATAGTAAAACAGGTCCAAGTTGAAATCGCAATGCGATTAATATAACTCGTAGTAATCGCATTGCGATTTCAACTTAGCACTGCTATATTCCATATTAGGCTAGAATTAACGAATATGGAATATAGCAGTGCTTAAGTTGAAATCGCAATTTGATTATTATAACTTGAATTAATCGAATTGCGATTTCAACTTAGTACTGCTATATTCCATATTCGTTATAATTCTAGCCTAATATGGAATATAGCAGTGCTAAGTTGAAATCGCAATACGATTAATTCAAGTTATAATAATCGAATTGCGATTTAAACTTTTTACTTATATTCTTAATATTGCTCTAACTTCATCTTTTAGAATATTCGTAAAAGACGAAGTTAGAGCAATATTACGAAATTTCGTAAAATACACATATAGACTGTAATTTAGTTAATATACTGCTATAGTAATTTTTTTAACAGTGTACATATTTTACAAAACTTAAGTTCAGAAGAGGCAAAAAAAGATTAGAGAAAAAAATAATATTATAGCACTATATTAGCTAAATTACAATCTATATGTTTATTTTACAAAATTTCGTAATATTGCTCTAACTTCGTCTTTTAGAATATTCGTCATATTCTAAAAGAAGAAGTTAGAGCAATATTAAGAAATTTCGTAAAATACCGTTGCCTTATACTATTAAAAGAAAAATCGCAATACGCGATTAATTAAATTGCATATTATTTGCGATAATTGGAAAAATTACGAATATTCGATTTCGACGAATATAACACGAATATTCAATCGAATATTCGCTAAATATCGCGAAAATCGAATATGGCACCTCTCGCTCATCACTAATCCTCAATAACTTCATACGCTACCGTGCATTTCCAAGTTTAATTATTTCCGTAAACGTATACCTGTCACCCAGCGCCTAAATAATAGGCCTATAATTTATATTCAGCTAAATCTGTGGTTTTTGATGTGGCTGGTCAATTAATTTAGTGTCTGCCAAAGCACAGTTTTTGTTCTGGGTTGAAATACAATTCCCAAAATGGCAATTCGCTAAATCGGTGGTTTCTGCTGTATCAGGCCAAGTTTAAATCGATCCATAAAAGGGCATATTAGATTGAAGGTGCGGATAGTGTCATCCTCAATAACTTCACACACTACCGTGCATTTCCAAGTTTAATTCTGTCCGTAAACGTATACCTGTCACCCTGCGCCTAAATACTAGGCCTACAATTTATATTCAGCTAAATCTGTCATTATTGCTGTGGCTGGTCAATTCATTTAGTGTCCGCCAAAGCACAGTTTTCATTCTGGGTTGAAATACCATTCCCAACTTACCAATTCCCTAAATTAGTGGTTTCTGCTGTATCAGGCTTACTTTAAATCTATCCATAAAAGGGTATATTAGATTGAAGGTGCAGATAGTGTCATTCTCAATAACTTCACAAGTTACTGTGCATTTCCAAGTCTAATTCTGTCCGTAAACGTATACCTGTCATCCAGCGCCTAAATACTAGGCCTACAATTTATATTCAGCTAAATCTGTGTTTATTGCTGTGGCTGGTCAAGTTATTTGGTGTCCGTTAAAGCACAGTTTTTGTTCTGGGTTGAAATACAATTCCCAACTTAGCAATTCCCTAAATCAGTGGTTTCTGCTGTATCAGGCTTACTTTAAATCTATCCATAAAAGGGTATATTAGATTTTAGGTGCGGATAGTGTCATCCTCAATAACTTCACACGCTACCGTGCATTTCCAAGTCTAATTCTGTGCTGGGCCTGTATTAGTGTAATACGGTATCTAAATAGATAGCCAGATAGTGTTAGGTGTCTGTAAAAAAAGGCCTGAATTTAAATTAAATACATTGGGCCAAATAATTTTTTTCTTATTGTGGTGAACAGTAACAATGAGGAAAACATCTAGTAAGGGACGCAGATGCGGACATGGTCGTGGTGGTGTTAGTGGACCCTCTGGTGCTGGGAGAGGACGTGGCCGTTCTGCCACAGCCACATGTCGTAGTGAACCAACTACCTCAGGTCCCAGTAGCCACCAGAATTTACAGCGATATTTGGTGGGGCCCAATGCCGTTCTAAGTATGGTAAGGCCTGAGCAGGTACAGGCATTAGTCAATTGGGTGTCCGACAGTGGATCCAGCACGTTCAAATTATCTCCCACCCAGTCTTCTGCAGAAAGCGCACAGATGGCGCCTGAAAACCAACCCCATCAGTCTGTCACATCACCCCCATGCATATCAGGGAAACTGTCTGAGCCTCAAGTTATGCCGCAGTCTCTTATGCTGTTTGAAGACTCTGCTGGCAGGGTTTCCCAAGGGCATCCACCTAGCCCTTCCCCAGCGGTGGAAGACATAGAATGCACTGACGCACAACCACTTATGTTTCCTGATGATGAGGACATGGGAATACCACCTCAGCATGTCTCGACGAAACACAGGTGCCAACTGCTGCGTCTTTCTGCAGTGTGCAGACTGAACAGGAGGTCAGGGAGGAAGACTGGGTGGAAGACGATGCAGGGGACGATGAGGTCCTAGACCCCACATGGAATGAAGGTCGTGCCATTGACTTTCACAGTTCGGAGGAAGAGGCAGTGGTGAGACCGAGCCAACAGCGTAGCAAAAGAGGGAGCAGTGGGCAAAAGCAGAGCACCTGCCGCCAAGAGACTCCGCCTGCTACTGACCACCGCCATCTAGGACCGAGCACACCAAAGGCAGCTTCAACAAGGAGTTGTCTGGCATGGCACTATTTCAAACAATGTGCTGACGACAAGACCTGAGTGGTTTGCACGCTGTGCCATCATAGCCTGAAGCGAGGCATTAACGTTCTGAACCTTAGCACAACCTGCATGACCAGGCACCTGAATGCAAAGCATGAACTGCAGTGGAGTAAACACCTTAAAAACAAGGAACTCACTCAGGCTCCCCCTGCTACCTCTTCTGCTGCTGCCGCCTCGGCCTCTTCCTCCGCCTCTGGAGGAACGTTGGCACCTGCCGCCCAGCAAACAGGGGATGTACCACCAACACCACCACCTCCGTCACAAAGCACCTCAACCATGTCACACGGCAGCGTTCAGCTCTCCATCTCACAAACATTTGAGAGAAAATTGTAAATTCCCACCTAGCCACCCTCGATCCCTGGCCCTGAATGCCAGCATTTCTAAACTACTGGCCTATGAAATGCTGTCATTCAGGCTGGTGGACACAGACAGCTTCAAACAGCTCATGTCGCTTGCTGTCCCACAGTATGTTGTTCCCAGCCGCCACTACTTCTCCAAGAGAGCCGTGCCTTCCCTGCACAACCAAGTATCCCATAAAATCAAGTGTGCACTGCGCAGCGCCATCTGTGGCAAGGTCCACCTAACCACAGATACATGGACCAGTAAGCACGGCCAGGGACGCTATATCTCCCTAACTGCACACTGGGTAAATGTAGTGGCGGCTGGGCCCCAGGCGGAGAGTTGTTTGGCGCATGTCCTTCCGCTGCCAAGGATCGCAGGGCAACATTCTTTGCCTCCTGTTGCCTCCTCCTCCTACTCGGCTTCCTCCTCCTCTTCTTCCACCTGCTCATCCAGTCAGCCACACACCTTCACCACCAACTTCAGCACAGCCCGGGGTAAACGTCAGCAGGCCATTCTGAAACTCATATGTTTGAGGAACATACCCCACACCGCACCAGAGTTGTGGCGGGGTATAGAACAACAGACCGACGAGTGGTTGCTGCCGGTGAGCCTCAAGCCCGGCCTGGTGGTGTGCGATAATGGGCGAAATCTCATTGCAGCTCGGGGACTAGCCAGTTTGACGCACATCCCTTGCCTGGCGCATGTGCTGAATTTGGTGGTGCAGAAGTTCATTCACAACTATCCCGACATGTCAGAGCTGCTGCATAAAGTGCGGGCCGTCTGTGCGCACTACCGGCGTTCACATCCTTCCGCTGCTCGTCTGTCTGCGCTACAGCGTAACTTCGGCCTTCCCGCTCTCCGCCTCATATGCGACGTGCCCACCAGGTGGAACTTCACCTTGCACATGCTGGACAGACTGTGCGAGCAGCAGCAGGCCATAGTGGAGTTTCAGCTGCAGCACGCACGGGTCAGTCGCACTGCGGAACAGCACCACTTCACCACCAATGACTGGGCCTCCATGCGAGACCTGTGTGCCCTGTTGCGCTGTTTCCAGTACTCCACCAACATGGCCAGTGGCGATGACGCCGTTATCAGCGTTACAATACCACTTCTATGTCTCCTTGAGAAAACATTTGGGGCGATGATGGAAGAGGAAGTGGCCCAGGAGGAGGAGGAGGATGAAGAGGGGTCATTTTTAGCACTTTCAGGCCAGTCTCTTCTAAGTGACTCAGAGGGAGGTTTTTTGCAACAGCAGAGGCCAGGTACAAATGTGGCCAGCCAGGGCCCACTACTGGAGGATGATGAGGAGGAGGATGAGGATGAAGCATGTTCACAGCGGGGTGGCACCCAACGCAGCTCGGGCCAATCACTGGTGCGTGGCTGGGGGGAAACGCAGGACGATGACGATACGCCTCCCACAGAGGACATTTTGTCCTTACCTCTGGGCAGCCTGGCACACATGTGAGACTACATGCTTCAGTGCCTGCGCAACGACAGCAGAGTTGCCCACATTTTAACGTGTGCGGACTACTGGGTTGCCACCCTGCTGGATCCACGGTACAAAGACAATGTGCCCACCTTACTTCCTGCACTGGAGCGTGATAGGAAGATGCGCGAGTACAATCGCACGTTGGTAGTCGCGCTACTGAGAGCATTCCCAAATGTCACAGGGGAACAAGTGGAAGCCCAAGGCCAAGGCAGAGGAGGAGCAAGAGGTCGCTAACGCAGCTATGTCACGGCCAGCTCCTCTGAGGGCAGGGTTAGCATGGCAGAGATGTGAAAAAGTTTTGTAAACACGCCACAGCTAAGTGCACCACCACCTGATACGGAACGTGTTAGCAGGAGGCAACATTTCACTAACATGGTGGAACAGTACGTGTGCACACCCCTCCACGTACTGACTGATGGTTCGGCCCTATTCAACTTCTGGGTCTCCAAATTGTCCACGTGGCCAGAGCTAGCCTTTTATGCCTTGGAGGTGCTGGCCTGCCCGGCGGCCAGCGTTTTGTCTGAACGTGTATTCAGCACGGCAGGGGGCGTCATTACAACCAAACGCAGCCGCCTGTCTACAGCCAATGTGGACAAGCTGACGTTCATAAAAATGAACCAGGCATGGATCCCACATGACCTGTCCATCCCTTGTGCAGATTAGACATTAACTACCTCCCCTTAACCATATATTATTGTACTCCAGGGCACTTCCTCATTCAATCCTATTTTTATTTTCATTTTACCATTATATTGCGGGGAAACCCAAAGTTAAATGAACCTCTCCTCTGTCTGGGTGCCGGGGCCTAAAAATATCTGACACTGGCCTGTTCCAGTGTTGGGTGACGTGAAGCCTGATTCTCTGCTATGACATGAAGCCTGATTCTCTGCTGACATGAAGCCTGAATCTCTGCTATGGGACCTCTCTCCTCTGTCTGGGTGCCGGGGCCTAAATATCTGACAATGGACTGTTCCAGTTTTGGGTGACGTGAAGCCTGATTCTCTGCTATGACATGAAGCCTGATTCTCTGCTGACATGAAGCCTGAATCTCTGCTATGGGACCTCTCTCCTCTGTCTGGGTGCCAGGGCCTAAATATATGACAATGGACTGTTCCAGTTTTGGCTGACGTGAAGCCTGATTCTCTGCTATGACATGAAGACTGATTCTCTGCTGACATGAAGCCTGAATATCTGTTATGGGACCTCTCTCCTCTGTCTGGGTGCCGGGGCCTAAATATATGACAATGGACTGTTCCAGTTTTGGCTGACGTGAAGCCTGATTCTCTGCAATGACATGAAGACTGATTCTCTGCTGACCTGAAGCCTGAATCTATGCTATGGGACCTCTCTCCTCTGTCTGGGTGCCGGGGCCTTAATATATGACAATGGACTGTTCCAGTTTTGGCTGACGTGAAGCCTGATTCTCTGCTATGAAATAAAGACTGATTCTCTGCTGACATGAAGCCTGAATCTCTGCTATGGGACCTCTCTCCTCTGTCTGCGTGCCGGGGCCTAAATATATGACAATGGACTGTTCCAGTTTTGGCTGACGTGAAGCCTGATTCTCTGCTATGACATGAAGACTGATTCTCTGCTGACATGAAGCCTGAATCTCTGCTATGGGACCTCTCTCCTCTGTCTGGGTGCCGGGGCCTAAATATATGACAATGGACTGTTCCAGTTTTGGCTGACGTGAAGCCTGATTCTCTGCTATGACATGAAGACTGATTCTCTGCTGACATGAAACCTGAATCTCTGCTATGGGACCTCTCTCCTCTGTCTGGGTGCCGGGGCCTAAATATATGACAATGGACTGTTCCAGTTTTGGCTGACGTGAAGCCTGATTCTCTGCTATGACTTGAAGACTGATTCTCTGCTGACATGAAGCCTGAATCTCTGCTATGGGATCCTCTCTCCTCTGTCTGGGTGCCGGGGCCTAAATATATGACAATGGACGGTTCCAGTTTTGGCTGACGTGAAGCCTGATTCTCTGCTATGACATGAAGACTGATTCTCTGTTGACATGAAGCCTGAATCTCTGCTATGGGACCTCTCTCCTCTGTCTGGGTGCCGGGGCCTAAATATATGACAATGGACTGTTCCAGTTTTGGCTGACGTGAAGCCTGATTCTCTGCTATGACTTGAAGACTGATTCTCTGCTGACATGAAGCCTGAATCTCTGCTATGGGATCTCTCTCCTCTGTCTGGTTGCCGGGGCCTAAATATATGACAATGGACGGTTCCAGTTTTGGCTGACGTGAAGCCTGATTCTCTGCTATGACATGAAGACTGATTCTCTGTTGACATGAAGCCTGAATCTCTGCTATGGGACCTCTCTCCTCTGTCTGGTTGCCGGGGCCTAAATATATGACAATGGACGGTTCCAGTTTTGGCTGACGTGAAGCCTGATTCTCTGCTATGACTTGAAGACTGATTCTCTGCTGACTTGAAGCCTGCTTCTCTGCTATGGGACCTCTCTCCAATTGATATTGGTTAATTTTTATTTTATTTTTTTTAAATTCATTTCCCAATCCACATTTGTTTACATGGGATTTAACAAAATTTTGCTGCTTTTTGCAGTGCTCTAGCCCTTTCCTGGGCTGTTTTACAGCCTTTTTAGTGCCGAAACGTTCAGGTCCGCATTGACTTCAATGGGGTTCGGGACGAAGTTCGGGTCGGGTTTGGATTCCGAACCCGAACATTTTCGGGAAGTTCGGCCGAACTTCTCGAACCCAAACATCCAGGTGTTCGCTCAACTCTACTTGTGATCAGTTTATTTTCAGGAGAGCTTTCTAAATAAAGGAACTGTTCAAAGGTGAGAAGCTCTTTTAATAACAGAATAGTCTAGCAAATTTACCTTCATCATTATATTTTAAACAGGTAGTTATGTAAGAATGTACTAGAATGTATGGGGTATGTGACTGCTATAGGACCCCTGTTGAGACACTGTCATAGCCATGTTGAGTAAAGGCCCCGTACTGTACATTTGACTTAGCTGTCACTGGTGCCCAGCAGTGTCTTCGGTGACGTCACCGGTAGAGTTGAGCGAACACCTGGATGTTCGGGTTCGAGAAGTTCGGCCGAACTTCCCGAAAATGTTCGGGTTCGGGATCCGAACCCGATCCGAACTTCGTCCCGAACCCGAACCCCATTGAAGTCAATGGGGACCCGAACTTTTCGGCACTAAAAAGGCTGTAAAACAGCCCAGAAAAGGGCTAGAGGGCTGCAAAAAGCAGCAACATGTAGGTAAATCCCCTGCAAACAAATGTGGATAGGGAAATGAATTAAAATAAAAATTAAATAAATAAAAATTTACCAAAATCAGTTGGAGAGAGGTCCCATAGCAGAGAATCTGGCTTCCCGTCACCCACCACTGGAACAGTCCATTCTCAGATATTCAGGCCCCGGAACCCAGGCAGAGGAGAGAGGTCCCGTAACAGACAATCTGGCTTCATGTCAGCAGAGAATTAGTCTGCATGTCATAGCAGAGAATGAGGCTTCACGTCACCCAGCATTGGAACAGTCCATTGGCATATATTTAGGCCCCGGCACCCAGACAGAGGAGAGGTTCATTCAACTTTGGGTAGCCTCGCAATATAATGGTAAAATGAAAATAAAAATAGGATTGAATGAGGAAGTGCCCTGGAGTCCAATAATATATGGTTAAGGGGAGGTAGTTAATGTCTAATCTGGACAAGGGACGGACAGATCCTGTGGGATCCATGCCTGGTTCATTTTTATGAACGTCAGCTTGTCCACATTGGCTGTAGACAGGCGGCTGCGTTTGTCTGTAATGACGCCCCCTGCCGTGCTGAATACACGTTCAGACAAAACGCTGGCCGCCGGGCAGGCCAGCACCTCCAAGGCATAAAAGGCTAGCTCTGGCCACGTGGACAATTTAGAGACCCAGAAGTTGAATGGGGCCGAACCATCAGTCAGTACGTGGAGGGGTGTGCACATGTACTGTTCCACCATGTTAGTGAAATGTTGCCTCCTGCTAACACGTTGTGTATAAGGTGGTGGTGCAGTTAGCTGTGGCGTGTTGACAAAAGTTTTCCACATCTCTGCCATGCTAACCCTGCCCTCAAAGGAGCTGGCATTGACATAGCTGCCTTGGCGACCTCTTGCTCCTCCTCTGCCTTGGCCTTGGGCTTCCACTTGTTCCCCTGTGACATTTGGGAATTGTCATGGAACCATGAACCAGACGTACAACAAGAGATGAGTGGAAATAAGAAGGCTTTTTTGAAAATAAAGCTGTAAGGCAAAAGTCCAAACGGATGGCTAAACCGAAGCAGGGTCTTGCGAAACCAGAGATCAGGAACCAGAAGGGTAGTCAGACGAAGCCAGGATCAGGAACCAACAGGGTAGTCAGACGAAGCCAGGATCAGGAATCAGCAGGGTAGTCAGACGAAGCCAGGATCAGGAACCAGAAGCAGCAGCAGTCTTAGAAGCATGTGAGCACAGGAGGACCAAGCAGGGAACTGAAGCCACAGACCTCCTATATATATGAGCTAGGCATCCAGCTCCTCCCAGTGGGAAGGAGGAGCCGCAGGGTGGGAGGCTACAAGAAACCCAGAAACCAAGATGGCCGCCAGCACATGTCAAACGAAGGAGAACAGCAAGGAGGTAAGACCATGACAGTACCTCCCCCTCAAGGGCCCCTCCTCCGCGGAGTAAGGAACGGTT